>NW_023270277.1:3341754-3374031 GCF_011800145.1 Mirounga leonina
CATGTTCCCTTCATCTGCGTCCATCCCTCCTTAACCTCCACCATGTTGCTGCACCACCTCCCGAGTGGGTTACGCCATCACACCTCTGATCTCGCGGGGGCAAGCGGAGCAAGCCAGACATGGTTACTGTTACTCACACAGTTATGGCTACTTTGCACCTTAACATACTGTCCCCTTGTTCGTCACTAGTGAGTCTTTCTCTTAGAACCCACTGTGAGCTTCAGAGCTCCACACTAAGTTCATTCAACGTGCATCCTCTGGCTGGTGTTTATGCTTTCCTTCTCTAGATTTCCCTCCTCCATTCTCTCCTTCCCTCCTTCCCCCTCTCCCCTTGCTCCCTCTCTTTTTTTTTTTCCTCTAAGCTCAGGCTGATGTTTGACAGTGAACTAATTATTGGACATTGGGCTACCACCAAGCTAAGATGTGCCACCTTAATAATTACCCAGCGTGGCTTTATTTAAGAATGGATTACTTTCATGCTGTAAAGAAATCAGGGCGCAACCGCACTTAAAAAATAACATGCTGCTCCCTTGAAATGTGTGTGGCTACGGCGTCGACTGTTCTTACTCATTCTCCCTGCCTGTGGACCGTAGCTCAGAGCATCAAGATTTCTGCTCCAGGACTAAGAAGGCTGGGAGGGGGTGGGGGGGGGAATACACCTAGTGCCAAGATTTCAGAGAATACAAAGCCTTCTGGCCCAGAAGGCTTGTCATCATTGACGTTGTAGAAAACAAGCTATTTCTACTTCATTGAAAAAGTGTTGGGAGACCCATGCTGTTACCATGAGCCCTGGAAAGGAATATTAGAATTAGTTTAGGCAGTAACAAATGGTAATTTAAATTCAATTACTAAAGCTGTCATCCGATAGCTATTGATACAGTTATTTACATATTTGCTCTATTTTGTACCTTGACTTCCGATAGTGATATAGAGTTACACACCGTACGTAATAGTGTCTATGAGTCAGTTGACCATAATATTTATTATCTGATTCAGTGTCCTTTGAGGGTGAAAGAGGGTACTCTTAGTAGTTACAGTGGAATAAACCAGGGCTATCTGGGGGAAAGGTAACTGCCCTAACTGATACAGTCTCTAAGTAATGGGGTGAGGAAGCAGTACAACATATCTCAGGTGCTAAAAGAGGTCAGCTCACATGAATATTCAATGAGAGGAAGCTAATTCATGAAGAGTACTATTGTTAAAGAAAGCCCAGTTGGCTGAATGGTTCTAAATGCCCCAAGCCTGACTTGGCCATGGCAGACGAAAATCACAAACTCTCCCTTACTTGGTAACTATAGCTTGTTCTTTCCATCCTACTGTGTAGGGGAGACTAGGAGGGCACTGACCCACGTGGCTATGTTGTAGTCCTCAGGAGCACGACTGGAGAACCCGAGTCAGCCTTCTGGACGGTTTGGTTTCTGCCGGCAAGCTCCAGTGGGGAGATGTGGCTCGACAAAGTCTGCCTCCAGTCTGCTGGAACTCCTTCTCCACCGATGCTGAGCTGTACTCTCAGCAAATCCAGATCTACCAAGCAGGGAGAGATTCGAACTCACATACAAAAAAATTAGGCAAGCATTCACCATTTTGACCCGAAGCTAGTTCCGATCGAATGAATGACTTTCCTTAGGCTGAGCCTCAGTGACTTCATTTGTAAATTAAAGGAGATTTGTGGGATTCTAAGGAGACAATTGATGTGTTCTTGATGCACAGCCCATGTTTAACAAATGCAGGGAATGTACTATTGTGAGTAATAATACCTTTTTTAAGTTTAACGTAATGTATTGATTGAATCATAAACATTTGTTTGCGAGATAAAAGCAGAAGTCATTCCGGCTGGGAGTGTTATGTGCATACCTCCCCCCTGTGAATAGCTCCATCTTGTCTGGATTCACTCTCCCTGCACTAGTGAAAATCATATCGTTATAGCAAGAACTTTTTAGAAACCCAGCAATGTCCCTTACGCAGTTCTTTTTTCTTTTTTAAGATTTTGTTCATTTATTTTTATTTGAAACATGTGGGAGCAGCGGGAGGGGCAGAGAGAGAGAGACAATCCCACTTAGGCTCCACGCTCAGCACCGAGCCCCACGCGTGGCTCGACCTCACAACCCCAAGACCACGACCCAGGCTGGAATCAAGAGTTGGACGCCCAACCAACCGAGCCATCCAGGCTCCGCCCCTTACGCAGTTCTTATAATTGTGAACATCCAGCTGTCATTTTTCTGTTACCTGTTTCTCAAAAATTAAAATATCATTCTATTAGAATGATCCAAATCATATTCACGAGAATGAAAAATTATAAAATGAAAAAATAATATGTTTCTAAGCACGAGTGTGTCTTGGTAGGTTTGAAAAATGGAAGCTCCCCCAGAGTTAAATTCAGAAATGAGGGACCACGGCTCTCTGCAAACCGTGTTGGGAGACCAGAACTTTGTAAGGATGTTAGGGGGAATGAAAATAAAATGTGCCCTAAAAGATCAATTTCGTATTTCAATTCACTCTACAGGTTGTATTTTGCCTATTTGGCAATAATTTTCAATCAGGCTGATTGATATGGACCAAATGAGATTCATAAATAAGTGAATGAAGACATATTTTATGGTTTAATCTCTGCTTTGACACAAAATAGTGACTTTAGAAAATTTCCAAATATATTTTTCATCGAACTTTCAGATATTTCAATTGGTGTGTGAGACAGATTACCCGTGGAGATTATATTTCATAAATGTAGGTTGTATTTTATAAATAGCTGTTATTATTTTTTTATATTTCTAAAATTTCCCAGAGCATATCTCTCATCTTGCAAAGTATTAACTCCGCACTTATTTTTCCTAAACAGATTCCCAGAAATCAGGCAAGGTTGCGTGACTGTTTTCATCTTTTGGTTCACACTCTATGGGTGTTCTGGGAAGAGTGGGGTTTCTTTTGCTCAAGAAGGATGAGACAGCAAGGGCATTATCTCCTCCCTCTGCAGATACAGGGGTGGACACGCAGAGACACCTGTCTGAGATGCCATGGGATTTGGTGGCATGCCTCTCATTTTGATATGTTCTCACTTCACACCCCACACGCTTTCTGCTAAACCAGTGGTTTTTCACATTGTGTTCCTCACTGTAAGGATTCTTCATGTCACGGCAGGAGCTCGGGGAATGTGTGGGAGGCCAGTCTGGTGGGGGTGAGGTTGGGACCCTACTCCTACCAAGCTTGCTTTTCTAAAATCTGATCTATAGATTGAATTTCTTAGAACTGTACTTGAAAAAAAATGCTCTGTTGCTTAAGAAATATTTGAAAACTAGTGTCTCAATTCCTGCTGTCTCCACATCTTACCCGCAAACATACGGGTGTGCGCACACTCCCACGTACAGACTGTGTAGACAGGAGGGCGGGGGGAGATGACAGTAATAATGCCAGATCTGTATTTTGCCATTTGGGGCATCTTCTGAGGGAACCTGGTCTCTTCATGACATGCTGCTGCTGAGCCGCCAGAATCCCCTGTGTTGTCCAGCTCGACCAGGCCAGCTCATGGCCAAAGGAGGGCATTTCCATGCAGTAAGAAAGGTCAGTCTCCCTTGCTAAACCTACTTAGCCTCGGTTAACACTGCATAGCCTACAGTGCAGATAGGCTCTAAGGTGGGTGCAGGTGTGTCAGGTGGAGCTGTTTGCCTTAAGCAGCTCAAGTTTCCTTTAGTGACTGAAGGGACTGAGACGATGTGTTCAGGAGAGAGCCCAGGGTCAGGGGAGGCAGGACAGCAGGAAAGGACAGAAGGAGTTGTGCAAGGCTAGGCTGGTCTGGACTGACCACGCGAAGCTGTGGACAACCTCAGCGCATTCCCGGTCCAGCTTCCTGACCTGTCTGATTCTGGAAGGGGGTTGACTTCGCTTCTGAGAAGCCACACCACATTAGAAGCAGCTTTGTCCAGTCTTCAGGCTGAGGACAACACTTCAGGAACGGTAAAGGAGGGAGCTGAGGTGGGCGCCTGGCTTGACCATCATTTTCCATAAGGCACCACGGCCTCATCAGCTCACGGGTGGCCACGACACAGGCCCACGGTGTTCACTCTAATTTTTCACAAATAACCCCCAAACTAACATGATTATGAAACTACGTTTTCTCCTTTATGACAGAAAGAGGATAAAACAACTTCAGGACATAAGCAACTGTTCCAAAAATGCATGAATGGATAATTCGAGCCATACAGAGGGCATGTGGTGAAGAGAAAGGCACTGTGGTAATGCTTCTAACTCCAGAAATTCAGTGTTACGTGTCTTCGACGTGCAACAACCATACCTGTTGATGCATGGCATACTGGTCAATTTTCTGACACGAAGACCAGCGGGGATCCGTGGTTAGGTGCTGGATGACTCTCCCAGTGTGGGTCACTTTGGAGAATATGCCTGGGGAGTCATGCAGGGCTGGTGACAGACGGCGTGTCTCTCTTCCCCCAGCTTTACCACCGGATAGCAAGATACCACTGTCACGCTCTCCAGTGCCCATTCCAAATCCTCTGTCACCCGGGGACAAGAGAACACCTGTTCTACATTCCCTCCTAGGGAGTCTTTCCCTGTTCACCGAGACATTCCCAACTTGTGTATCTTCAATGCATGTTTAATGAATATAAACACACAAAACATAAGCTAACTATCACACACATTCAGCTTCTGCTAATCTGATTAGCAGCAGCAAGGGTCAAAAGGCCTAATACGTACAGAGGTGATGAAATCACAAAAAATAGGAATTAGACAAGTAGGTAAATATATATGTGTGTGTATATATATTTATTTGCAGGTCTGTTTATCACAGATGTTTTCTAATGATGACTCCCTCGAAAATTATTTTAAATAAGCTAAAGAAAATTTCGTTAGGTCATTCTTATGAGACCATTTAGGAGAAGTGGTTGAAAGATGTGGCCTCACGAGGCCCTACCAGGTGAGTGAAGAGGCTCTTTGGAACTAATTCATTGCCAAACTTCCACAGTTAAGCCTTTGCAATTGACAGGATGCTGTTGATTTTAAGTGTTGGGGTGCTACGTAGACCCAGTCAATGAATCAGGGCTCTACTAGAAATTAATCCCTTCAAATTACTTTTGCATTCCTTATATATTTAAATTATTATTCTCTAAGTATTTATTATATATTTGGAAACTCACAAAAAGACCTTTGAAAATAAGATATCTTTTCACAAAATATAAGTAACAGTTTCATTTAGAAAAACGTTCTTATGGCTAAGATTACACATTCGTGATCATTTTTAGAGAATATAAATAATGTTACCTTTAATTATGACATTTTAAGTATAATATATATCTGTCTAGGGCATATTTATACATGAATAATTTTAAAGAATTAATGGAAAATACACCATTTTTTCCTTCATTTTGTCAAAAAATTAAAATATATATTTAGATCTTGCAGTATTATTTGGATGGATGTTCTCAGTATGCTTATTTGTGACACTTTTATGGAAAAAGATAAAACTACTCATTAAGTGCCATTTCTCAGAAAAAAATGAGAACTCAAGTAAAATAGTTGTGATGATAATATATTAAAGCTGTTGCTTATGCATGAGCACAAAGATACAGAATTCAAATGGATATTGCTTTTCATCCATTTGAAACAAACAACTCCCCCACCCTAATACAAGACATTCATATAAAACAGATGCTTAGAAATATATTTAGATGGCTCCAGATTCCCATGCCTGTAGTTTTTATTCAGGTATTTAATTTTTTATGACAGTATCATGCTTTAGTTTTAATATAATGTCAGTGTTCTAGTGACAATTTCCGTCTTCTTAAATACAGATTCATATTTTAAGTCTTTTATCTATTGATGGATAGCCTATCATGGTACTTGGAAAATAACAAAAAGTTATCTATCAATTGTGAAAATTTTTCTATGCATCTAATTCCCTGAATGTCAATAATAGATCCCAGGAAGCTTTTAAATGCGTAATATTGACCCAACTTCAAGATTTCTAAAAAGCAACCTTCGTCTTGGCCACAGATATGGATAGTGCTGGCTCTGGAGACTCCCCTGTCTCCCAGACCTTACTAAAATACTTCATAGTCTGCTAAGCATTAACATGAGAAAGGGTAATGACTTTTTTGGAGCTGTTATAATCTATTGGGTCAAAGCATGTTTCATTGATAAGACAATTTTGCTTATCCTGCAGTCATGGAGGTCTGTGGATCAGGCGAGACACCCAGAGCCTTATGAAATATTTAAAAAGGGCTTTCCTCCATGCACACATAAAAAGTCTTCCAAACCAAATGGCTCAGGCAGTTTAAGTGTTGGGGTTGGGAAGGTAAGGGAAACGAAAAAAAAGGGATAACGAAATCAAGCAGAGAGAAGATTTCAGATGGAAGAAAGAAACGGGTGGAATGCCTGCCAATGGATAACGCTCCAGTCAATGCATGGTGTTTCTAGAGTTATTAATAAATCAACCTGATCGATGATCATGGGAGGTGGTGGCCTGAGAGGGACGGGAGTGTGTAATGCAAGCATAATCACAAGTCTTCATGCTTTGGTTGAGAAATACTCACATGGACCCTGAGACATAGGGAGCTTGATATTCTGTTCAAAAACATGCCTTTCTGAACCATCACATTAGTGCAATGATTTCTAAAAGAGAGGGAGAGAGAAAAAAACAAGTCCATTTTTTGTGAAAAATCACAGCGAAGCAGGAACGACTGGGATGGTTTCTCACTAATTCATACTCACCATGTTCTGTGGAGAGAGAGAAGCAAGCCAAGCCAGTGATCTTCTCTCTCTGGCCATTGCTGCCCTGACATTCACCCTGCTCCTCTGACCTGGTGTGGCTGGTATTTTGTCTCTGTAACAGGCAAAGAGGTAACAAAGACACCCATCACCTTTGGGATAGAGGCAGCTTGAACTCTATACGAGGATGGCTTGGTTCTGTCTATGATTTCTGGGCTTTGAAAAAGCAGCCAACCAGATTTCTCCAAGGCAAAGATTACCACACTACTTCTGTCTGTCTTTCTTCTTGTAAAATGGAAATGGGAGATACTCCAATTCCAGGGTCTGGTTTTCAAAAGGGCGCTCTTGGCCATCCTCCCCTCCCCCTGCACTGCCCCCCACCCACCTCCTCTACCCTCACTCGGCATTCATTCTAGGCCAGCCTTCTTATGATAAAAGAAAGATGCCATGCAGTGTAAATTCAGTCAGATTGTCAATGTATCCACACACATTCTCAGTCTCTGTTCAATGTTCCGTGACAACAAGGTGAGACGACAGAGGTTATCCGAACAGCTGCTGCCTAAGCTGGAAATTCCAGGCATTGAGCACCATCTGTCTATACATTCACAAATGTATATAAGGGCCATCTATCAGACGGGAGCACTGCAGCTGCCTCCCCAACAGGCCCGCTTCCTTCCTCGGCACGGAACAATGACAGCCAGCTCTTCACTTTGTGTCCCACAGAATGGCTGATTTGATTAAGTCCCCAACTCTCATTATGCTAGGTAGGGGTGTAGAATTTCAATGATAATCCATAATGCATGACCAGTTTGTCACCATGGCAACATAAATTCAAGGTTACCAGCTCAGACGCATAATTGGGTGTGCATTGAGTGCTGAAGACGGGCTGTTAAAATTCTTGTCATAGAAAAGTAGCATCCATCATACTGTCTGAAATTGCAAAGTATTCATAATCAGACAGAAAAATCCTTGGAGGAAAATGTTAATAAAATAACTATTACAGTCTAATAAAATTATTAAGTTTAACCGCTTTGGTTTTTAGAGTATTTCAGTTAGGAAGGATGAAACAGACACCTCATTAAACATTAGAGATTCAGGTTGAACCTCCCCCACCAGTATTTGCAGTGAAATATGGACCTAAAGAATTTTTGGTCTCAGTATGATTGATTGATCAAAATAAGCCCCACGTAATAAAATACACCACCGCGCACACATTTGTTTCATTTTTCTATTTCATATTGGATTTTTCTTTGCTGTAAGAATGTTTCCTTAATAAAATGCTCTGGGGAAAACTAAATCTACTCCTTTGCTTTAAAATGCTGAAAATTAAATTATGCATGTTATTTGTTGTATCTCCTAAAGTAGAGACATAAAAACTAAGGTGGTGACAAGAAAATGAAAAAGAGTCAAAAAGAGATAAGAATATGTTAAATTATCAGCCCACCCTACCATGAATTCACAGTGCTGCTTATAAATACTCTGAAGAGAAATTTTACTCGAATGTATATGGCTAAGAAAAATCCCATACAAAATAAAACGTGTACTCTGCAAAAGGATTTCATCTTGGACCAAAATAATTATGGTAATTACTTGTTTTGGTGTCTGGCTTTGCCAATGAAGTAGAACCAGGCACAGAGTTATAAATGAGCCACACACAAATGGCCGAAAATTAAGCTCAGGGTGTTCTTAGAGGGGGCACATCACGGCTCATTGAAGATTCCCCCTCACCCCCCAGTTTCCTTGATTGACTGTAACTCGGTTTCTCCATGGCCTTGCTTCTTTGGATTGTAAGTATGAGATGCTCTGCTCTTGGTATTATTTATTATGATTTTTCCTAAAATCAAAATGACAAAATTTAAATATATATATTTTAACCACATAACAGAGCTGTTTTTTTTAAAAGACTGGTGTGCCCTTTGTTACCGAGATTCAGCTTTTATTTAATGCCGTTGAAAAAACTTAGGATTCACTGACTTAAAGGATAAGAGAATTCCTGCCAAATGAAAGCAGACGCGGCCACATGACCATGGAAACAGCGCTGAGCTTTCGCACAGACCTTGCAGGAAGTGAGGTTTAATTGCTTCTGCGTTTCTTTTTACACTGAGCTCCCTCAGACTGTCTCAGTCCTGTTTTCTTCTCCATCTACCCTCTGGGATATGCACAAAAGCGGTTATTTTCCTTGGTATCATATCTGCCATCATTATAAAATAACTAAAATATTAGGTAAGGGCACAAATAAAACTAATTTTCAGGCAGCTGACATCATTTTAAATGCATCATTTACCTTATAGGATTTCTAGTCTTGCCCTCAATTTTCTACAAAGCCAAGGGGGATCAGATGATTTTTTTAAAGTGAATAACAGAGATTTATTTTTTTTAACATCACATCCCCAGGACCTTTGCAAATTTTAAAGTAGAAAATAAGGAAAAAAAGCAAGAATCAAAATCAGATGACCTAATTCCGAATATAGATGCAATTTTATATTTTTTTACGTTGTACTTAATCATACTAATGGCTGTGTCCTTTGGAATTTTTTTTTTTTTTAAATGAAGGTACTTTGTGTGGTGCAGTTTCATTTGAAATATGAAGGGGTTTCTTGTCTGAAAGGGCTTGCTTACAAAAGTCACATCTGGAAGTACATTCAGATCCAACTGCACACATGTAACTCCAATTAACATTACGAATGCTAAGGAAAATATACCGCCAGCCGGCGGAGGGGGAGGGGCGAGAAACTGAAGAAAGAGGTTTGTGTCTCTGATTTAAATACAAGTGACTTTATGGAGAGCACCAGCATGTGGCCAAATGGACTCCTATTGTGGAAATGCGTGGGCTCTCAAGGCAGAATAACATTTCTCATTTGATGTTTAGTGAAGTGCATCCATAATCAGGAGCAAATACTGAGCTGATTTACCTACACTGGAATGAAATCCCGACGAACTGTGAAGGTGTGAGCCTGATTTAGGTTCCAGAGTCTTTATGATCATTTAAAACTTTGCAATTTGAGGACTTAGGCTTTTGTATATTTAAACACACATATCTGTATGGATCGGCACTAATATATACTGATTCACAACATACTGTTGACTGTTCTTAAAAACTCCTTACTCTGTATACTCTCGTAAGAATGACAACATAAAACCTACCCCATTTTTAATTAGAACAAAATCTTAAGCATCAGTAACATGGGTTTCGTTATAACAAAAATTCCAATATTTTCTAGCATTCTTTAAAAAAAACAGTGACAATCATGTGTCCTAGTTATAGAATCAGAGACAATGAAGATATTACAATATGGATGTTTTATGCCCATTGTGCCTCAACATCTTCATAAAAAATCTAAATTTGCAGTTTGAAAATATGCTGCAGTTACTTTTCTTCTTCAACAAGCTACAATTTGATATTAGTCAATCATTCCAAGTCTGAAATGATTCTGAAATGAGTACATGATAAATGTCCATGAATAATAATGTATCAAACCTCTAAATAAATTGTGAGACCGTGAGATAAATATTCTCCCTGTGCAGAAATGAGGAGAGGCTTCTAGCCATCTCAACACTGGTTATGCAAAAGACACATCAGTGGAAAGAATGAGCAAGCGAATGCACTCCTCCCCTGATCAATTACATCTACTTGCCAGTCAGGTCTTCTTCCCATCATTTTTTCTCTGCAAATTGATTTTCATTTGTAATCACTTCATATTCTGATGCCTTTCCCTTCATTAGTTAGGTTTACAAACTTCAGGAAAAAATAACACCCATTATAGTTGGACATATTTGGTTTTGAAAACCTGTATAATGTGTGTTTTACATGTTTTATACATGTGATAAACACTGGTACCTATCTGATTTCTGTGAAGGGTACTCTAGTGATACGATTTTTAAAAAACTTTTTGAAGTCCAGTCACTTATACAGTAATTTTGGAGGATATGTTGTATTCAAATTAACATAAAATATGTATCTCAGTGTATATATGTATGTAATTTATATACGCATATTTGTGTAATGTATGTGTGTTTGGCAAATCTAAGAACATAGTTATTTTTCCTTTCTTGCTGTGATGCGCATTTATAATTGCATCTTTCTTTTATTAATTCTATGGTAATTTGGTACAAGGTTAAGTGCAGCAATTTGAGGACTAGTTTTGATTCATATGTATCCCCGTTTCTTTCCAGTTGCAGTCGAACGCAGGTGTGAGTAGTCCCTGATCTTTCATTTTTCGTGTGACTTTCAGAATGATCTCTCCAGTGTGGGAGTCTGCCGTGCTGCACTGAGCGAGAATCCCCATCACCATCCACAGGACAGCTGCCCTGCTGAAGCCCAGGTTAATGCAACCTCGTAGCTAACAGATAAATGCACCTGCTTAACCTCTGAAAAAATTGTGATGGACATGCATGAGGATGATCATCAACTATACCTCTGATTTTTTTAACTGAGTTTTAAAAAATTGCCAAAAGACGACAAATATATGATAATCTTGCCAGACCTAATATGGAAATATATTGAAATTGATAATCAATATATATTCCGCAAAAGCCAATTAGATTTGTGAGTGTCATAAACTTGTGATCGAAAGGGAATGGGCAAGGAGGACAAAGATCTATTTTGTACTTTCATATTGTTACCGTACAATAAAATTAACATTTAAAACCATTCTGAATATAGTTGAATCGCCAATGTGGGAAGACACTAAGAACATTGGGCTCATAGAACTTTTGGCCTGGAATGGACTCTAAAAGGTCATCTGCCTGGGGTGCCTGGGGCACCTAGGTGGCTCAGTCTGTTAAGCATTTGACTCTTGGTTTCGGCTCAGGTCATGATCTCATGGCCGTGAGATTGAGCCCTGCGTCAGGCTCCGTGCTGGGCATGGAGCCTGCTTGGGGTTCTGTCTCTCTCTCTCTCTCTCCCCACCACTCACACTGCTCTTTCTCTCTATCTTGAAAAAAAAAAAATGTCATTTGCATGTCTGCATGTGTCACATGTCAAATATTTGAACCTATTATTTAAAACCTTCCAAAACTGGGGCGCCTGGGTGGCTCAGTTGGTTAAGCGACTGCCTTCGGCTCAGGTCATAATCCTGGAGTCCCTGGATCGAGTCCCGCATCGGGCTCCCTGCTCGGCAGGGAGTCTGCTTCTCCCTCTGACCCTCCCCCCTCTCATGTGCTCTCTCTCTCATTCTCTCTCTCTCAAATAAATATATAAAATCTTAAAAAAAAAAAAAACCTTCCAAAACTGACCCTCCAATTTGTATATGAACATGTCTAGTGTTGAAGAACTTATTATTTCTTAAAGAAATCCATGATTGTCTTTACATTAAGCTGGAATCTAATATCTGTCTCCCAAACCTCCCGTTAATCAAGCCAACTTCTCCCTCTTGGCACCACACAAAATAAGACTAATATATCTCATACTCCACTGTCATTCTCATATTTGAGGAAAACATTATCCTCTCTTACTGAAATAAAAAAAAATTTGGTGTCTTCAAACGTTCCTGATCTGATGTGGAAGTCAAATGAATACTTTTTTAGGATCAACACATTGAAAACGGCAAACGAACACCACCAAATATGGAGATGTGTAATGTCAGATTTGATCTGTTTTGATTTTTTTCACAAACCAAAATTGGTTCTACTACAAAGTAAATACTTAATATTAGACTGTTTACTTCTTAATTACATAGGAAGATGAGTTGTAGACCAAACAAATAAAGAGGATTTCTGATTAAGGAAACATCAACTACATCATGTAAATATATTTTTCTGTTCTTCCACCCACCGTCCCCACTCTCCTGCTCCTTACCTGCTGCCCCACAGTCCCCCCTCTACCCCAGGGAGTCCAGAGCCTCTCATGCAACCACAACCACCCTCCCTGTTTCAAAGGAAAAAAGGGCATGTCCATGAATGGATTGCACTAGAAGTATTTTCATGAATTTACCCTATCACCTCTCCTTCGCAGAATTTATTTGCCAGTGGCTGAACCTTTGGGGACCATGTTCGAAGCAGAGGTCACGGGCAACATCTGGAACAATGTAGACTCTTAATAAGATGTGATCTCTGTGTTCACAAAGAAGTTAAATGTTTGATTAGGTATATGACATTCTCCAGAAAGCCTTAATATTGTTTCCTTCACTGAACAATACAATATATTATATATATATAGACACTGCACAATCTGCACCTAAATTTTGAGTCTGTTACAAATAAAATTTCTGTCATTACTACACAGCAAAGTCTTACACTTAAATTCACAGGCACGTGACCTTTTATACGAATGCAGGCACCAAATCATCCACATCTTCCTCCCACCCAGTTCCCATAATGCTGTAGTAGAATTCTTTTCCTCTTCCCTGCCTTGTTCACTCAGTGAGGATGAAGAAGGTCTTTGGATCACCATGGGATACTTGGCACGGATCATAGAGCCTAGAATATACTAGCATCCGGTAGATGTGAGGAAATGAAGGAAAAGTGATTGAAATTATGAGGGTTCTGAGAGCACAATTCCACAACTGAAAATGTTCACATGATATGAGTCTTCCGTTGTTCCTTGTGTGTGTGTGTGTGTGTGTGTGTGTGTTCTTCTCTCTCTCTCTCCGCAGGGTCTTCCCACAGCACTGTTCTGAACAAGTTGCCGAGGGACACTCCTAGAGTAATGCAATCTGCTCTGGCCTGCCTCTTACCAGCATTCTGATGCAAAAGTGAAGCTAGAATCTGCAAAGAGCCTCAGTGGAACAGTAAAGATCTTCAGCATTTCCAAGAATCAGGCAGAGAGCAGGAGGGAAGGTTTCTAGCAAGGTAAGTGGAGGTAGCTTGCCCACTAAGGTGTTCTGCAGTTGTTGGAAGGTGAAGGAATATTAACAATTCCTATTCAGACCAAGCACTGTGGAATAGTCCAGTGCAACAGGGCTCATGTGCTGTATCTGAAATCGCTTCTTCCACTTGGGTCGCATCCAACAGAATGATGAGGTAACTGAAGGCCATGGTGTACCTTCCACATCCTCCCCTGAACCACATCCTGTGTCAGCTGGTTCAGATCCCATGCTAGGTTGTAGGAGAGTCCACAGTGAATTGGGGATGCAAGCTACAAACTAGTGATTAGAAGTTAGAGTGTTTAACTGTGCAGCAGAAGGGGAAGCAAAGAGCCAAGAATCACGCTGGATACGGGAGAAGGGCACAGTGCAAGCACCCAAGCCAAGGGCGGAGGAGGGGAGGTAGAAGAATCCCAGACAGAAGAACAAGGACAAATACATGGAGGTGCAGAGAACACCCTGCACTTGGAAATGACTCATCATGAGTTCATTCTGATTGAAGAGCAGGGCAGGCAGGTGAGCAAATGTCAGTTGGGAAGACTGGGTTGGAGTTGGAATGGGAGAAGTCTCAGGACTGTAGGCCCAGCAGTGAGGAGTTGGGAATGCTGTTAAGACACTGTTTATTAGTCATTCCAGCTGGATCCAGGGGTCCTCCACTTCATTTCCAGCAGGACTGCAGAGCAACGAGCATGGTCTGTTAACAACAGAGGGAGAGTGACAAGTGTTTTCCCTGGCAATGTAGCAGCTAGCTCCAAGATAATCTCATTTCAGACATTTATGCAAATGTCTTCACCAACTAAATCCTGAAGGGTTTGAAACCTTGAAAAAAGATGGTATTGACCAAATGACTTCTAAATTCCCTTCCAGTTTCAACAATCTCCAAGTCTTAGTGACCAGCCCAAAAATAGAACAGCAGGGAATTCCCAGCATGTTGGCTGCCTCGCCATCTTGTCTACACATTGTTCATTCTGCTGTACGTTTGAATCTGAAAGCCTTATTCTCAGAGCTAAAAACATTTGCATCCTTCAAAAATGTTTGCTGTGATCCAGGAACTGAATCTAAATAAAGTATTTCCCTCCTTTTATTTTGCTTCTGAAAACATGTGCAGTTTACCATGCAACCTCCATGAATTCGGCATTTGGGTTGCTTTAGTTTACCTATGAATTAACGGGTTTTGGTCTACCAAATATCTAGTAGGAATGGTTTTCTAATCAGTGAAATCCCTGGAAGCATGTGGTGTCCTGCAAACAGTTTTGCTACAGGGATTATGGAAATAATGTTCTTTTTATTCTGACACACAGTTGTTCTCAGTTCATGGTCCAGTGAATTGGCATGGAGTTAAATTCAGGTTTTCTTTATGGGTTATTAATAATAGCCTACAAAATTAATAACCATACCTTGTACTAATCTAGCACCTCTCAAAGCGTATTATCTCAGCTTTATTATCTCATTCTCCCTCACAGCATCCCTGTGAGAAATGGCTATAGTGGATCAGGGAGCTGGAGGAAGAGAGTCACGTTACCCAGTTGGTCGGCCCCAAAGATGTGGCTTACCTTAAAGCCCAGGTCCTAGCAAATGATTCTCTTCCCTGAAGAGCATGCCACACAGGAAAAGTATATTCTTTGTTCACACGTTTCTTGACACATTTTAGCCCCTGTGAGCAATTTTCCAGTTCTAAAGTGACTCATCCTGAGAACATCCTAACTAATGTTCCATATGAAACTCACATGGACTGCTTTCAGAAGAAATCACAGTTTTACATTGCTATATCCTAATTAAGCAATCTGTGCCCACTGTCTTCTACAGGACAACTGTCATTTAGAAGACTCAAGGCTTAAATACTTTAATTAGAGATCAATTACTCAGTCAATAGTCACTGAATGCCTATGAGTCTGAGGAGGGGGCTTTCCAGAAGCTTCCAACAGACCTCAGTACAGAAGGAGGGCTCCTCTTCTAGTGTGTGCACCCGGGGCATCAGAATCCTGGCCACAGTGGTCAGCTAGGTATTTCTCTCTGTAACTATTCTTGAAGTGATTCAATTTTATTACTAGCTGTAGAATGTATATAAAAAGCCTTAGTGGAGGCGTGAAATTTTACAATGTCCTAAATAACTAAAGCATAAAATCATAAACTATGATTAAAAAGTATGCAACTAGGGGCACCTGGATGGCTCAGTCAGTTGAGCATCTGGATCTTGGTTTTGGCTCAGGTCATGATCTCAGGGTCCTGGGATCGAGCTCTGAATAGGCCTCCACACTCAGCGGGGACTCTGCTCAGGATTCTCTCTCTCTCTGCATCTGCCCTTCCTCTCTCCGCAGTCTCTCTCCCTAAAAGATAATAAATCTTTAAGAAGGGCGCCTGGGTGGCTCAGTTGGTTAAGCGACTGCCTTCGGCTCAGGTCATGATCCTGGAGTCCCTGGATCGAGTCCCGCATCGGGCTCCCTGCTCGGCAGGGCGTCTGCTTCTCCCTCTGACCCTCCCCCCTCTCATGCTCTCTCTCTCTCAAATAAATAAATAAAATCTTTAAAATAAAATAAAATGCCTGGAGGAGGGCTGTCTGGGTGGCTCAGTCGGTTAAGTGACTGCCTTCAGGTCAGGTCATGATCCCGGGGTCCCGGGATCGAGTCCCGTATCGCGCTCCCTGCTCGGCAGGGGGTCTGCTTCTCCCTCTGACCCTCTTCCCTCTTGTGCTGTCTCTCATTCTCTCTCTCAAATAAATAAATAAAATCTTTAAAATAAATAAATAAATAAATAAATAAATAGATAAATAAATAAAAAAAATCTTTAAGAAATATGCATCTAGAAGCTTGAGTGTGACTCTGACACTAGTGTAACCTGAGATGCTGCTGTCACTGTTAACTGTGGGGCTAAGATAAATATTTCAGCTTGCTCCTGGCTGAGTCTTACTTTCCTTCTATTAAACAATTCTGAGCACTTTAGTGATTTTCTCCATTATAATCTGGTCCCCATTCACTGGCAATTTCCTCATGTGAGGGCAAGTAAAAATTGCACAAAATTTTCAAGCCCTGTATGCAACTATTATAAGGATCGGTTTTAGAACGCCAAGTCCTTATTTAATGTGTTTCGACAAAGTTACCTATATGTCATTTCATGGGTGCGGGCTGCTCTGGAGTATTGAGGAGTGGGATTCTACTCAGGTTAGTAGATTTACTAATCATACAATCCACAGAGGTTCCAGGAATTCTAGTCTCTTTTTACAAACCAAGGGGATATGTTCTATATGCTATTTGAGGAAACAAGAGAAAAATTCCAGGTTGACTTTTCACTGAAAATGTAGAAAGAAATCAGATAAAGGGTTGAATATTATCCCGTGAAATGGGGGGCTATATTAAGGTGAGAGAACCTTCTTGAGTAAGTAACAAAATCCTTGACTAATAAAGAAAGAAATTGACCTAGTTGACTAAATTTTAAAAAAATGACATTTTGGGAGATATTATTTATTTATTTATTTAATTATTATGTTATGTTAATCACCATAAATTTACATCCTTAGTTTTTGATGATGTGTTCCATGATTCATTGTTTGCGTATAACACCCAGTGCTCCATGCAGTACGTGCCCTCTTTAATACCCATCACCGGGCTAACCCATCCCCCACCCACCTCCCCTCTAGAACCCTCAATTTGTTTCTCAGAGTCCATAGTCTCTTATGGTTCATCTCCCCCTCCGATTTCCCCCCCTTCATTCTTCCCCTCCTGCTATCTTCTTCTTCATCTTCTTTTTTTTTTAACATATAATGTATTATTTGTTTCAGAGGTACAGGTCTGTGATTCAACAGTCTTACACAATTCACAGCGCTCAACATAGCACATACCCTCCCCAGTGTCTATCACCCAGTCACCCCATCTCTCCCACCCCACCCCCCACTCCAACAACACTCAGTTTATTTCCTGTGATTAAGAATTCCTCATATCAGTGAGATCATATGATACATGTCTTTCTCTGACTGACTTATTTCACTCAGCATAATACCCCCCAGTTCCATCCACGTCATTGCAAATGGCAAGATCTCATTCCTTTTGATGGCTGCATAATATTCCACAGTATGTATATATATATATATATATACCACATCTTCTTTATCCATTCATCTGTCGATGGACATCTTGGCTCTTTCCACAGTTTGGCTATTGTGGACATTGCTGCTATAAACATCGGGGTGCACGTACCCCTTCGGATCCCTACATTTGTATCTTTGGGGTAAATACCCAGTAGTGCAATTGCTGGATCGTATGGTAGCTCTATTTTCAACTTTTTGAGGACCCTCCGTACTGTTTTCCAGAGTGGCTGCACCAGCTTGCATTCCCACCAACAGTGTAGGAGGGTTCCCCTTTCTCCACATCCTCGCTAACATCTGTCATTTCCTGACTTGTTAATTTTAGCCATTCTCACTGGTGTGAGGTGATATCTCATTGAGGTTTTGATTTGGATTTCCCTGATGCCGAGCGATATCGAGCACTTTTTCATGTGTCTGTGGCCATTTGAACGTCTTCTTTGGAAAAATGTCTGTTCATGTCTTCTGCCCATTTCTTGATTGGGTCATTTGTTCTTTGGGAGTTGAGTTTGATAAGTTCTTTATAGATTTTGGATACTAGCCCTTTATCTGATATGTCATTTGCAAATATCTTCTCCCATTCTGTCAGTTGTCTTTTGGTTTTGTTGACTGTTTTTTTGCTGTGCAAAAGCTTTTTATCTTGATGAAGTCCCAATAGTTCATTTTTGCCCTTGCTTCCCTTGCCTTTGGCAATGTTTCTAGGAAGGGGTTGCTGCAGCTGAGGTCAAAGAGGTTGCTGCCTGTGTTCTCCCTTAGGATGTTGATGGACTCCTGTCTCACATTGAGGTCTTTCAACCATTTTGAGTTTATTTTTGTGTGTGGTGTAAGGAAATAGTCCAGTTTCATTCTTCTGCATGTGGCTGTCCAATTTTCCCAACACCATTTGTTGAAGAGACTGTCTTTGTTCCATTGGACATTCTTTCCTGCTTTGTCAAAGATGAGTCGACCATAGAGTTGAGGGTCCATTTCTGGGCTCTCTATTCTGTTCCATTGATCTATGTGTCTGTTTTTGTGCCAGTACCATACTGTCTTGATGATGACAGCTTTGTAATAGAGCTGGAAGTCCGGAATTGTGATGCCGCCAGCTTTGCTTTTCTTTTTCAACATTCCTCTGGCTATTCAGGGTCTTTTCTGGGTCCATACAAATTTCAGGATTATTTGTTCAATTTCTTTGAAAAAAGTGGATGGTATTTTGATAGAGATTGCATTGAACTGTGTAGATTGCTCTAGGTAGTGTAGACATCTTCAAAATATTTGTTCTTCCAATCCGTGAGCATGGAACATTTTTCCATTTCTTTGTGTCTTCCTCAATTTCTTTTATGAGTATTTTATAGTTTTCTGAGTACAGATCCTTTGCCTCTTTGGTTAGATTTATTCCTAGGTATCTTATGGTTTTGGGTGCAATTGTAAATGGGATCGACTCCTTAATTTCTCTTTCTTCTGTCTTGTTGTTGGTGTATAGGGATGCCACTGATTTCTGTGCATTGATTTTTATATCCTGCCACTTTACTGAATTCCTGTATGAGTTCTAGCAGTTTTGGGGTGGAGTCTTTTGGGTTTTCCACATAAAGTATCATATCATCTGCAAAGAGTGAGAGTTTGACTTCTTCTTTGCCGATTTGGATGCCTTTGATTTCTTTTTGTTGTCTGATTGCTGTGGCTAGGACTTCCAATACTATGTTGAATAGCAGTGGTGATAGTGGACATCCCTGCTGTGTTCCTGACCTTACGGGGAAAGCTTTCAGTTTTTCCCCATTGAGAATGACATTTGCTGTGGGTTTTTCATAGATGGCTTTTATGATATTGAGGTATGTACCCTCGATCCCTATACTCTGAAGAGTTTTGATCAAGAAAGGATGCTGTACTTTGTCAAATGCTTTTTCTGCATCTATTGAGAGGATCATATGGTTCTTGTTCTTTCTTCTATTAATGTATTGTATCATATTGATTGATTTGCAGATGTTGAACCAACCTTGTAACCCAGGGATAAATCCCACCTGGTCGTGGTGAATAATCTTTTTAATGTACTGTTGGATCCTATTGGCTAGTATTTTGGTGAGAATTTTTGCATCCGTGTTCATCAAGGTTATTGGTCTGTAATTCTCCTTTTTGATGGGGTCTGTCTGGTTTGGGAATCAAGGTAATGGTGGCCTCATAAAATGAGTTTGGAAGTTTTCCTTCCATTTCTATTTTTTGGAACAGTTTAGAAGAATAGGTATTAATTCTTCTTGAAATGTTTGGTAGAATTCCCCTGGGAAGCCATCTGGCCTTGGGCTTTTGTTTTTTGGGAGATTTTTGATGACTGCTTCAATTTCCTTAGTGGTTCTGGTCTGTTTGGGTTTTATATTTCTTCCTGGTTCAGTTTTGGTAGTTGATACATCTCTAGGAATGCATCCATTGCTTCTAGGTTATCTAATTTTCTGGCATATAGTTGCTCATAATATGTTCTTATAATTGGTTGTATTTCTTTGGTGTTGGTTGTGATCTCTCCTCTTTCATTCATGACTTTATTTACTTGGGTCATTTCTCTTTTCTTTTTGATAAGTCTGGCCAGGGGTTTATCAATCTTGTTAATTCTTTCAAAGAACCAGCTCCTAGTTTCATTGATCTGTTCTACTGTTCTTTTGGTTTCTATTTCATTGATTTCTGCTCTGATCTTTATTATTTCTCTTCTCCTGCTGGGTTTAGGCTTCATTTGCTGTTCTTTCTCCAACTCCTTTAGGTGTAGGGTTAGGTTGTGTATTTGAGACCTTTCTTGTTTCTTGAGAAAGGCTTGTATTGCTATATACTTTCCTCTTAGGACTGCCTTTGCTGTATCCCAAAGATTTTGAACAGTTGTGTTTTCATTTTCATTGGTTTCCATGTATTTTTTAATTCTTTAATTTTCTGGTTGACCCATTCATTCTTTAGTAGGATGCTCTTTAGCCTGCATGTATTTGAGTTCTTCCTGACTTTCCTCTTGTGATTGAGTTCTAGTTTCAAAGCATTGTGGCCCAAAAATAGGCAGGGAATGATCCCAATCTTTTGGTACTGGTTGAGACCTGATTTGTGACCTAGGATGTGATCGATTCTGGAGAATGTTTCATGGGCACTAGAGAAGAATGTGTATTCTGTTGCTTTGGGATGGAATGTTCTGAATATGTCTGTGAAGTCCATTTGGTCCAGTGTGTCATTTAAAGTCTTTATTTCTTAAGTCAAACAGAGAAAGACATGTATCATATGATCTCACTGATATGAGGAATTCTTAATCACAGGAAACTTAGGGTTGCTGGAGTGAGGGGTGGGGTGGGAGGGATGGGGTGACTGGGTGATAGACACTGGGGAGGGTATGTGCTCTGGTAAGTGCTGTGAATTGTGCAAGACTGTTGACTCTCAGATCTGTACCTCTGAAACAAATAATGCAATATATGGTAAGAAAAAAAAAAAAAAAAGAAGAAGAAGAAGGTAGCAGGAGGGGAAGAATGAAGCCGGGGAAATCAGAGGGGTAGACGAACCATGAGAGACGATGGACTCTGAAAAAGAAACTGAGGGTTCTAGAGGGGAGGGGGGTAGGAGGATGGGTTAGCCTGGTGGTGGGTATTGAGGAGGGCACATTCTGTATGGAGCACTGGGTGTTATGCACAAACAATGAATCATGGAACACTTCATCTAAAACTAATGATGTAATGCATGGGGATTAACATAAGAATTAAAAAAATTAAAAATTAAAAAAAAAATTTAAAATAAATAAATAAATAAAGTCTTTATTTCCTTGTTGATCTTTTACTTAGATGATCTGTCCATTTCAGTGAGGGCAGTGTTAAAGTCCCCCACTATTATTGTATTGTTGTCAATGTGTTTCTTTGCTTTTGTTATTAATTGGCTTATATAATTGGCTGCTCCCATGTTAGGGGCATAGATATTTACAATTGTTAGATCTTCTTGTTGGATAGACCCTTTAAGTAGGATATAGTGTCCTTCCTCATCTCTTATTATAGTCTTTGTTTTAAAATCTAATTTGTCTGATATAAGGATTGTCACCCCAGCTTTCTTTTGGTGTCCATTAGCATGGGAAATGGTTTTCCACCCCCTCACTTTCAATCTGGGGGTGTCTTTGGGTCTAAAATGAGTCTCTTGCAGACAACATATCAATGGGTCTTGTTTTTTAATCCAATCTGATAGCCTGTGTTTTTTGATTGGGGCATTTAGCCCATTTACATTCAGGGTAATTATTGAAAGATAGGAATTTAGTGCCATTGTATTGCCTGTAAGGTGACTGTTACTGTATATTGTCTGTGTTTCTTTCTGGTCTATGTTGCTTTTAGGTTCTCTCTTTGCTTAGAGGACCCCTTTCAATATTTCTTATAGGGCTGGTTTCATGTTTGCAAATTCCTTTAGTTTTTGTTTGTCCTGGAAGCTTTTTATCTCTCCTTCTATTTTCAGTGACAGCCTAGCTGGATATAGTATTCTTGGCTGCATATTTTTCTCATTTAGTGCTCTGAATATATCATGCCAGTCCTTTCTGGCCTGCCAGGTCTTTGTGAATAGGTCTATTGACAATCTAATGTTTCCACCATTGTAGATTACCGACCTCTTCTCCTGAGCTGCTTTCAGGATTTTCTCTTTGTATCTGAGACTCGTAAGTTGTACTATTAGATGTTGGGATGCTGACCTATTTTTCTTGATTTTGAGAGGGGTTCTCTGTGCCTCCTGGATTTTGATGCCTGTTTCCTTCCCCAAATTAGGGAAGTTCTCTGCTATAATTTGCTCCAATATACCTTATGCCCCTCTCTCTCTTTCTTCTTCTTCTGGGATCCCAGTTATTCTAATGTTGTTTCATCTTATGGTATTGCTTATCTCTCGAATTCTGCCCTTGTGATCCACTAGTTGTTTATCTCTCTTTTTCTCAGCTTCTTTATTTCCCATCATTTGGTCTTCTATATCACTGATTTTCTCTTCTGTTTCATTTACCCTAGCAGTTAGAGCCTCCATTTTTGATTGCACCTCATTAATAGCCTTTTTGATTAGGTTTGACTTGGTTAGATTTTAGTTGTTTTATTTCTTCAAAAAGGGTTTCTCTAATAATTCCATGCTTTTTTCAAGCCTAGCCAGTATCTTTAAAATCATCATTCTGAACTCTAGTTCCGACATCTTACTAATGTCCATATTGATTAGGTTCCTGGCAGTTGGTACTGCCTCTTGTTCTTTTTTTTGAGCTGATTTTTTCTGTCTTGTCATTTTGTCTAGAGGAGAATAGGTGAATGAGAGAACAAAACGCTAACAGGGTAACAACATCCCCAGAAAATATACAGTAAACAAATCAGAGAAGACCTTTCAGAAAGTGGTTGCTTTTCTGTTCAGAGAGTTGTTGCTATTCTTTTCTTGGATCTCTTGTTGAGTTCGTAGGTCTGGGAGATAATATTTAAAACATATAGAACAGACGGCAGGTAATACCCGATGAATTCAAAGCTGTCTATGTACAAAGGCCAACAAAGAAAAATTGTGCAAACAATAAGAACAGGAAGTTTACAGAGGAAAAAAGCACAGAAGAAAAAGTATAAGCATATAAAAGCATACTCAATCTCATCAGTAGTCAGAGAAATGCCAGTTAAAAAAAATAATAGGACATAAATTATTTGCCACCAGTCTTGTAAAAATTAGCATCTTTGGCAATAGCCTGCATTGGGAAGAGTGAGTGTAGGAAAATCAATGCTGTTAGGGAAGCTAATTTAGTGCCCCTTTTTAGAGACCAGTTTGGGCTCATTGATTAAAAACATAAATGTCCTCAGGGTGCCTGGGTTGCTCAGTCGTTAAGTGTCTGTCTTCATCTCAGGTCATGATCCCATAGTCCTGGCATCGAGGCCCACACTGGGCTCCCTGCTCAGCAGGGAGCCTGCTTCTCCCTCTCCTACTCCCCCTGCTTGTGTTCCCTCTCTCGCTGTGTCTCTCTCTGTCAAATAAATAAATAAAATCTTTTTAAAAAGTCCTCATTTTTTAACAATTGTTCTTTTTAGCACCTATTCTACAAAAATATTTGCAATTATGTACATAGGAGCACATTTGCAAAGATGTTTAACGTAACATTTTTTATAAAGGCAAAAAGCAGTAAACAATGAAAGTCTTTAAAAGAGAAAGTGCTCAAAAAATGGAATATTTCTGTTATGAATACCATAAAACAGTTAAAAAGCTTGAAATATACTGAAACCAAAGTTTTTCTGAGCTATACCTTTATGGAAATAAAAACACATTGTAGAATATTTCATCGAGTATTATCTACTTGATATTTTATGCAATAGAACAAGAAAAAAAAAGAAGTGTGTATCTACATTGATACATAAAAGTAAAAGGGAGTGTTGCTAAGATCTACCCACAACTATTAAAGCTCAACTCTGGGGAGGTGGGTAGGAACAGCAACAGAAGAGTCAGGAGGGGATGGAAGGAAGACCATCAATTTTTATTTTATAAACTTCTGTACCAATACCATTACTTTACAACTAGAAGACAATGGTAGCATTTTCTGTTGATGGCTGTGTTGTTTTTATTGTTGTAACCCAATGGTTCAGAATATTCACAAATCAGGTGGCATAGCAAAAGATCAGGCCCATAGGGACAAGCTCCAAGCCTCTGGAATGCTGTTAACAGCTTCTGAAATGCTTGAGACAGAGTCAAACCACCGTTGGCCACTGAGCATGGGCCAGACCCAATCTGTAAAATCTTCTGATAGCTGTTGTATTTGAGTATATCTGCTCTGTCCATGAATAAAGAAATAGAAGGGAACAAACCTGAACCAAAAGTCTCAACAGCAACGATAAAAATAGATTTACCACAGACCTCAGAAAAACTCAGAAGAACCTACCTCAGAGGGAAAAAAAAATTACTCATGACGAAAGTTTTTAACAATCCTGTCTTCCATGGTGGAGAACAAGAAGTTAATGGTAGATGTTTAAAAGGAGTATAGAGCCATAAGAATTAAATGAGAACAAAACAATAAGGAGGAAATGGGTGTCATAAAGGAGAACTGCACCAGGACAGAAGATGTGGCCAGAAATGATACACCTCACACAAATTCATGTTGAAAGCATGAAAGAGACAAACTGGTACTAATTAAAAAATCAGTGATGTAGAAGCTAAATTTGGCTAGCTGTCTTAGAGTCCAGAAAGGACACACAGAAGAAGGACTTAATATCTAGGTGATTGGAATTCACAAAGAAAAAAATCTGAACAAATGAAATGGAAATATTAATACAAATGTAACAGAAGAAAACTATTGATGATGAAAGCATAATCAGCTCTATGTGTACTAAAATTTCTATTTCAAAATAATTTAGCAGAAATTTATCCCAATTTGCCACATCCTATAAAATACTCTTAATATCCCCAGCAATAGCTGCAGTAGGTTCTTCTCAAAATTAAATATCATTAAAAATTTAAGATCTTTCAGTAGACTGATCTTTCAGTTATCAGTTGAAAGTGAAGTTGAAATATAAATTTTGACGGTCCAGTAAATAAATTTGTAAGAAAGTCATCCATAAAAATCTTGGGATCAAGTTCTCATATTAATGAAGCTTAAGTTACTGTATTATATGTATATGCTTATGACAGAAAAAAATCATTTCTGCAGTTTATAAATTTTGTCACTCATGCATCATCACTACCCATATTACATTTTATAGGTAATAACATAGTTTAACCAATTTTAAAAGGAAAAAGCTTTGGGGCATCTGGGTGGTGCAGTCAGTTAAGCAATGGACTCTTGGTTTCGGCTCAGGTCCGTGATCTCAGGGTGGTGAGATCAAACCCCACATCAGGCTCCACTGGGAGTCTGCTTGAGATTCTCTCTCTCCCTAAGCCTCTGCCTTTCCCCCTTCTCTCTCTCTCTGTAAAATAAATAAATAAATCTTTTTAAAAGTTAAAAGAATAAATGGAAAAAACTTTATACCACAGTACCTTTCATAGCTCCTCTTCCTGCTTTTTGAGCAACAGCCCTACATTTTTATTTTTGTACTTGGACCCACAAATCATGTAGCTAACCTGGGGGGAATGTTTTTATGAGAATCAAAGGACATTAATAGCCTTATAAATTAGATATAAACCTCAGAGTAGATAATAAGAATGTCATATACTCTACAGTGTAAACACCAAAAAAAAGGGGGGGGGGAGCTTAAAGTGCATTTATTAACAGGTAAAATTTCCACAATTGAACGAAACTCTACTCCAACAATCTACTGACACACTGAAGAGACACACTGAAAACTGAGTGGTAACAGTTTTTATCAAAAGGTTAGTGACCAAAGTATGAGAGTTATAGCCCTGGTTTCCCATGGGGTAAGTGGTGGCTGAGTGAGATCATCTGTCCGCCTCTCTGAAGGGTAGATGCCTCTCGCCATTAGACATCCAGATACATTTTCCCCCTCAACCCTCACGATAATTCCGTCTGAATCCTCTTGAATTTAGAGAAGACAAATGGCCTCCTCAAGGTCAAACAACCAGTCAGTCACAGAGTAGGGGCTCAGACCAGGCTTTCGGACATTAAATCTAGGACACACGCCGTCGTGCCTGATAGCAAAGCAAGGACCGGCCTGTCTACCATCTCTCTCAACATTACACGGGATTTGGTGTCATGCCTGAGGCATAAAACCATTTCAGAATATTCTTTCTAAATATTTTCAGGTGAGCTTGGACCAAATTCTTACACATTTGCAAATTATCGTATACATCTCTTTAGTTGGAGGGTCGGTTTGGGGGTAGAGGGTCATATTAAACTCGGGGCAGGTTTAGGAGTGAGTTGCTCCAGTACCAGTCCTGTCTGGCAAAATTGCTAAGCAGACAAAATGGAAAAAGGAATATATACCGGTATTGTTGATTTTGTTTTCCATTGTGAAGTAGGCTGAATTTGCAAGATACCCTGGAGGTAAATATTCTTTCACAAATACAGGAAGTAGCTCAGACCCAAGTGGTAGATACATTCCAGGTGCATCTTTTTATTGGCAGAAAACCTTCCCTCCTCCATAACCAATTAAGATGTTTCTACCAAAATAGAGAGCTCTTTAGTCAAATCAGATGCTCGTTATTGAGTAAACTTATAATTACTTTCACTTACATTCTGAGTACAATTTTCTTAGTGGTAAAAGTGCAGCTTTAGCAGTTTTCTGAATTTAAATGCTTTCCATTCTTATCACAAGATTAGATGCTGATCAATATGGTCAGTAACTCTACATTAAAGGGCAAGCTTTACTTTTTTTTTCCTTGTAAATGAGCCCTCCCACACCAATTAATGATTGATAGCCTCAAAAAGAATAAAGTCTCAGGCATACCATATTGAAAGTAAAAACATCTCCCCCATTAATTTAATAGCATTTACTTCTGTGCAGTGGAAAACAACAAAACCAAACAATGTAGCTCCATTTTACCAGGCAAATTGTCAATGGAGTGAAGCCCATAGGCTTGTAAACAGAAGACACTGCTAAGTCTGAATGCCCTATGCTCTTAGATTCATTCCTGCATGATCTAGTGGAACACATTCTTCCATTTCCATGGGAAATAAACCTTTTGTTTCAAAATAAAACTGAAATCGAGCATTTCAAAAATCCTCTCTCTTAGTCAGTAGTAAAGCATTGCAAAAGAGCTGTGCCTATTTAGGAATAAACTTCGCGACAACTTGTCTGAGGCTGATGCACTTCCTACCCCATCCATATCCATATCTGTATTCCAAGAACCTTAGCAGAGTTTAAAACAAGGTGTTCAAACATTAGAATGATGTTAAATGTGTTATTTCCACATGAAGCTCAATGACAACTAATCTTTAGACATTCACCTGAACATCGTGAAAAATCATGTTTATTAATTTTATTGGATGTTAGAAAAACACAAAGTGAATCACTGGGTTCACAAGGAATAAGGATTTAGCAGCTCAGTGCTACAAATACCCTCATACTGCTTTCTATCTCCCTCCCCTACATCTCTAACTACGCATAGGCTTAACTAAGGGTGGTAGTGTGTAATGCACTGCCTAAAATTGGCATTTTAAGGTCATGAAACATAGATCGGTTTTAGTACCAGAATCAGTTAGAATTTCTATGTGTAAAATACAAATTTTTTAAAAAGTTTGTATTTTGAACTTTTTAAACTTTTTATTGTGAGATAATATACATCCAGGAAAATCCATAAAGTGTAAATGCATAGTTTAACAAATCACTGTGAACACCCATGTAGCCGTTACCACAGCAAAAAGTTAGGGCATTGCCAAGACCCCGGGGGTCCCCCAACTCCTAACCTTGCTTCTGGTTCTAACTCTTTCCAGTCATAGAGCCATGACCCTGACTCATACAGTAATCCCTTCCTTTTTTGTTTATATTCTTATGACCCACGTGCATGTCCCGAAATATTCTAGTATTGCATATTTTTGAACTTTATGGAAATGGAATTGTACAATATGTAATTTTTTTCTCCTTGCCTCTTTTACTCAATAATAGATTTTTTAAATTAGTTGCAAGTGATGTAGTTTTTGCATTCCTGTGTAGTATTCCATTGTCTGAGTATTTCACAAGGTATTTGCCCATTCGACTGATGATGCTTATTTGGGTTATTTCCAGTCTTTTTTTGGGGGGGGGGGGGTTATTTCCAGTCTTTAGCTCTTTGTGGACAGTACTGCAGTGAACATTCTCATACATGTATCTGGTTGCATGGATACCTGATTTCCACTGCCTACATGTATTATCAGAAATGGAATTGCTGGTTCACATGTGTGTGTTTTAACTCTACAGAGACAAGGAGCTGTTCTGCCCCCTGCAGAGCAGGAATTCCTGTCTCTCTAAGTACTCGACAGTACTGGGTTTGGTCATTTGTTTTATATGTTCAGGGCTGTGGGTATATACTATCTTGCTGTGATTTCAATTTCCATTTTCTCAATTTCTATTAAGATTGAACACTTTTTCACATGTTCTTCGGACATGTGTCGGCTCCTCTGTGAGGTGCCTTCTTATATCTTTTGCTCATTCTTCTGGGTTGCTTGTCTTCTAATAATCATTATAATAACAACAAATTGTGGGAGCTCATTAGCTACAAGTCATCTGCAGATCAGTGAGTCACAGATGTAATCGCCCCGTCAGTGGCTGGCTTAATGTCGCTCTTTTTTTAATGCCTCCAGTAAATAAATTTGCTTACCTTTAGCTTAGTTTAATATTTCAGTCTTTTATAAACTTTTGTGCTTTTGTATCTTTTTAAAAAATATCTTACTCTCTCTGAGGGAATGAAATTGTCCTATACTAACATTTCAAATTTTGTATCATTTTATATCTTATTTTATTTTATTTATTTCATTTTATTTATTTTCTTCTTCCCTTTACATTTAGGCTAACAAACCCATCTAGAGTAAAATTGTATTTGAGATAGAAGTTGAAGCTCATGTTGCGTTGTGCACGGATCCCCTACTGACTGAGTTCCATGTATCGACATGACCATCACTTCCAATTGATCATTAAAGTGGCTCTCATCATAGGTCCTGATCAGATGTCCAAGCATCTACCCCTGAGTTCTCCCTTCTTGCTCATTGGTCTATCTCTAGTCCAGTTACCACACTGTACTTATTACTACACCTTTATAAAAGCTTTGATAGCAGACATATCAAGACTCCCAGATTATTCTTCTTTAAGTGTGTGAAAACTATTTTGGTTATATGAATTTTCATAATTGCTTCAGAATAATTTCATCAAGCTATCTCATATTTTTTTTAAATCTTTTTGAGGTTTTGTTTAGGATTGCATTGAATACATTCATTTAAATATGGGAAGAATTAACATCTTACACTAAGTTTTCCAGTGTAAGAACACGACCTATCTCTCCATTAGTCCTTTAATATCATTCATAAAGGTTTGTAGTTTTTCCACCAAGAGATCTTGTACTTTTTTGTTGTTATTGTTCAATTATCTCTCATCTTATGGATTAGTGGATCTTCTTCTACATAGTACATTTCCTTCAAATTTATTTGTTACTGGTATAGAGAAATACATTTTTTTTAATTGATTTTATTTCCAACAATTCTGGTAAACTCTCATGAATTCTTTCAGCTTTTCTGTAGATCCTTTCGAAACTCTTCTTCAGAGCATCTACACATAATTACACTTTTGTTTCTTCCTTCAGAATTATTTCTTCTTTTCTAATTCTTGTACCTTTAATTTTTTATTCTTTACTTAAAATACTAGATAGGATTAATTTATCATGCTTAATACACTGGCTAAGAACTGCATAATATACCAAAAAGAAATGGTGACAGTGGACATATCCCTCTTCTGCTGGAACCAAAGGGAGACCATCAGGCACTTGGAGTTAAGTAAATTATGTGCTGTTGTTTTGGTAAACACCTTTTGTCAGTATAGGGTGTTCCTTTCTATTCTTAAATTGCTGAGTGATTTTATTATGAATGGAGTTTTAATTTCACTGAATGTTGATAGGAATCTCTTGAAATAACTTTATTATGGTTCTCTTTTAAATAACTATTTTTGAGTTGAAATACATTGGTTGGTTTTCTAATAATAAACCGATCTTGCATTTTGGTATAAACTCAGTGAGGTCATAATTTATATATTTTAGGGTTAGCCAGATAATATTTTAAGATTGTTTTTTATCTCTAGTCACTACAAAGATGACCTGTGATTTTCTCTCCTTTAACTTCTTTAACAGATTAATTAGTTCATAAAATGAATTCTGGAAGAAATCCTGTACAATTAGAATTATATCTTTATTGAATATTTGGGAAAAACTTGGAAGTGAAGCCATCTGGATCTAAGGTTTTCTTAGTGGAAAGGGTTTTTGTCTGTTTTAGAAATTTAATGTTTTATAGTAGGGACTACTCACATCTACGCTGTGGAGAAGGCAGTTTGGGTGAGTTATATTTTTCTAAGATATTTTCTCCATTCCATAAATTGTCTTTTCTATTGGCTTAAAGTTGTCCATAATATCATTTTAGTATCTTTTTGATATCTGCAGTCCCCAGAGACTGAGCCTTTTCATCCGTGAAATTAGTCCTTTGGGCCTCTCTCTTCTTTTCTTGACTAGTCTCAACAGAGGATACCATTTGAGTTATTTGGAAGAACCACCGTTTAGATTTGTTTATCTTCTCTATATTGGTTTTCTACTTTAATAACTCCTGTTCTGGCTTTGTTTTTGTTTTTTTTTTCTTCTCTACTTTCTTACTTCCTTGGGTTTACTTTGTCAATCTCTTCTTCTCTTAAGTTTTTGAGATAAATGCTTGGTTCATTAATTTGTATACCTTTATATATGTAAATATTTAAGAATATTGTTTAAGTACTACTTAAGTGATATCCCACAAGTTCAGATATACAGTATTTTTGTTGTAGTTCAATTCAAAATATTTTATTTCCATTATAATTTCTGCTGTGATTGATGCGTTGCCTGAAAGTATATTTCTTAATTTCCAATTATCAGTGTATTTTCTTGTGTCTTTTTTTGTTTGTTTGTTTTTTATTTCCAACTTAATGGCACAATTGTCAGAAAACATACTCTGTGTAACTTGAACCTTTTGAAATGTGTTGAGAGTTGCTTTCTGGACTAGGATATGTTCAATTTTGGAAAAATATGCCAAGTATGCTTGCAAAAAATTCATTCTACAGTGGAGTTGATTTCTTTTTGTTCCTCTCTCTGTTTCTCTTTCCTTCCTCCCTCCCTTCCCTCCTTCTCCCCACCTCCCTTCCCTCCCTCCTACCACCCTCCCTCTCTCTCTCTCTCTTTCTTTCTCTGTCTCCCTTTCTCTTTCCATTAGGTTAGGCTTGTTAATCTCTTTGTTTAAATCTTCATATCAATTTTTTTATCTGCTTGTTCTTTTTATTATTGAGGATGACATTGCAAAAGTTCCCACAGTGATTGTGGGTTATTTTACATTTTCCTCCTATAATTGTATAAGTTTCTTCTTTTCATGTTTTGAGGCCATAAAATTACATGAAATCCATAAATTGTTGTATTCTCCCAGTAAGTTGAAACTTTTATCTTTTGAACCCTTCATTACTACCTCTTTATCTCTAGTACTGCCCTACCATAAAGTCAATTTCACCAATGATAATATGGTTTCCTAGGTTTCTTTTGATTGATGTTTCCTTGCTATACCTTTTTATCTTTCCTTTTATTTTAACCTTGTGTTTGGGATATGCCTTATGTTTTAGATGTGTTTCTCATAAGTTACATACATTTGGAATTTTGTAGTCAGTCCATTTGCTTTTAACTGGAGCTTCTACTTTTTGGTTCTTGCTTTTAACTGGAACATTTGGCTTGTAACTATATTTATAGATTTATTAGATATGGTTCATTTCATGGAAGAACTCAGTGATGAGAAATTCTGAGTTCCACATTAAAAAAAATAATAATTCTGTATCGGCAAAAGCAGGGATCTGAAAGGGTACGTGCACCCCGATGTTTATAGCAGCAATGTCCACAATAGCCAAACTGTGGAAAGAGCCAAGATGTCCATCGACAGATGAATGGATAAAGAAGAGGTGGTATATATATACAATGGAATATTATGCAGCCATCAAAAGGAATGAGATCTTGCCATTTGCAACGACGTGGATGGAACTGGAGGGTATTATGTTGAGTGAAATAAGTCAAACAGAGAAAGACATGTATCATATGATCTCACTGATATGAGGAATTCTTAATCGCAGGAAACAAACGGAGGGTTGCTGGAGTGGGGGGTGG
>NW_023270277.1:3374131-3409992 GCF_011800145.1 Mirounga leonina
CATGTACCCCGATGTTTATAGCAGCAATGTCCACAATAGCCAAACTGTGGAAAGAGCCAAGATGTCCATCGACAGATGAATGGATAAAGAAGAGGTGGTATATATATACAATGGAATATTATGCAGCCATCAAAAGGAATGAGATCTTGCCATTTGCAACGACCTGGATGGAACTGGAGGGTGTTGTGCTGAGCGAAATAAGTCAATCAGAGAAAGACATGTATCATATGACCTCACTGATACAAGGAATTCTTAACTGCAGGAAACAAACTGAGGGTTGTTGGAGTGGGGGGTGGGGTGGGAGGGATGGGGTGACTGGGTGATAGACATTGGGGAGGGTATGTGCTCTGGTAAGCGCTGTGAATTGTGCAAGACTGTTGAATCTCAGATCTGTACCTCTGAAACAAATAATGCAATATATGTTAAGAAAAAAAAAGATAGCAGGAGGGGAAGAATGAAGGGGGGAATTGGACGGGGGGACGAACCATGAGAGACTATAGACTCTGAGAAACAAACTGAGGGTTCTAGAGGGGAGGGGGGTGGGAGGATGGGTTAGCCTGGTGGTGGGTATTGAGGAGGGCACATTCTGCATGGAGCACTGGGTGTTATGCACAAACAATGAATCATGGAACACTTCATCTAGAACTAATGATGTAATGTATGGGGATTAACATAAGAATAAAAAATAATAATAATAATAATTCTGTATCGGATTTTCACAATATTCATTCACCATTGAGTTTCTGCTTCAAAAACCTGGAAAAATAAATTGAGATGGGTGCAGCAATAGAGTCCATAGTGGAAACCACTGTTAATATTAGTTGGCTCAGGTTAAGCATCACTGCTTATAGAAACCACTGCCACGCTATTATAGATACTATGAGCATTTCACCTCCTCAGCCTTTTACATATATGAGATAATAAAGGAATAAAGTTGAATACATGCCTCATGGAATTTGGAAACTAAATTATGTTGGGAGCAATAAATATTTTAATCAAAACATCAACAGGTATGGAAGGGGCAAGATTAGCACTTTCTAGTGATGTACAGCAGTAAAACACAAAAATAAATAAAACATGTATTTACAACTATCCCTAATAAACATTTCATTTCTGTATAGCTAAGTGGGGAAAATTTGAGAATGGAAAATAACGGAGCAGATTCCATTTTTCCATGCACATTTACAAATACACAACTGACTGTTGGCCTAAAAGCTTCCAAGTTGTTATATGACTGGACATTTAGAGTCCTTAGCATGTTTACATTAATTGCCACTCCTGCTGCAAAAAATAAAAATAAAAATGGGGTCTTTATGTTTTTAAAGTAAATGATAGAAGCTGGTAGAGATTGAGGAGTTTCACCCAATGTGTGATCAATTTTAACACTGAAAATATTTTAGGATACAATGATGATCTAAAATATGCAGTACTCCCTAGAATTTTTGCAAACACAGTTCAAGCCTAGGGGAAGAAAAGTGAGTGTGGCATACTCTGAGAATAGAAGCAGGTAAGAGGAAGGCAGATGGTTTGCTGCCTTCTTCCTCATGTTGGTTATGACATTCCTTTTCTTCACAGAGGCAGTTGCCCTATGTTCACATAATTACATTCCTGCAGGCATTACCATGGGAAGTCTTATAAACAGTTTCATTATTTCACAGGAGATGCTAAATGGACATGATATTGGATACTCCCCAACTGATAATACGACAATCCAATACACAATCTTCTTTCATGACCCTTTACAGACCAGTATTTCAGGATCTATATAAATGCATTCTTCATACATAAAGCCTAACCAAACCTCAGAAGAAAAAAAAAATTTTTTTTGGAAAGCCCAAGTTATATCTCTTTGGAAATGTGAACAAAGCCTAACTCTTCAACACTCAACACTCAATATTCCATTTTTTTTTAGTGTATTCTGAATATATGTATTTAGTTGTATTTCCTAATTATTAAAAAGATTAGCATAGCACATTTGTCTAAGCAGCAGATACTCAGTTCAATCTTTAAAGGCTGAAAACGTACATAGATATCTTTCCAGACAGGAAATGATGACATGCCAAGTTTATACTAAAAAAAATTCTAATAATATTATTGCAACATTTTGTTTATGTTTTTAGGCAAATTATCATAGTTCAATTTAGGAAAATCTGGTGAACCCAAGCTCTGTCAAAAAGATGTTAGATTGATTGAATGCTGCCATCAGTTGAATTTTGCAGGTGTTATCAATATGCAATTTGATTTTGGTCAGTCTCTGTAAGAAGAGAACTTTTTTTCTTTTTTTCCCCAAGATTTTTTTCCCATGAGATCATGACCTGAGCCAAAACCGAGAGTCGGCCTCTTAACCAACTGAGCCACCCAGGTGCCCCAAGAGGAGAACTTCTAAAGGCACGTTCTCTTAAGAAAAATTCTTAAGATGCCACTTTCAAATACAAAAATTATACTTCTTGGCAAGCTTTTGTGTGTGTGTGCATGCTTACACGCACTCATATATGTTTAAATTCTCTCAACCCCCCAAGAGGTTGGAAACCCTCACAATAGTACAAATGCCAGACTCACATCTAAAGATATACTTTGAACTTAAAGAAAATAAATAAAATAAATAAAAGCTCCCAGAAGAATCCATGCCAGATTTGTTTGACTTTATGTCCTACAAATATTAAAAATAAAATAATACTCCCTTCTTCCTATTCTTGTGCAATGTAATCTGGCCTAGTTATTTCAAATTCTTATTCTAGAAGCATTAATCAGTTTCCTATACTATAAGTCAAGCATCAGGAAAAGCACCAAAGTGTTTTATAGACCATACATCTCTCGTTTTGCCAAGAAAACTGCCATCAGTTGGATGAGATGATTTCTGTGGCTGTCGATAGGAAATCCAAATCAACTGGGTTTAAGAACAAACAGAAAAGAGTGCTGAGGCAAGACCTGACCCCAGGCTCAAACAGTGTTAACAGAGCAAGGCTGCCCTCAGATCTCAGCTCTGCTCCCTCCAGGTCTAACCTGCTTGTAGCTCTCTCCTGGTAACGCAGCTGGAGCCGTTTTGGTATGTCCAAACTTCATGAGCTCTGGAGAGAGCAAGACTTCATATTCCATGAAATACAAATAACATTCTGGAATTGAGTCTCACTGACCCAGATCGGCTTGATTTGGGTCAGTTGTTTCTGTCTGAACTCCACTTGGTTGGGAAACTGAAGTGAGTTACTTAGGCAGTGGAAACCAAATCCTCCATCTTTGTAACTTTACATTTCCATTGATTGGACATGGAGAGGGGACATTTCCTCCTGGCTTTGGGACATGGTTATTTGAAGGGGAATGGATTGATGCTGGGAAGCAAAAGTAACAGCGACCGATTACAGCTCCCACCTTTTGCAACTGTTTCTTCCCATGTGCGCACATCTACAAAAATGTCCTCTCTCAGTTCTAGTCAAGATTAAGGGTCTCTGGCCGACATGCAGTTCTCTGGTCAGTCTTCCTCTGCTCCCTTGTGGTGTGGTGGTCTATAGCTAAATGACAAATTAAAAAGTTAAACACACAGTATATACAAAGACAGAGAACCAGACTCATTGGGGTGGGAGTGATGGGGACCACCTCTCTTTGGAGAATGGAAAACAATGCTCAGTGGTCAGCGTCCTGCAGCACATTTCACATCCTGCCAGGAGGAGTGATGAGGATTCCATGGCTGGCTGTACAGGTTCTTCATCATTAGTCTGGCTGCTCTGATTTTGTTCTCTGGGAAAACTGCCTTTGTCTGTCGTCCTCCAGGGTGACATTGGAGATGGCTTTGGCCGGTGTCCCCTCTGGGACTGTTCATCTTTGACATCATATTTTAGTTTTACATAAGATCAGAGGTCTATGGATTGTCTTAGAGTTGAACAATCCCAGACCGTTTTTAGCTACCCTAGGAATTATTCCAGTTATACAATTCTTTAAAACACTTACAGATATTTTGTTCACTTATATTCACTAAACTCCATGGTTCATGCCAAGGTAGGAGTCATATGGAGATAGCAGATAAGTTGGTGTTGAATATGCGAAGTAAGATTGGAACCCAGGAGAAGCTTAACCTCACAGACCACTTACAGCCACATTATGTTGTATTCTTTCTCCCTCAGAAAATAGTTGTTTCCATTTTAAATAGCCATTTTCTGAGATGCAGCATCTCCTCAAAGCAGATCATTCCAAGATCAAGGTCAAGATGGAAGCTGTCAGCCTGAGGACCGCAGTCGAGGGCAGAACATCTGGTCATGGCCAGTTTCCGAAAACCATATTCAACATCTGCCCACAGACACATGCACTGTGAACTTACTACATCCCAGAGACTCAGATTTCTCCTCACTATTTAACAGATAGTTGCCGGTTCGAGGCTCCCTGCACCACTTTCAGTCAGTGCCTGGGAATCCCTTTGCTTTGAGTATTTTTCCCTTCCATTCCAGGATTTCTTGTAGGATTCTAGCTCCTCCACTTACAAACCGTGTGCCATGAGGCAAGTTATTTATTTTCTCTTACTCTTTGTTTTCAAACCTATAAAATAATATAATAATGCTCACTTTAGAGGGTCCTCATGGTAACAAATCGGGTATAGAAAGTATCAATACAGAGCTTAGCCTAGAGTAGGTGTTCAGTATTATTATCCATGATAGCATTAATCATAAGAGTGGGGCTAATAGGAATAGAAAATCCAAAGAATTAGAAATGTTTACGGGAAATTTTCTTCAGGAGATAATCTGAATAAAAAAACAATCCATATGCAATTCAAAGCTTAAAAATGACCGGGGGAGAGGGGCTACAGAAGCTCAGAATAATGTCAATGATGCCATGCAATAAAACAAAGCTCAAAACAGAACATTGCTATATGGTATCAAACCATGTATAAAAACGTCAAGAGATTAGTAACCTGGCTGTATAAAGAATTTGGAAGTAAATACAAATGGAAATCCAAAACAACATTGCAGAGAATGACGAACCTATTGTTTCTTCCTCTCCAATCAGATGCTGGCACCACCTTGCCCCCTCCCCTACTAAGTCCCGAGGTCCCCTCGTTCAGAGGTGGCTCTGACATCACCGTCCCATGAGGGATTGCTCATCATTTGTTTACTTACTGTGTTACAGCCTGTCACACCACAGCATGATGTCACAACAGGTCAAACTGACACACTCTGGCCCTTTCTTTCAAAAGGCACAATGGTGGTGAAAAAATACATCTTTCTTCCGTTTGCTGCTTAAAAAGCTGCTCTGAACGCTGCCACGCCCGCACATTGTAAGAGCTATCTGAGCCCCCACATAGCATCTTCCCAAGCAAAGGTGGTTCAAGGAGCTTGGTTTTTTGCTCACAGGCACTGTGTTCTTACTTGTCAGGCTGCCAGTGTGTTTTCTAAATACTGGTTGCAACCATAATTTCCCAAGTTACCACTCTAACAGGTGGATTTTTTTTTTCTTTTTTTCTGAAATGATGAGAAGTCTGAGCTAAGCAGTTGAATTGAGGCTGAAAGCCCCTGATGAGGCGTTCTGGTCTTAGTGCCAGGTAAAGCCCAAGGGCGGCCTGTTTCACAGAGATGCATCTCAGCTCTTTGTTACCTTTCCTGAAAGTCAGAGATAGTCAGGTGCATTTGGTCAGCAACAGACAGCCTGACTAATGAAATCTCTCCCTCCCTCTCTCCCTCTCTCTCCCACTTGTCTTTCTCATCCTTTCCCATTTTCCTTTTTTTTTTAAAGATGTATTTATTTATGAGAGAGAGAGAGAATGGAGAAGGGGCAGAGGGAGAAGGAGATAATCTCAAGCAGACTCCTCGCTGATCACGGAGCTCCATCTCACGACCCTGAGATCATGACCTGAGCCGAAATCAAGAGTCAGATGCTTAACCGACTGAGCCACCCAGGCGCCCCATCCTCCTCTCTCATTTTCTTATAGTACCTTCAATAACTTCCTTCCCACTCTCCTTCCTCCCGCACCCCTACCACAGCCTCAAGATTTGCAGGTAATAGATGTGAAGTCTTACACATTCTCATTAAAATGTCACAATCTGGCATGTTATTGCACTGTGGCATGAAGCTCAACATCCACCATGACAAGTGGTATTCTCATGGGTTGCCCATGGGTTGCTGTTTCTGCTGTCCTTCCTTCTGTGGGTCAGGGTCTGTGAGTGAGGTGGACAGCTGAAAAGGCTCCCAGTACAAGTGCTGGATTGTGTTATCATCCTCAGTGGAAATGGGCTATTTAGAGTACTTTCTTGTGGACACACAGACACGCATTGGTTCCATCTTCCTTTGGATTTTTCTAGCCCAAGATTCTAGAGTGTGCCTGAGCAATAGGGAAGAGGACACATAATTTTAAACAGTGTTCTTAGTTTGACAGTTTGAAAGATAGAGTTCCCCTTTTTAAAGGAGAAATTTGTTTGAGATGTATAGGGGTTTAAATTCTGGTTGATGGTTTTCTCCATTCCTTGCCATGACCATCAGGGTAAGAAGGAATCACAGCACAAAAGTGTGTGCTTACAGTGGAAAGGATTGCATGAGATGAATCTAATTGACCTGCAGCTGGATTGGCTGTGGGAAGATGGAACAAGCTGGAATCAGAAAAATTGCACAGCATTCTTGGCAAAGTACTTGGATTCTCTTAATCTGTGATCTGTAAAATGGAGACAATGTATCCAATTTTGCAGGACTGTAAAAGCTAGCAATCAAGTTATCTAGATTTCCTCAGAATGGGTGCCGTATCTACAACGTTTTTGTAGAACCAGTGATGGTAGGTGGTGCACAGATGAACTTTTTAGAAATTTCCAGCATCTGTTCAACTGTGCCTGCATTTCTTCCAGTTGCACTTAGGACAAATGATACTGGTTTCCTCATTAAAGATGTCCTTTTTAGCGCTCGCTTCCACAGCGCATATACTAGAACTGGAACGATACAGAGGAAATTGGCCCCTGCACAAGGATGACACGCAAATACATGACGCATTTCATATTAAAAAAAGAAGAAGAAGAAAAGAGAAAGATTTCCCTTCTAATTCCTACATTTAAATGAAAAGGTGAGTCTATCACACCCTGATACAGGGGTATGAAGAGGAAGTTCACCTCCTTATTGAGGTCCTGTGGGAAATGCTGAAGTTTGGAAAACACTGTGTGGCAGGGGGTGACCGGCTTTATTATCATTACGATAATTACAGTTGAAATACTGGGGAGCTGTCTTTAATGGTGAGGTACTTAAGGACCGATCCCATTGGCAAGGGCCAGCGGGGCAGGGGTTGGGGTGCCTCCGCGGTGCTCCTGCCCGGCCCCCCCCGGCAGCCTGGGATCAGAGGCCACGCTGGCATCTCCTCAGAGCCACGGCAGCAGGTAGGAGCCTTCTGTGCTCAAATCCTGGCTCAGACACGGTGTCCTTGAGGTCAGAGATGGTACAGAGTTTAGAAATGAATTGACCACACTCACAAAGCAGAATATCTTCCACAACAGGAGGCAGGCAGGACTTTAGGAAGGGGTGTACCGCCATGGATAAGACTTTGAATTTTTGACAGACGGATTAAAAATCCTGGTTGTTGTTGTTGTTTTCATTTTCCCTCTGTGGGGCAAGGCTTTTCATCCGGGAGACTCCATCAGGTGGAAGGTACCCATCACATGGGACACTAGAAGAATTAAATGAAAAGATGCATGTAAGGTGCTTAACAAGGTATCTGGTAGAGTTAATAAGTAACAGGTTCTTTAGCATATTCATGAACAGTGCTCATGGACAATTCGCACATTGGCCCCAACTGTAGATTTCAGACTTTGTAAGCCATGTGAAGGAAGTTGGTTTTATCTTGGGGACTTTGGGGAGATTCTATTGGAATGAAGCAAGCCTGAAGTAGAAGGCCAGGCGGGGCTGGTTCCCATATTTCAGATGACAAGTGATGGTGAATTAGAAAAGTTTTTATGGAACAGAACAGAAGAGGACACATTTGAAGGACCCTTCTAAGCAGTATCACAGAGACCTGTTGATTCACTGGGAAAGGGGGGTGGGTAAGGATGGCAGACCGAGCAGGAGGCCGGATCCCTGTGTTGAAGCATCGAGAGAGCACTTTATATGGTCTCAGTGACTCCTCTCAACCATCCTGTAAGGTTGGTCCCCATGTTTTAGTGGATGGTTTGGATTCTGTATGGTTTCGAGGAGCCATTTTGCAGACCCAGTTTACAGAGTCTAGGTATAGAAACTCTTCACACTTATTTAATCCCTTTCAGTTCCACACTAATACAAACCAGAGAGAGAAATACTGAGACGAGGGGGCATGTTTCTTTTTCATAGAGTCAATGATCTGATAAAGACAACATGACGTGTGTGACTCTGAGAAGACTAACTAGTCTCAGACTGGCCATAAATTTCTCAGAGCATTCTTCAGCTCTTTGTAAAAGTAAATTCAGATCTACATGAGACAATATGCTTCTAAAATCTGGTGTGAAATCACAGTAATAATAAGAAAATCTAAGTAAATTCCTCAGAATGTGAATCTAGACTTTGGGGATTTCTATTTTCTCTCTGTCCACAAACATACGTGCAAAATATACATGAATTTTTTTACCTATCCATTTTCAAAAATAACACACCATGCCATGTGTGTTAAGAAATTGCAACGTAGATATCTCTGTGAGCTCTAAGTCCTAAAACAATTACTTTTTCATTGCATTGAGGTGACCTAATGGATTAAATATCACTTATAGCACAAGTGAAAGCCACCAACAAACCAACAACTAAACAAATCATTGCATGAATGCCAAGTAAGCTGAACTATCAGACCCTTTTTTCTTTTCTTTCTTTTTTTTTTCCAAGTGGAAAAGAAAACCTTTATCATAAGCAGAAACAACTTCAGGAGTCTTTATGCATTCTATATTGTAGAATTCATTCATATTTATTCACCCGTGGGTCATTCTTCTTCCTCTTCATAATCCCCATTATGAGCAATGGGGCAGATGCGTATTTGCAGATTTTTTTTATTGATCTCATTTCTTGTACATTGTACATTTGAGCCTGAATAGGTCTTATTGGCACTTCAAACCCATTTATATAGGACTGAAGTCAACTCCATGGTCCGTCGTAGTGGGTGGCACTCCACTGTCCTTGCTACAGCACTTTTTAATTCAAAGAAGAGGGGATCCTGTATTCCGATCATAACTCTGAATAACAGAATGAGACTCAGAGACTTAGTATTGGAATGAAGTTAAAGCATCACAGTCACTCTGCTCCAACAATAGAGTATGTTACTGGCCTTTTACAGGTGTTAGATAGTAGTACCTGCTTACCGTTAGCAGCAGAGAGATTGCCCTTCAGACTCACACTTCATACCGATGCTCATTTACCTGAAGGACGGATACCCTAGTTTACATTTGGAGTCATTCAAGCTCTTCATATGAATGTGGGAGTGGACAAACACGAGTGAGGGGCATCGTAGAGCAGACATCAGGCTTTTTTTCCAAATGGGTCTTAACCCTGTTCTTGTTACACTGACTTCATCACGAATTGCATCCTGCCACTGGGTCTGAGACTGCAAAATACAAATACAAACCTAACAGGCCTGTTTAGAAATATCTCCATACCTGACACGGTCTGTATAATTCTGGCTCAGTAATGTTGAAAGTCCCTCAGCGCTCCGCTGCTCTTGCCAGGGGACATCCTTTCAATCACAACTCCCAATAAAACCCTCTGCTGAGTTTCTTGGCTGATTTCCTTGCCTTTTGTCTTTCTTTGACTTCAAACTCAGAAAGATGGACTTTGTCAGCTTGCGAGGACTTTGGTCTGGCTTTTTCACATTTGCATTTAGCGTTGGCCTACCAGCTGTCCCGTGTCGGAGGCAGTGAGAGCTTACACGGCTCCCAGGATTCGGAGCTAGGTTACACGCTTATTTCAAATGCTCCTTCGTCATTGTTGCCCTTCCTTTCTGCCTTTTTTGCTTGACAGAATAAGATCATGACTTACCCATGATCCGACACTCTTAAAAAGATAGAAGACCAAGGAGATAATGTTTGCAAATCATTCGAACTCTTCTGAAGGAAATCACTGTCTGAATTGTACTTAATACCATCTTCAGGAGTACTTCCTGGCATGAAAAGTAATTTTTCTGAAAATGATCCTTATAGATTTTATAACAACCCTTTAATGAAAGAGGGTTTTTTCCTTCCTCTGTCCCATTAATACCCATAAGTATTAACATATCCAAATATATTTTATATTAATATTTTCCTTTACTTTGGCATCACAGTTGTTAGTTTGTTCCCAAATTGAAAAACCTGAAAAATCACAGAGATCTTACCATGATTAATGGCTCAAAATCAAGATGACAATTAAGTAGCAATGAAATGCGTGTGTAAGTGGCGAGAGAGAGATGAGGGTAGAGAGAATACAGGTGTGCCTATGGATGTATGTTCTGTATGGGTAACAGGATACAGATTGAGCGTAGTGAGTCACAGAGCTTACTGAAGCATTCACATAGAATTAATACTTGGAAAGCAATTGGTCTTGAATTCTTAAAATTATTACAAGATAGTGAAAATAAATGGGCAAGCTAAATTATAATGTGTATTAGAGCACTTGAGAGACAAAACTATAAAGAAAAGGAAGAGAGTGACTTCCATGAATGGGAGAAGGGTATGTCAGTCGCACTCAGGGGGCCACGTTTCTATTCCCTAAGCCGGGTGGTCACGACAAGGATGTTGGCGTCCTCAATTCATTACCTTACATACGTTATATTTCACGTGCATTTCTGTGTCTGCGCTATCCTGAACATAAACTAAAGTTTTTCAAAAAACCCTTTGTTACAAGAAAACTCCCACAATGCGTAGGGAGCGAGGAACCCCATGAGAATGTCCTGAGTACACAGGAGGCAAAGTCTTACCGCCGGGGGCTGGCTTCTTGTTTGCTCCCGGGCAGCAGCAGACAAGTGTGGGCGCTCAGGACCACTCAAGCAGAGGCAAAGAGCTTGCTTGTCTGGCATGAAGAAGCCAGTGACATCTTTGGCCAAAGGGGAAGCTAATTGGTGACAGTTGCAGCCCGACCAGGACCAGGAGGGTATTGGGAATGACCTCGGGGCCATGAAGACCATTGTAATTAGGTAACCAGGCAATGAAAAACACAAGAACATGTGGCTCTGCGAGAGACAGCTAATTGAAAGTCTTTACCGGACATCCGTTGTGCACCAATTACGTTGCTGGACGGTGTAAAGTCGGCAGAAGAACCACCGAAGCTCCTGAAGGGAGTTATAGTTTGTTGGAAGGAAAACATTCACCTAGAAGAGTAATTTATGAAATCACAGGCTCCTGGTAGCAAATGCAAAATATATGTCAAAATAAAGAAAACATAAGAATTGAAAGGACGTAGAAGAGGAAAGATTGGCATGGGATGCAATTAGTGTGTGTGTGGTGTGTGTTCTGAGGGAGGAGATAAGCACGAATTTGCAGGAAGGATGGGAATGATGTTCTGGGTCAGTTGGGGGACAGTCTGCATCTCAGCAAGAGTGATGGGATCGGGATAGCTGAGCCCGTGAGTGCAGGACTGAGGGACGGACAGAGGAGTCAGCAGCTGCCGCCGGAAGTTAAGTCCAAGAGAAAGTCCCTGTCATGGCCGAGGCCGGACCACCCCTATAAAGGCATATGTTGCAGTAATGGTGAAAAATAACTGGAACGAAGACACTTTAGAGAAACAATTCAAGTCACCTATTTACACCAACTAGTGCTAGTGAATGGGGGTGCTTACAGTCGATTTTATCAAGAATACCTGGGAAAATAAAAAGAGCACCTTTGAAATCACTTATTTTTCTCGCAAAGCAAAAATACCCGAAGAACACAGCATTTGGGCAGCTGCTAATAGCCGATTCTGTTAATTATTACTGGCTTAGTAACAGCCTTAATAATTCAATTTCTGCTTAATGACTAGATAAGAGTTTACCCAACCATAGTGACTGTTTAATACTTCAAGCTCTGTTTTATCATCAAATTTGCATAGATAAAAAAAAACAAGGAGGAGGAGCAGATAGAACATTTTTATGTGCCTTACTGGAATAAATTGCAATTTCTGCTTTCGCGACATGAAGAAATATACTGAAATCACTTTGAAATTAGCAAAAGCTATAATCGTGAAAATTCTCCACTGTAAGAGGAATTAAATACAACAGTGCAGCCCTTGTTGTTTATATATGCAGGTTCCCAGCTGTGTCCATTGTGAAGGGAGAAAAGGAACATGAAAGGATATTGGGTTTCTGCCAGAGAAGTAAATGGGATCTCCATATTCCATTTATTGCCATGGCCAGCTTGACTTCTATTCATAATATATTTAGTTAATGCAAATAGAATGACTTAGTCCTGGTTGGAATGAATAATCGTGTTAATGATCAGACCCGGGATGTCAAAATTGTCAACCTCTCCAGCTAGATGGCAGATGCTTAGCTTTTTCAGGACGACTTCTGTAAGATATTTGGTTGCATGTATTCCTCAATATGGGGGATACCAATTCCCACCTCTCTCCTGGTTCAGTATGTGGCTTGTTTCTCAATGATCCCTATAAAGGAAATACCCAGGGACACATTTTCTCCACTTCCTACTCCTGCTTTCCAGCTGGAATCCTGAATCCAATTATAAATCCATTAAAATGTATATAAATGACAGAAACCCATAGCATGCCTTTTCAGAGCTTTCCCTTGCTTCTAGAAAAGGGCCCTTGCAATGGGTAGTATAGGCTGAATGCTGAGACAAACCATCATTTTAGAATCTGGTTTCTATAGAATTGATGATACTTTTTACCTTTTTACCTTCCCTTCCAGTTTTATTTAAAATAGAAGTTCTTAAATTTCAAACTCATATATTTTCAGCCAGATGGGAGACCAGTCAAGCCACTCTCATTTTCAAAATAAGCATGATGTAATGACAAGTTTGTCAGAGCGGATCAGGGCATTAATATAATGGAGTGTTTGAAGAGATAGTTAGTTATCCAGGCAGATACACCAATTTACAGAAACTTCTTCAAGGCTTTTAGGCCAAGGGAAAGATAGCTGTTTACAAAATGCTTTGTCCAAGATGAATTGTTTCTCAAGTATCTCCCCTAGACACTTCATTAATGCCAATTTTCTTCTATCTTTTTCAAAATCGTATCTTCTTTTCCAGTTTCAGACTGTCTAGACAAATATTTTTCCAGTTCTTAATTAGGGAAGACAACTACTTCCTTCTTCAAATTTAAAGGCACATTTTTTTTCTTTCATAACTAGTGCTGCTCAAAATGAGAGAACATTTGGTAAGTTTCAGTTTACAGGTACGTGCCTAGGCAGAGAGAGACCACATTCATTTGGGAAGCCAAGGGCAGCCCACTCACCTGGAATGACGTGCTAAGCCTAGGTGATGTAATCAGTGGTGTTAAACAGAAACATTTAAAGAACTCCACAAGCATGTGCAGTTGGTGACCTAGCAGGATTGAATTTGGCATGCCAGAAAATTATAGTTTCTGTATAAAGAATCATTTCATTCTAAACCATCAGAGATTTACTGGTGTCTGTAGGATACATTCCAAATTCCTCAGCCTGTTGTTTAAAGCTCTCTGAAGCTATATGTAGCCAACCTTTCCTACATTCTTCTCCCAAAACTCTTTATAGACCCTACTCCATTTAGATCGTCCTCTGCGTGTGCTCTATGCATCTCCCCCAACACAGCAGAGCTATGCCTGCACATTCCCCTTCTGATTACTGGCTCCTACTCATTTTTCCAGATGCATTTCAGCTCCTGTCCACCAGGAAGTCCTCCCTGACCAACCTATTTGGGGAAAATGTTTCCATTTTCTAGAAGCAGGTAATATGTCATTTATAACTATCATATCATTGATCCCTGAAACCTACACTATAGATATTAATATAGATGTCTTATTTCACCAATTAATGACAAATATTAAAATCATATACTGTAATTTGGTCTTTGTTACACAGTCAATGCATAACCTCTGTCACATAGTAGATGCTAAGTAAATATTTTCTTTATACGAATGCTTCATCTTAAAGTGTCTTTTTCCGCCCTCATTGTCTCTCTGCAATTGGAAATCTAACTCATTCTTCAATACCATCTCCTCCAGGGCCCCCTCCCTTGATTCTCCAAAATGGAAAGTAAACTAAAAAATATGATCCAGGGCATTGAGAACAATCATATCTCAGAAATACTATGTTTCTGATTAGAAATCCATAGGTCAACAGAGTAGTGGAGTAGAAGCAAGATTTTGAGGAAAGTGCAGTAGGAGATGAAAACGTGAAGTACAGGCTGATTCATAAAACAGAAAGAAGAAAGACAAGACAGGATGTTGATGTGGATTGATGATGTAGGGAAACGTTGCATCAGAGCATATTTACAGAAGGAGGGGCAAGGCGAGCCATAGAGGCAGGCAAGAAGAGAGACTGATCAGTCCAAAATACCCTGGGACATCCAAATGAGGTTGCGTTTCCAATCCTTTGTGAAGGTTGACAATATGTAAAGATTGAATAACTGAAACAGAAGGGGTGGTCACACAGCAAGAACTGTGATCAGGGTCATGTAGCATGTTGCATGAAATGCCCAGCATAGCATTCACAGTTGAAAGAGCAGAATTCAGGATTCTTTCAGGCAGAAGGTACAACACTGCAGAAGCTCATAGCAAGCTGATTTGAAGCAGGGGACTTGAGTACTACATTTTAGACTCCATTTTCCTAGGTCCTCTGGAGACCTCTGACGAAGACAAGAAGCACGTATTCTCAATCTTGCAACTCCTGGGCACACTGATGGTGGAAACCATTCCTCACACCATGATACTCATCTTTGAAGAAATCTACGGGCTGGACAGCACTCTTACCACCATCTAGCTTCCAGGCTGATGCCAAAGTATTTAAATGACCAAGTCTGAAAATAAAACTTGGATAAAGTTTTCCGGACTGTGAAGTCCTCTATTGCATGTTTTGGAAAATGCTCCCCACCCCTATTTGGGTGAGTGAATGACCAACGAACAAACTTCAGTGAATAACTCTGTGGTCCATCAGCTACTTCTTAAGCTCCTTTCCCCAGACTGGAAGAGTCATACTCTCTGCTCTCGAAAGAGCAAGAATGAGCAATGCTATCTTTCTTCTATTGACGACGTAGTTTCTATGTGCAACTCGGATGAAGGGCTTTCAACTGTTGGTCATTCTGCTTTCCCATTCATCTCACCAATTTCTCTCTTGTACACTAAGCAACAGTGACAAGCAGGACTCTCTGCGCCCTGATAGTGGAGAGGGTGGCCTTTAATACCTCATGAATAAAAAAAAAAGTATTTATAAAAATTCTACAAAATTTAAATCTTGGAACTCACTGGACACAAACATTCAGCAGCTTCTTTTTACTTTCATTTGGAATTTCAGATGTTATTGACATCTCTGAGTGAAAACATGGAGCCCTTACCACGTGGAAGCAGTTGAGCCAAAAGTAGGGTATTTCCATTATATGTTTGCTGTACTCCCATCATGAACACGTGCAGTGACTTCATTCCAGGAAAGATTTGCTCAGCGAGGCTGGAGACTGGAGATACTGGTGGCCCTTCCCCCACCACCTTACCCATACCCCTTACCCTGACACTCTCCTGTCTATCATAGGGGGCACTGTCCAACCTATTTTTAGAAAATTCCATTTGATGTGGAACAGCATGCGTCCTGTTACTTACTCTTCAACAACCTCTCTCCTCTGGTTTTTAAATATATACATGTGTTAGTGCAGGCAAATATTTACACTGACCTCTAAAACACTTACTCCTCCCCGTTTCTGTGGCTCAGTGAAAGAGTCTATATAAACCTTTGTGTGCCCACAAACGTAATTGATTGATTGATTCAGTAGAGCACTTTGCTAGGTTGGTATTGTAAATGTCTTATTTACATTCTTTTTGGGGGGCTGATTTGTAGCAGGGGGTTGTGGTGTTTGACACAGGAATGCACCAGAGCACTGGGTCTCGGTTTTGTTTGGGGTAGGAGGGCCTGCCTTTCGCTCCTCCCATGCCCACCCCCAAGGCGATTGGTGGTGTTTTTATGTGGCTGGCAAACTCAGAGCCTTCAGCTTGGCCAATTCAAACCTCTCCCTAACCCCCTCAGCCTCGCACGACACCAGCTAAGCTGCAAACACTAGTCTCTCTCGTGACGGTAGCTCCTACTGGTATAAATCCACTGCTTTTTATCTCTGGTTTTCTCTCTTTTGGTGGGGAGTTCTACCATTCAGAGTCATGTTTAATGGCCACAAGGATTCTCTCTTCCTGCCTTTCCTCAGACCTGGCAATTATTAACTACATCCTGTCCTCTTAGAAAGGCATCCCTCAGCCTCTGCGGGGGGTCACTCGATTGTACAAAACCAGACTCTTCAGGAAGGGTTCTGCATGGCAAGAAAGCAGGAGAACCACACCTCCTCTGCTTGAGAGGTTTCCCCTTCCCTGGCATTAGTCCGACCTCCAGCAGCATCTCATCAGCAGGCTACCGGGCATTTCCAACAGCAAACATGGCCTAGCATTGACCTGAAGGAGCTTCTGAAATTCAGTTTCCCATCTCTATGTTTCTGGCTTCCCCAAGTGCATGGGTCGTAACAGAGGGGCCAGTGTGTTGGGAGCCTTGAGTCACCGGCAAAGCTGCAGGCTGCTCGCAGAGCCTTCTTCCAATGGGAAAGAAAGGAGAGGGGAGGGTTAACCTGCACCAGCCATGAAGGTCCTAGGGCTGACCAGGCTGTGAGCAGGTTTAACCCAAGCGCATAAGGCTGGGCTCCACCGCCATTTATGCAAGTGCATGTGCGGGTGGTGCATCCTGCTGAGCTGATGGGAGTTCCTCATTCAGCCGCAGCGACGCTGGACCGAACCAGCTCCCACCAGAGTGGTGCTCGTTCAAATCACCTCCAGGAAGCAGCTCTGCTCTGTGCCACGGAACCTGCACCTTGAAAAATTAGAGATATTTAAGGGCTCCTCCTAGAAAGATAAAGGTCTCAATATTACATTATAATACTATCAGGCTCAGACACTGACGTGTTTTTTGTTTGTTTGTTTTGTTTTGTTTTGTTTTGTTTTTTCTATTCCCAAGCACATTCAGGAAGGTTATTTGGAACTTTGAAGGCTTCTGGATTAACTCTTACCAGGTCACATCCTTCTTGTAGAGGTCATGTGAATAATGGTGCTGGGTGCTAACCTTCTATTTTTAAAATGATCAATTAATGATCAGAGCTCACAATGAAGTCAAGATGCCATTTCAGCCTCTCCAATTACCCAACATTCTCAAGTGTCCACACCAGTTTGGATATGACAGAACAGGAACTCGCACCCACTCCTGGTAGAGATGTAATTTATCACTAATTTCTTTCTGAGATCGTATTGAAAATATGTGTCAAGAACCTTTAAGGGAGGCTGGGGGACTCAGTTGGTGAAACATCTGCCTTCGGCTCGGGTCATGATCCCAGGGTCCTGGGATCAAGTCCCTCATCGGGCTCCCTGCTCAGCGGGGATCCTGCTTGTCCCTCTGCCCCTCACCCCACACATGCTCTTTCCCTCTTTCTCTCTTTCTCTCTCTCTCAAATAAATAAATAAATTTTTTATCTTAAAAAGAGCATTTAAATTATTGATATGGGGTTAATTCAAAGAACTGATCTTGAAGAAACAATGTGAAACATACCAAGGAGGAAATAAGCCAAGTGCATTATTGTGCATCCACATGATGAAATCGCATGCAATCACGTAAAGCAGGGCTCAAAATTGTGTGTTCGGTGTGCAAACGGGTCAATGAAAACATTAGAGGCTGATACAGATATCTATGGAAATTTAGTGCGTGACAAACGTAGAACTTTGTATCAGGAATGAAGAATAACAACGTTGCTATAATTTGTTATGTGCATGGAAATCATAAATTCTCTTACATCATACTTTTCCCAGATAGATTATACACACACACTCACACATATATATTTGTGTATTTATTTTTAAGTGTGTATATACACACATCAACTTCTGTGTATAAATACACCATAAATATTATTTATCTAAAATTATTTTGGATAAATATATTTATATACATAAATTTATATGTGTGCATATATATTTAAATCTTTGCATTAATTACAAGAAAACATAAACTTTTTTTGTAATATCGTGAGTGGGGATGAGCAGCCTTACAAAGCAAACAGTAATACCTATTTGTCATAAAATAACAGATCAACAATATGTCCATATAAAATTAAGATACATATACATATACATGTAGTTGCCTCATATGACAAAATTATGAATAGGATTAAACTGAGAGTATACTTTAATAGACAATATTTTCAAGATAAATAAGAGACAAAAGCACAATATTCCTAATATGTAAACAGTTTCTACACATCAATAAAAAATATAAACAATCCACTAAACCAAATCTTGCAGAAGAAACATGAAAAAGTAATACACATAAGAAAATATAAACAGCTTTTCAGCATACGTGAAAGGAAAAGAAACCCAGTGTAACTTGTAGCAAATAAGTAAAAAAAAAAAAAAAAAAAAAAGTTATAGTTTGTTTGTTTCCTGTCATGGTGACAAAGAGTAAAACGATTGCTGATATACATGACTGGAAAAAGTGTCAACAAGATGCTTTCATATATTATCTGGGGAAGTCTAATTTGGCACAAATTTCCTGAGGGCAATTTGTTAACTCCCATCAAATTGAGCTGACATTTAAAATCCTCAGTACACTTTGACTACAAATCTCTACTTCTAAAAAATTATACATATTCTCATAACTATTTCTTCAAGTATGCAAAGGTATTTCTTCAAGAAATATTATTATGGTATTATTTCTAATAAGTAAATGTCAATGAACCAAAATGTCTAAAAATAAGGAGATGTTTAAATAAGTTACGATTATGTCTGTCTATATTATATACAGATAATTGAGAGATGTATTTCTTAAGGTAACGCTAGCTATGTAACAAATAAAATCTGTAATTGCAGTGGTTCTACACATGGAAGTCTCTTTCTCTTATGACCCTCCAGGGTGGCATGTGGGCAGGGAATTTTCCTGTTGATTGAGGAGACCCCTCCCGCTTTGTGGGGCTGTCGTCCTTTTAGGGTCTCAAAGTCCAGGCATCCAGCCAGTGGAAGGGAGCATGGACCCAGTGGAGAGGGGCCCTCCTCACCTCTGCTCACCTCCTTGGACTCCGTCACTGCAAGGGCAACTGGGAGCTCCTGCCTCCTGCATGTCTAGGTTGGATGAGCCGTGAGCAATTTCTGGCACAAGATGTCAATTCTTGCCATGTTCTGGCTACTCTATGGGGGAGGGGGGAAGAAGGAAGGGGCGGGTCCCCCTCCCCCAGTCTCCTGTAAATATTGCCCTACTTCTGGGCTCTGGGCTTCTTCACACCAGGAAATCAACTGTTTCTTTGGGTTTCAGGAGGTTTCCAGAAGCACACTGCCAGAAGTATTAGATTGCATAAGCCGAGGATTTTCGTGTGAGCTCAAGGGAGCAGGTGGAAAACCCCGAACTGAGATTCGACTTTCAACCAAGCCAGGGAGGTGGCAGCCAAATCAAATTGAACTTGAAAACAATTCAAAATATAAAGAAACTGTTGTTTCTCAATTTTATGAAATATGTTACCAGAATTTAACATTTCAATAGGGAATAACGAGATAAGCTCATATCAGCTTTGGATGGAAATTTAAAAGAATTAGCCAGGTGAGCCAGGCAGACACCAAGGTGTGAGCACTTGACTGGTGGGCTAACAAAACACAGGGAAGGGAGAAGAGAGGAACAGAATTCCCCCCAAATTGATATCTTATGTACCCTTAAAATATATATATATATATATTTTATATATTTGGTAAAAATATTTGCTGGACTTTCTTTCCTTATTTTAGAATTTTGTTTCCTTCCAGCCATCTGAGGGTGTAGGGTGATGCTGGACACACTTCACATGTTGTTTTGTGTTTGGTTTCTGTATGGCTTAGAGCGCAACAGATTATCTTCAAAAGACATATTGGTGGTGTGCATCCAGGGGGCTCTGAGGCGGGAAGTGCCCCTCTGTGTATACTTAAGGGACAGGAAGAAGTTGCATTTACGTGGAAAATCCCAGAGAGACCTGGGAAGTGGGAATAATGCAGACAACATGCAGCCATGTGTAGGGCGGAGCTCAATTTATTGCCCTGTGGGTGCTTAACAGAGTCATGTCCTCCAAATTGGATACATTTAGGTCATACAGGAGCTATGTTTACTTGTCTTTGGTTCTGATATCCACCCTTTTCAATTTTAAAATGCAATGCACATAAAAATAATGCAATGAATCTTAAAACCATGTAAACATTGGATAAGGTGGTGCCTATGTCCTTTCCAATTCTTTTCTTTTTCCAAAAAACCCTCTTGTAATAACAATGCATCTTATAATCTGTGGAATCTTAGAGCTGAGGAAACATGATGTTAAATATATTAAAAGAAAGACCCGAAAATAATGAACAAAAATATTAATCTTGGTTATCTGGGGTGATGGGATTGTGAATGATTTCACGATTCTTTACACTGTCTCAGTTTTATACAATTTCAATAGAGCAAGAAAAAGTAATAAATGTTATTAAAAATCTGCAGAGTATTCAAGCAAGGGATCTGGCCAGAAATTAAACAAGATTGCAGATTACAAACAGCTGACAGTCACTAAATTCAATTCACGTCATGGCCACGCTCTGGCTAGACATTCCCCTGGGGAAGTGACAGAAAGAGCCACACTAACTGTGCCACTGAGGAGCATGCCTCTGATGCCCTGCCGGAATTATGCTCCAGCTCACCCTAGCTGTGTCTTAGTCTCTGAGTGGGGCAAGGTGCCCAGAGCCGTGAAAAGTAAGAGCTACCCAAGTTAGCTGGAGAAAAGACACGTCATGCAGGAAGAAGAACACCCAACAGCCCATTGGACCCCAGGGCTGCTAGGCTGTTGGGTCAGGCAGACCACCTGCTTCATTAATTTCAAAGAACACAAGTGATCCTGTGGGGTTCCCAGAAGTTTTAAAAAAATGGAGAAGGGGGCGCCTGGGTGGCTCAGTTGGTTAAGCGTCCGACTCTTGATTTCAGCTCAGGTCATGATCTCAGGGTCCTGGGATCAAGCCCCATGTCAGGCTCTGTGCTGGGCATGGAGCCCACTTAAGATTCTCTCTCTCCCTCTCCCTCTGTCCCTTGCCCCCTACCACCCTCCCCTCCCCCCACCACCATCCTCCTCCTTTCTAAAAAAATAAAATAAAATAAAGTAAATAAAATAAAAGTAAAACAAAAATTAAAAAAATTAAAAAATGGAGAAGGAGCAAAGTAATATGGAGCATTGTACAGTCTCCTAGGCATGCCACACGCTTATTCTACTTAATCTTACCAATAGCCCTATGCATTTAACACTTTTTTCTTTAGATTTATTTATTTGAGAGAGAGAGAGTGAGAGCGGGAGGGGCAGAGAGAGAGTGAGCCCCTCACCCAAGAGCCCCTTAGCATTATTATCGTCATTACAAATGAGTAAATTTCCACAAAGATTTTCTTAAGATTCTGCAGTTGGTGAGCAGAAAACCTAACATTTCTCAAAGCGTCTGACCCTAACTCCCAAGCGACTCCTACTGCTCTTTGCTGTTCCCTAGAACACAGCTGGTCCTCATGCTCCCTGCCCCACCCCCATCATAGGGGCTGCAGTACCTACCCACTCCAGGCTCATGTCCATAGAGTGAGCAGACTTAGACTTCAGAAAAGTCCATCTGAGTTAAGTTCAATTTCCTTCCCCACAACATTGCCTCAGTCCTCATGTGAAATTCCCATCAAAGTCCCTAAGAGCTGTCTGGGGACCAAGCAGCACAACGCACAATGCCCACCCACACAACACAGAAAAGAACTCCAGAGGGGGAGGGTACAGGAAACCCAGAGAAACAAGGGTGGGCCTGGTTCAAAACCAGGGAGAAAAGACCAACAAAAGGAAAGAAACTGGAGCCTGTACTCAGAGAACACAAGGAAGCAAAAACCACTAGATTCTCAGGTAGACAAGATAACCGAGGAATGATTTACACCCTCCTGGCCCTGGGAATTTACCTAGATCGGACTTTTGGGGTGGAGAAAGGGGTTTTCTTTTAAAAAATAAACAAATGAAATTAAAAGCCTGCTAATAGGTTTGTATTTTAAGAAAGCCAGATTTTTTTAAATAGACAAGAATGACTTAATTTTCGTAATGATCATTTATCTTTAAACACATCCCTTCTACAATCATAAAGTCCTTTCCAACAATATTGTCTACAAGGTACAATATCAAAACATTAAAGGAGCCCTTGGAAAGGTCTTCTCATTGGTTTGGAACTTATTTCATCTGTGGCATAAAACACAGTATAGTTCTAAAAATAAGTTTAAGTAGCAAGATGACGGGACAAGGGACGTGAAAGAGGACAGAAAGGTGTATAAACAGTTCAAGGAGAGTAGAGCAAACATGTGTCCGTTCTGAACAAGGTTTGCAGAGGGAGGGGCACATCCAGGACCCTGGGGAAATCCTGGGAGAGAGAACACCCAATCCTTCCCCGGGAACAGTTTAGGGAAAGGCAGCAAATACATTTTATCTAACACCCCAGCTCCTATTGATTATTAGCAGCTGCATGAACACTGCGTCCAGAGGACTCTGAGGCTGCTGCTTACTCAGAAGCGTGAGGGATGGCACAGGGATGGAGCCATGACCGGGGAAGGGGGGAGGCAGCCCTGTGGCACATCCAGTCCTGATTCCCGGAGCGATCTAGGAAACGCATACACAGTGTCAGGCTCCTAGGAAGTCCATCCATGGTGTGTGCGGTACGGAGAAGTAAAGACCGAATAGTCGATTCCTGGGGACGTCTGAGGTTCATTGGAAGGGAATGTCTGCTTGGCTTCCTCCTGTCCAGGAGAATAAGCAGAGAGGCAGTTGTTGGGACTGTGGAAAGCATCACTCCCCAGACTTGGCGGAAGGTGCCTGACTGCATTTCTACTGACAGACTGTTACTGCACGACCCCAGTGTGGCACCCCGAAAGCCTGAACTGGGATACAATGGCAGATGCCACGTGAGCCTGGCGCTTGACAGGCCCTAGGGGAAGGCTCCAAGGGAGATGGACATGCAGGGAAAGGCTGAGGGTGGAGAGGTGTTTCCACAATCAAGGGCGAGGCAAGGGGCCCAGAATGAAAAGAAGGGAGTGAGCGAGAGGGAGTTGCAGGGTTGTGAAGGGTGCGGTGCGCAGTCCAGAGCTGTGAGCTTCCTGGAGGGGTGGACAGGGGCCTTATTCGCTGGGGACTCCCAGCACAGCGTGCTGAATGCAGACACAGCCCCGGGCAGCAAGGGGAGCCCGGCCGGTCACAGGAGGGGTTTAGTGCTGATAAAGCTACAGAGCAAATGATGCTTTTGCCTTTGTGCATTCTTCTACTCATTCATTCCTTTAACAAATAGTTACTGAAAACGATGTTTCAGAAGAGCTGTTTGCTAGACACTGAGAATGCAGTCAGTAAAATAGGACATGTTCTCAGCTAAAGACTTTGGTAGAAGAGGCGAGTCTGGGGGGGTCCTCTGGGGCTTACCTTTCCTTCTGCCCTGCACTATCCAAAGCTTGCTCCATGCTGGGTGTTCATTTCACCACCACTGGACTCAGAATTGTCTTCTCTCATACTCTTTTATCTTGAGCACCCCCTTCCTGGGCTACAGAACCAACTCTTCTCATCAAACTTTACCTTCTCTTACTGGTCTAACTCCCAACTACAACCCCAGACCCAATCTGTAACCACGGGGCATCCACTGGCTACCTTTTCACTGTAACACATCTGTAATTTAACAGGAAGAAGAGGCCACCAAGACAGAAACTCTGGCTTTGGAAGAGTTTGATGGAGAAGACAAAAAAAGGGGGTAATTTTAGCTCTCCCAAACTACCCTGCATAGTCAGCTCTCACAATTAGATCTAGTGCACCATGCCAAAACTGCAGGTTGGTGATTTTAGCATTGAAAGTCTAATTTGCTCATACAATAAAATTTTTAAGTGCGAACCTTAAGAAGCTTTTAAATATTTTTCCTCTTTATATACAAGTGTTAGTTTCTGAAGTAATTTTCTAGGTAATTATGTATTATTATTTATATTAACTTTTGCATCACACATATCCTTCTAAGTAAAACTATGATGGTAAGAACATATATAAAGTGTCAATTCCCACTACAAATAATCAAATAGATACTGTGGGTGTTTTGCAGTGTTCAGAGCTCAGAAAAGAACTAAGGTGTTTTCCAGGCCACTGTTAAATGTTTGTTTTTCTGCTGATCTTAGTTTTTCTTGTAGCCCAGCTCAACACTAGATGCTGTCAATATTTTTGGATTTTTGAACAAATTGAATGGAACCCAGGGTTCCTGTCTTGAGGAGATGACAATTTAGTTGGGGAGATGGGAACTGTGCATGAAAAGCAAACTAGCCATCGAAGTCGCACCTGGTCAATGCCAACAAGGAGGAAGTGAAGGCTCTGAGGGAGGCAGTGAGAACCAGGTGGGCAGTCTGAGGAAAGTCTGGGGAGCAGAAGGATCAGAGAGGGGTATGGAAATTTGGAAAGGATGTAGAAAGACAGGGAAGAAAATTATCACTGTTTCTGCTTGAAATAAGCAGAAAACAAGGAAACGTGACATCAGGAGGGAAGGAAAGTACCAAGTGCATTTAGGGAGCATAGACCAGAGGGTTCTTTTTGGATGATACTTACAAATTATACTAGAAATTAGCATATCTGAAGACTTCATTATTGAGGCAATATGGAGTTTTTAGGTTTTAAGAGTTAAGCAGTAGAGATAAAGTGTTGTATGTCCAGATAATTCTCCTGGCTTCAGTGTAAAACGTTTTAAATGTAGGTGAGTCCAGAAGGGAGAGAATCAGGATGCTATGTGGTAATCTTGGCCTAAGGGGATGAAATCCTGGTGAACTTGGGGAAGGAAGAAAGAGCAGTTATTGGCACATCCAGGGAAATAAAAAATGTCAAGACTTCCAGGCACCAGGGAGAGTAGAAACCAAGTACATGTTTCCTTTCACTCCCACCCTTTATGAGGCTGAAGGGTTTTACAAATCTCTTCAGTGTCTTTGTTCCTCACACCTGGCTCTCCATTTAGGGTGTTCAGGGTCTCAGCTGGGCAAGAAAGACCAGACAGGGTGAGCATCCACAGATGGGAATCTGCAATTATATATGGATATATAATATAGCAACTTCTTGCTAGACACATCTTCAAAGGCAAGGGAAACAAAAGCAAAAATGAACTATTGGGACCTCATCAAGATAAAAAGCTTCTGCACAGCAAAGGAAATAGTCAATAAAACCACTAGACAACCTACAGAATGGGAGAAGATACTTGCAATGTCTTACCAGAAAAAAGGCTAGTATCCAAAATCTATAAGGAACTTATCAAACTCAACCCCCCCCGAAAAAAAAATCCAGTCAAGAAATGGGCAAAAGACATAAACAGACATTTCCCCAAAGAAGACATACAAATGGCCAATAGACACATGAGAAAATGTTAAACACCACTCGGCATCAGGGAAATACAAATCAAACCCTCAATGAGATACCAACTCACACCGGTCAGAATGGCTAAAATTAACAAGTCAGGAAACAACAGTTGTCGGCGAGGATGCAGAAAAGGAGAACCCTCCTACACTGTTGGTGGGAAAGCAAGCTGGGGCAGCCACTCTGGAAGACAGTATGGAGGGTCCTCAAAAAGTTAAAAATAGAGCTACCTTATGACCCAGTAATTGGACTATTAGGTATCCAAAGGATACAAAGTGATGGGGGCACATAAACCCCAATGTTTATAGCAGCAATGTCCATAATAGCCAAAATATGGGAAGAGTCTAGATGTCCATATACGTGTGTGTACATATACATATATATGTGTGTATGTATATATATACACACACACACACACACATAATGGAATATCACCATTATGGATATATACCAATGGAATATATATATATATATATAATGGAATATCACCCTGCCAACAAAAAGAATGACATCTTGCCATTTGCAACAACGTGGATATTATTATGCTAAGCCAAATAAATCAGTCAGAGAAAGACAAATATCGTATGATTTCACCATATGTGGAATTTAAGAAACAAACAATGAACATAGGGGAAAGGAAGGAAAAATAAAATAAGATGAAAACAGAGAGGGAGGTAAACCATAAGAAACTCTTAACTGCAGGAAACAAACTGAGGGTTGCTGGAAGGGAGGTGGGGTGGGGGGATGGGGTAATTGGGGGATGGGCATTAAGGAGAGCACTTGATGTAATGAGCACTGGGTGTTATATGCAACTGATGAATCACTAAACTCTACCCCTGAAACTAATAATACACTATATGCTAATTAAATTGAATTTAAATTAAATTTTAAAAATCAGTTTTCAAGATCTTTCCTTAATTTTTGCTCTGTACTATCTCATCAGTTTAGTATGGCCTTCAAGTGAATGCAGTTCCAAATAAGCAAGGATTTTAAACCACACCAGCCTGCCATGCTATCCCATGCTCATTCCTGCTGCCATTGATGATGGACTGAGCCCTTTTGATCACGTTGTCAACAGGACCAAGCAATCATCTAGAAGAATTTTATTGATTCCCTCTTAGTTGAGAAGGACTTTAGTGATACCACAACCTCGTCTTTTCATTATATTGCATTTGGTACAGGGAAGGTGGTTTGCATTTTTTATTCTTTGCATATTTGTAGGTTGCTATATATGAAATGATTACCTTGAAATGCTCTCGATTTCCGCATCTTTATATTTGCAAGTCTTATTATTTCCAAATGCATATGTCCCTAGTCATCCTAAAGCACAAAATGCTGAAAGAATTTGTTTCTGTGACAAAGAGACATGAGTTGCAATGTGAGCTTCCCCCTGAAAGCCAGAATCTTCACTTCAAAAGGTAGAACATGATAGGACTTTTAAAAGAATGTCCATTAGTTATATTTTAGGAACTGGGAAATACGCAATATAGAACATTGTCTGGGCTAGTACTAGTTTGTTTAAACCCTCACTATCCAAATTTTACCCTGTCCTGGGGGTGGGGGTATGGACGGAAGGGTTGCTTAGGGAAGACCATGGCCATCCCCGCCTGTTGGCTGCTGAGAACTCTCCTGGGATTGTGAACAAAATCCATGCACTCTGTTCCCCCTGCACTGAGGTGAGCGGTTCTCATAATCTTGAAACTCTCTCTTCTCAAACATAAGGAAGATTTCCTTCCTTATTATCCATTATGTGTCTTCATTTTCCCTAGAATCCCTCCGTCCCCAGGGTTCCTGGTATCCATTGTACCAGGTGATTCCTGTAACATCCTCTTGTGATACTGACTTGGGGGTGATGCTCTTATACTGGGAAGAAAAGAATCATTATTCTAAGAAACGGCTGCAGCCTGACCCCTCACTCTTCAAGGTCAGAGCGTTTTACCTGGGGAGGGAATTGCTTCTTTAATGTTTTGAAAGCACTTTAAGGAGCCAAGAAAGGAGTCATAGCATTCTGCCTGCTAACATAGTCGGCTTTGGGTAGCCATCCTCAGGCAGTTCAAGAGGGTGATGCTGGGGGTCCCTGAGACACCTGAGACACCAGACCTTCCCCCTGGAAAGAAAGAGTGCCACACTGATAGAAGGTTATACCTATGAGATCAGACCTGTGTCAGGGGATGAATAATATAGGTTAGCCTCAAGGCTATCTAGTGGAATCAGTATAATTCACAGTCTGGATTTGGTGTGGGATGAAAGGAAATTGCTTTACTTTTCTCCAAACCCTGCCTTGACATCTCTCCATAATATCTACTATTTCCTACCACTTGACGACATCTTGGAAGGTCCCAGGGCTTTCCAATCACGTTAAATTATAAGCACAGTCTCATTTTGGGAGCTAAGACTTCCTTTCAGTTTTCAAAAAGTGCACATCAGGGTGACTTAAACTCAGTGTCCTGTCCAAGCCCTTGGCTGGCTCCAGCCCTTTGCTGAGATGGTGGGTGAGCCCTGTGTTCCTTCCCTCATTCTGTTTCCACCCCTTCCCTTTCCTAGCACTCCCAGAGAGGGGCTGGGTAAAGGGGCTTATTTTGAAAAGTGCAAAATCCCTTTTCATTAACTGCCCTGCTGCCAGTTCTCCTGCAGCTAGCTAGTCCTGCGGGGTCTGGACGAGGCACGGGACAGCAGGAGGGGCCCCGAAGAGACCTCTCCTGAAAGGATGCTGCATCCACCAGCTGAGCACTCCTGAGTGCCCCCAGTTCCTGCTTCTGACTGCAAGTCCTAGGTTACTTCTAGAATCTTCTCACACTGGTACCTCTTGCTTATAGGCAACTCAGACTCCCTGCTGGGTCTTCAAGGAGATTCCAACCCATAGAATGCCTCTCCCTGCCCAGGTCCTGGAAAAATGGAAAAGTCGATCAAGGACTAAGAGGCAGACACAGAGTCATCTTACTACAAAAAGAGACCAAGGTGAAGAATAGGGCCAGGTGGGAGCCCAGCAGTCATGGCAGCTGTGAACTGTGAGGGGCCTCCCGCAGATGGCTGCGAGCTGGCCTGAGAAGAGTGGAGCTTGCACCCCATGCACCCCTGCTTCCCCATGAAGGTGGAGAGCAGGCACAGCACAACTGTTTATTCTTCTATATTCGCTTACCAGTGAAGTCACTCTATTGGCTGTAGGAAGACATGGATAAAGGAGCTGAGGAAAGCCAGGGGTGTGGCACCCATAGAACACTGGATGGTGAAGGGTTTCCACTCCCCTCCACTGAGCCCAAAACAAATCCCGCATCTTCACCGTGACAAACGGTGTGAGTGCAGACGTCCCAGCACACCCCCCAGCTCAGAAACATCTATCAGTATCTGTGCTCAAGTGAGCCAGCCAACTCCAGGCAAACATGTCCCTACCGTCCAAGGGCTCACTTTCGGTTATCAGCTCTACAAGCCTGCTGCTAACAACCCTCCCCATCGCAGTGGCTTATAAATAAGAAAAATAGGCGTTTATTAAGGGCATTCGTTTAAGAGTCATGACCTGCTGGGGCTGGGTCGGGAGGGTCTTCTGCTCTCGGCTGGGCTCAAGTGTCTGTGCGCTAAGGCGATGGGGACGGCTGTACTTCATGTCCCTCACCCTCTCGTGGGCATGTCCCACGGTGGTGGCCAAGACACAAGTACTTCTGGCTGCCTTTCACCTCTACCATCGCCCTGGCCAAAGCCAATTATATGGCCCAGCCCGGAGTGCAAAAGGAGACAAATAGGTTCAAGGAGATGGCATTTAAAGGCACGAAAGCCTTTAATAAAGGACTAGAACTTTCCTGCATGAAGGAGGAAAAGACACGTCAGTATGAACAAAGGAAAAATGGTAGGGTAGAAGCTTGATGTGTTTAAGAAATGGTGAGTACCTCCGTGAGTGTAGACAGTCCTGCAGAAGGCAGGGGTTGTGTGACAGTCGGGGGCACATGGAACTAGAAAGGTAGACGGGAGCCAAAGTCGGAATCATTTCTAATGCCACACTGTGGAGTTCACATGTTTTTGTCCCTAGCGGGAAGGGATGAAAGTCTAAACTTACCTTTGCTTGTGTCAGACTTGGCTTGCTCAACTTTTCTAGATTAGTGCTTTCAATCATCACAATTATTTTTCTTCATAATTTTTGGGTTTTGCATCATGATTAGAAAGTTTTTCCCTATACCATGATCTTATAAATATTTGCTTTTTTTTAAATTCTACTACTTTGTTATTTCTATTACTTAAAGCTAACTTTTAACCTACCCTTGGTAAATTGTAATGTGTGATTACATTGAGAACACTACTTTCTTGTGGAAATTGGTTACTCATTCAATACCGTCTATTGTTTGAACCAACAGTCTGGAAGACACCCTTCTTTCCCTGAGCCAGTTTACGGACCCACAACCCCTTCAATGAGGAGCATGCAGGGTCCCCTTGAAGAAGGACTCAGTTACAGTGTCCCAAATTTATACTGTTAAACTTTCAGCCTCTCCCAAAGTGATCTTTGGCCTTTACTGGGGTGGTTGTACATTGGGGAAAAGAAAATACTCATATTTGGGGAGGATTGCTGGACAATGGTACTGAACTGATACTAATTTCAGGAAACCCAATGTTACTGAAGCTCACCAGTCCAAGTCGGGGCTAACAGCGGTCAGGCTCAGGTCCACATCTCACACTGTGCCCAGTGGGTCTCCAAACCCATCCTGTGGTTGTCTCCCCAGTTCCAGAATACACCATCAGAATGGACCCACTCAACAACTGCCAGAAAGAATCTGCATACACATAGACTCTATCCATAAATATAATTATAGATTGATATATATAATCACTTCATAGGGTTATGTAGTATACGCTATAATCCACATATATGATTATACATGTAAAACATACACTCATATATAATTATTTATATACACGTATGCATAATTTTATATATTTTATATTATATATAACGATATGTAATTATATGATTCTGAAAGCTCTATTCTATTCCTGGGATAGGTAAATCCATACAGTTAAAAAGCAAATTGGTAGTTGCTAAGGGCTAGGGCCAGGCCGAGATAGGGTGACTATTTAATGGGTATGGGATTTTCTTTTGGGCGATGAAACTATTTTGGAGCTGTACGGAGGTGGTGGTGAGTGCAAAAAGCCACTGAATTGCACACTTTTAAATAGTTTTGTGTTATGTAAATATCAACTCAATACCAAAAAATGCACTCTTCTGGAAAAAAATTACACGAATATGGTACAAATTACATAAGCAGAGGGAAAGGAATCAATTAGTTAGCTTGTTGAAGATAAAGAAAAGGCAGATGAGGCAGGGAAAGAGGCAGAGATTGAACAGGATTTTCTAGGAGATACTAGTTTTTTGATTATTAAAACACTTGTCTTTCAAATAATTGGTACAGTAGGTCATGAATGGATTTGAAGTAAAAATATTTGTCTTAACAGTTGCTATAGGGAAAATGAAGTTGAAATCTTTTGAGGAGAGATTATAAAATAACTTATTTTTTGTTCACATTTGCACTAACTACTTCAGGATTATTTTCAAAAGTCATGTGTGTTTACAAGTTTAAATAGAAGATCCTGTGTGCAGATATTAGGATAAACACCTATGAAATAATTAATTTATTAACTACCATCTAAAAATTCCCAAGCAGATATAATTGCAAGAAAACGAAGTACATCAAAATTAAGTGATTATTTGTTTACCTAAAAAAGAAATGTCCTTATTCAGGGTTTGCATTAGGTCAGGACAATCTAAGATAGCACCGTCCAGTGGAAAGACAACGAGCCATCCACATAACTAAGTATTCTAATAACCACGCTGAAGAAACTAAAGAGATATCCCTCATTATAATATTACATTTCATTTAACCAAATGTGTCTAAAATAATATCCTTTCTATGTAGAATTAATATAAAAACATTGATGATATATTTTACTTTTTTGTGATGAGTATTTAAAATCTAGTGTGCATTTCACCCATACAACACCTTGCAATTCAGACCAGCCACGTTTCAAGGGCTCAGTAGTCATGTGGGGCCAGTGACAGGCTGCCTTATCGGGTGGTGCAGATAAGGTTTCCCATAAAATCACATCTGTATTTCAAAATGGCCAGATTGGGGCTACTTTTTGCTAAGTGCAGGCTTGGTGAAAATGCAGGCTGATTGATTCTGTGGGGGAAGAGGAGAGAGTTGACAACCCCAGTTACTCTTCACAGTCAACTTGGCCTTTAACAAAAGACCATTCCATTCTGGACCTCCCAGAACATGCTGGGTTTTTTCCAGGGGCCTCTTGTATCTATATCATCCTTGTTAATAAACCTGCAAACCAGAGAAAAACCCCACAACTGGACTCGAATTCATTATCTTCACCTCACACATTTGACAAGCTGTTAAATTCTGCACACACCCGCTCTTGTTATGAATTCACACCTTGCCCGGGTCAGAAAGCCCTTCCATTAACCCCAGAGCTGCGCCCACAGGACACGCCTCCACCGTCATGCACACACGTTTCATCAGTCAGCTGACAGCAACGGGAAGGCCGTCCGAGGTCCTTCAAACACGTGAGGAGGAGACTTGAACGTTTGAATGGAGTGACTTTGGTGGTGCCGGAGATCAAGTTGCGTATTTTCAGCAGAGAGAGCAGGATTTAGAATAGGACCATAATGGCTAAGGGGGACTGCGTGGTGGAGGATGGATGCTTTGACTTGCGCTTACACCCCTGAGCTGTTCACCTGCAAGTCAAGTGGCGGGTCTCTGGCGGGGGCTCGAGACGTGAGCACACAGAACCCATCTCTTTCCTGAGTGCCGTTAAATTAAGTTAGACTTTGAGAGCTGCTTGAGATGACAGGAAATGGGCTCTGCAGCTTGATCTGTTCATGGAAATGTCTGAACACAAGAATGGGAGAGACCAGAAGACATAAAGTGTGTCAAGTTCGGCTGCTGTGGGCCACAATCGTTTGGTCCATCAGCCCAGCGAGGCTGTAGTGCAGGACCAGCCCTGGGACCGGCCCCGTCACAATGCTTCCTTTGAGGACTTTTAAGACTTCATGACTTACTGCAGGGCCTGAGGGAGGGAGGGAGGATTTCCAGAAAAGCAATCGCAACATTTCAGCTGGGTTGTTTTTATAAGCCCTGGGGTTGCAGAGCTTTGACACCAAGGATTTGTCTGAAGCAGGAAAATGTGATGAATTTTCACATCAGATTTATAGGGTTGGAAGCAAATTCTTCCAGTGGAAAGCAGTCTTTCCAAATCACGCATTATAGACTAGATGGGAGATTCCTACAGAACCACAGAGGAGGAGAATGCAGTCCACGTGCTAATAATGTCTTGGCTAAAATAACATGGAGCATCTATATGATAATTTGAGTACACAAGTGTGCTTTCTTCTCGATTTTTGTATCATTTGCTTTCAAATTATGTGAGCTCTGGAAGTGGAAAATCTAAGTCAGACAAAATTTCACCTGGTGAACTACTTTTCAACTATGTCATAGAGTTGTATACCATAAGATCATGTAATTTCTTTTCAAGATGTGAAAGCTCAGTTTCAGAAACAGGACTCCTAACTCATAGATGGTTTCCTACTGATTAATATCTCTGGGGGACCATTTACTGCTAAACACACCCTTCCCATTGCCCTCTTGCTTACCCATAAAAATGTCGTGGTAGGAATAGAAAAGTCAAAATCAGTGAATTAAAGTAAAACTACACAAATCTGCCTAAGAATATAAAAGTTTTGTAGCCATTCACCAAGGTTGATGTCATTGAGCACTTTGGAACTTCTTGTGAGGAAAGGTTCTTATATGTAATCTTATATAATCCTTTCCCTCTTTCTTGCCAGATGAGAAAACTGAGACCCCCAAAAGGTGATTTCTCCAAAGTTCTGTAGTGCTAGAGATGGGCAGAGTACGAGTGTAACAGTTCTCCTGACCAGGAAACTACTGCCCTTTCTAGTTCAACCCGAAAAGTGCAAACAGACATGTAAAATTTTGAGCCTGGATTAATGAGGACTTTTTCATCCCTAGCAGCTAAATCGGCATGCTCTGGCTCTGGCTTTGATCTGAGCCAATTTTCTCTAGACATTTGTTCTCAATCTTGGCAGTGAATAAAAATTATCCAGAGAGCTTGCTGAAAATGCAGATACCTAAGCTTTCCTCTCAGAGAAAATTATTTGATCTGCAGTAGGGCAAGGGAATCCATTTTTCAATAAGCACTCTGGTTATTCTGATGGAACTGGTATGCAGATGGGGTTTGGGGAGAAGTGCTGTGTAAGATATTGCTTTACAAACTTTGAAATCAGTAGTGTATCTGTGAACTAGCCCTGGAAACATCAAGATAAAGCTCACCCTTTCATACAGCTATTGCTACTATCAAGAAAGGAGCGCCTGGGTGGCTCAGTCATTAAGCGTCTGCCTTTGGCTCAGGTCATGATCCCAGGGTCCTGGGATTGAGCCCCGCATCGGGCTCCCTGCTCGGCGGGAAGCCTGCTTCTCCCTCTCGCACTCCCCCTGCTTGTGTTCCCTCTCTCGCTGTGTCTCTCTCTGTCAAATAAATAAATAAAATCTTATATATATATATATATATATATATATCAAGAGAAATGAGAAAAGGCCCAGCACCAAAAAATACTAATGATGCCTTCACGACACACTACTGGAAAACTAATGTGGTCAGATATCATGGTTATTTTTCTGTTTCATTCACTGCCATTCACCAGCCTAATCTCTTACTCAAAACCAGCTTATAAAAATAAGGAAATAGATTGACTCATGTGAGATGATGTCTTACAAGTGGGGTTCAGGGAATGGTTGATTTCGTGGACCAATAATGTCATCATTAACCCAATTTCTTTCCATGAACTTCCTCTTCCATGGCCAAACTATCTACATCCATGGCTGAATGCCAAGGGCCAGCATCAGGAAGTGATGATGAATCTTCTGGCACCATTCCTTGGGACCAGAAAGCCACTTGGTCGCAGGGTGACACCATATGACTTCGCCCCAGAGCAGCAAAAGTGATTTTATGGGCAAATAACATGAGTCTGTAGGCATGTGACCACAGGTTTTACCATGAATCCCACCACACAGAAGAAGCATCTAGCTCAATAGAATGGAACAGTGGCTGGTTTAGGCTGAGATTGGTGGTGGACTTTAGGTGGTATTGGGAACTCAAAATGGTGCCAAACCAATAATTGAGGTAGAGGTAATGGGTCCTTCCAAGCTAGAGTATGTGAGCATGGGTCCCAAAGATGGAGGTATGATTGGCACCTCTCATCATCATCTCATTGACCCACTGATGCGATGCATGCTTCCTGTTCCCGTCACCTTTAGTTCTGCTTAGTCAGCAGCCCTAATATCCAAATGGGGACCATTTTTAATGGGAACCAGTAAAGATCCCACTGAACTTGAAGTTCTGTCTACCTTCTCTCTACTTTAGTCTCCTCAGGACAATAGACCAAGACACCAAAAACCATTATCAGTGTAACTAAGCCTGAATAAGGGGCTAAGATCACTGTCAAGGTGCTTCTGTGCCCAGTGAAAAGTTGACGAGCTGGTGTGACATGTATCAAGGGTAGGACAATTAAACGTTCATATCCTTCTTTCCATCCAAACCAAGGAAGCAAACCAAACCCCTCACACAAACTAAACCCTGTTTATCTAGGTAAGTCTTGAACTGTAAGGGAATTCTTATTAGATCTAAAATCTAGTAAGTGGTGAAGAGGAATGTATCTCTACCACTTGTTGTCTCGAGGTCAGTTATAACAGTGGAGGATTATCTTCTTGATCTAGTCATGTTGGAAATATGGCCAGCCACCACCTTGATGGGAATTCCATGAACTATTGGACTTTTGCCTCCTCTCTCAGGGAGGAAATGAGGACATTCGTGATGACAAAACTCCCATGATCCGGATATAATAGGAAGCCCTGAGTTCAGATTAGTGCAGGTATGGGCTCCCTTTTAGACTCCTCCGAACCGTTGGCCCCCTTTTGGTTCCACAATACAGCGACATCAGCACAACCCCAGAGGCCCTTACTCCATGCCCATCTAGGCATCTGTCACATCAGATGAGAGGTTTCCTGCTGCAGCAGAGCGTAAACCCAGTGGGACCCAAACAGGAGCCATCCATGTCTAGTCTAGAGGGACAGGGATTTGCTGCCCCATAAAGTGAGCATTGGCCAGTGGGAGATAAGACCTGGTGGGTATATTCTCCCCTGCTCCTCCTCAGATGGAGTCCCCACGAAGTCGGTGGTCTGTATGACATGTCTGACGACAGTTCCTTGAGAAGAGCAGGTGGTTTTTCAAGTACTGGCCAGCTCAGCGATGCACTCCCTGTCTTTCATTTCCTTCCTTCCCTGTCTCACCCCCTTTATCCTCAAGCTTGTTGACCTGCCATTG
>NW_023270277.1:3410002-3442337 GCF_011800145.1 Mirounga leonina
GAAACAGGGAGAGTCTGAGTTATAAAAGTTAAAGAAATTTCTGTGCCTGAACTGTGAACATCAGGAAATCATAGGGAGAGGATCGTTTTTAATTGATACAGATGTTCCAGGGCACAGAAACGATCATTCCAACTCAGGCCGATGAGGTCCCTGAATGGCACAGGACCCCGCAAGCCAGGGGTCAGCACACTGACCACAGACCAAATCTGCCCTGACACCTGGTTTTGTAAATACAATATTATCGGAAGAAGCCATGCTCACCTGTTTGTGCTTTGTCTGTGGCCACTTTCAGCTCCACCAGCAGAGCTGAGAAGTTAGGACAGAGATCCCATGGCCCGAAAAGCCTGATCTATTGACTATGTGGCAATTTGCATACCGAGTTTGCCAAGAGCTGCAGTGGGGATCAGGCATCAGACCAGATGGAAAAGGAAGATCATTTGAACAGGATCAGGACACAAATGTTTCCCTTATACACGCTGAGTGAGGATTTCAACAAGGCCTTAGTTGGAAGGAATTGTAAGTAATGATACAACCACTCTGTCAATAACCTGTTGATGGTCATGCATGCCCGCAGCTGGGAAGTCTTGCACAGATACACACTCGAGTTTGCTCTAAACGTTTAGCACCTAACCCGAGGAGTTACTCTCTGAACTTCTTGGAGTCATCTTATTCATCTTTGCACCCTCAGAACCTGGCATTAGTTAGCCAGAAGTCTAGCTGATAAATGGAATGCAGTTAGCCATTCAAAACATTCTCAGAGAAGGCAGGCAGGTAACTTGCACTATTTTCAAAAATTAAAAATAGAGCTCCCCTATGACTCAGCAATTGCACGACTGAGTATTTACCCCAAAGACACAGATATAGTGAAAAGAAAGCCCACATGCACCCCAATGTTCATAGCAGCAATGTCCACAATAGCCAAATTGTGGAAGGAGCCGAGATGCCCTTCAACAGATGAAAGGATAAAGAAGATGTGGTCCAGGGGCGCCTGGGTGGCTCAGTCGTTAAGCGTCTGCCTTCGGCTTAGGTCATGATCCTACGGTCCTGGGATTGAGCCCTGCATCGGGCTCCCCGCCCTGCGGGAAGCCTGCTTCTCCCTCTCCCAGTCTCCCTGCTTGTGTTCCCTCTCTCACTGTGTCTCTCTGTCAAATAAATAAATAAAATCTTAAAAAAAAAAAAAAAGAAGATGTGGTCCACATATACAATGGAATATTACTCAGCCATCAGAAAGGATGAATACCCAACTTGTACATCAACATGGATGGGACTGGAGGAGATTATGCTAAGTGAAATAAGTCAAGCAGAGAAAGTCATTTATCACATGATTTCACTTATTTGTGGAACATAAGGAGTAGTATGGAGGACATTAGGAGAAGGAAGGGATAAATGAAGGGGGGTAGATTGGAGGGAGAGATGAACCATGAGAGACTATGGACTCTGAGAAACAAACTGAGGGTTCTAGAGGGGAGGGGTGGGGGGATGGGTTAGCCTGGTGGTGGGTATTGAGGAGGGCACGTACTGCATGGAGCACTGGGTGTTATACGCAAACAATGAATCATGGAACACTACATCTAAAACTAATGATGTAATGTATGGTGACTAACGTAACATAATAAAATTAAATTAAATTAAAAAAAAAAAAGCATTTGAGAAAGGTTTTACCTATCTTCTGAGGATTCCTGGACCAGCTATCCTAGAGGACCAGATTGAGGGAATATTCAGTTACAATTTTGTTTTAAAGAGTTTATGCTGCTTTTGTTTTCCTCTCAGAAGTGTGCTGAGTCTTGAGATCGATGACAGAGGTGCACGGGGGGAAAGCACCCAGAAAGGGGAGCCATGTAAGAAAGAACACAGGCCTGTATTCAGGTAATGAACCCCAGGGCCCAGGACAGAGACGTGCGCTCCTGCAAGGTCACTTAAAATAGACGGCTTGCTGCACCATATCGGAATGCGGGGCTGCTCCAGGGTAGCTCTGAAAATCAGAGCTACCGGGGGGGGGGGGGGGACAGATAAATACCAAGTGCCACATGGGAGGGGAAGTCCCAGGGCAGCGGCAGGCTGCAAACACAGAAGGAAAGCCAAAGCATCTTTCCCCCCGGAGCAGGCAGTGATTTGTTATATTTTAGTTTTGCATTTCGGAATGAAAATGTCTGTGTGCATGTGTGTGTATGTGGTGTGTATATTAGGTGTGTACATATATATCTCAGTGGGGGGTTGCACGTGTCTGTGTGTACATGTATGTACGTGTGTGCACGTGTGGTGTAAGTGCATTGTACATGTGTATGCAATGAAAATGCAAAGTGCAGATCTAAAGGACAGGTTGGCACAGGAATCAGTGCTTGTTTGGGTACAGGTGACGGATTTAGATTGTCCACATGTTCAATAACCATGAATTGAACCTCTTCTGTGACCGAATGGCTGGCAAGACCCCTTTCCCAGTAAAGATCCAGTAAAAATATATTTACATTATATTCTCATGAAAAGTGAGAGTAAGCAGTTCATAAAAAGAAACTTCCAATGTATCCAGCAAGAAAATCAGTTTACTTTGTTGGGGGGAAACACCGACTTAGACATGAAACAGAGCTCCAGTCTCACGATGGCAGAGGCCGCTTCCTCCCCGGGATTAATCATACGGACGGCATGAAGTTTTCACACGGTTTAGAGAAGTGTCTTGGAGGGCATCTCAGCTGCTGTCACCTTGCTAAAAACCAAGCTACAGAAATGCAGTTGGACTTCTGTTTGGCATCCAATCATTTGGAAATGGACTTCACTTTGAAAGGATCTCAGGATGGGCTACGGCCAGCTCAGACGGTCATCTGGCTTAGCACATCCCTCAGGGTGCTAGTTGTCTTTGCACAAGACCCTGTAGCTGTGCACCAAGAACGGGGTTCTGCGTTTATTCAAACACTGGATAGAGAACACAGAGGGTGGCTGGAGACTGAGCCCCAAATCACAGCGGGAGGGCAGACATTCTCCCTTTCAGGGAGCTCCCGCCATGTGCAAGAAGCAGACTCCATGTGGAATGCCCCTGGGGCCAAGGGAGCTGATACCAATGTGTTCATGTCATCTGCCAAGAAGGTTTAATGATCAAATGAGATATAAGATCTGTGCAAATGAAGGACTTTTTGTGTGTCTAAAGTGAATTTTACTCTCATTTAAATTTTTTACAAAAAATAAAGTTTTCCTCATCCCGGACCACCATCATTAAAATAGTGGCCACCCTCACCACCTTATGAACTGTGTTATCTTGGATAAGTCATATTTGACTTCTCTAAACTCAGACTCCTCGTGTGCAATCGGGATAATTTCACCCACCCCGTATTAAAAAGTGTGCAATTCCATAAAGCACCTAGTAAAATCTCACAAATGGTCAGCTTCATTTCTGATCCAAGTCTGGTCATGGCATCATCTGTGTGAAGGGTTGAAGCAGGTTGCATTGGAGGCTCTTTCGGGTAGAATTGTCAGCTTTTGAATGAATGAAATTATAGTCAGGGATGGGTGACTATAATTGACTTTTGGTTTACTCGTCCCAGAAGCCCCATCAACCGCTTCCTCACTCGCTGTATCCAGTCAGTATCCATGTGCATTTCTGCGTGGCAGGGGCGATTCCCTGTAGCATTCCGTCTAAGTGCTGGATGTGTATTTTCTCCGTGCATCCAGGTGCTCTCAGACCAGTGGAATGCTTTAAGTACATCAAGCAAATAAATCAAATAATTTCCACAGTGTGTGTTGAGGACTGAGCAACTATGTGCCTGATTCACCACAGATTCAGAAGGATTATTTGGATTTGTGAAAAAGCAGAGAATTCCTCTCGTGTCATCCATACAGAGCAAGGATGGAGAACTTCCTGCACTCACTTCAACCCTCACAGCAAATTTCTCCATTGTTTTTACCTCGATTCCTTTTTTCTTTCTAAATTTTCTTTCTCAGAACAGGGAAGCTCAAAGTGATGCTAAACTAGAGATTCTTATAAGCACTCATGAAATAGCAGGGACTTAAGTGGCATATGGGACACTGGGGGTTACTTGGTACAACCTTGCTGTTTCCCCATAAAAGACTGAGTTGGAAGAAGCGGGCTTTTCTGGGATCACAAAGCCAGCTGGTCACGATGCCCACCCATCGACTGTTCCTTCCTCAACTTTGCCAGGATATTTCAGACACTGCTCTAGCTTTATAGACAGATACATGCGTTGGATTTTCCTCCCTGTGTTTTGTCTTAGGACAGAATCACTGTCCAATGACCACCTTACATGCTAGTGTGTTTTCTTTTTCCGTGTTGGTTCCAACCCAGCCCTGCAGTATGAGCCCTTTCCTGCAGCTCACACCTGCCTTCCAAACCCAGACTCAGGAAAGTAACCTCTTCCCTGAGCTGAGCTGTCTCAGTGCTTATTTATCTTGGTCTTGGCCCCTGAGATGCCTCTGATGTCTGCTGGCTTCATCTCTGGATTTTATCTGTTTGTTTTGTTTTGTTTTGTTTTGAGAGAGAGAGAGAGGCAGGGGGAGGGGCAGAGAGAGAACCCCAAGCAGGCTCCGCACAGAGCGTGAACCCAACACAGGGCTCAATCCTAGGACCCGGAGATCATAATGTGAGCCGAAATCAACAGTCAGATGCTGAACCGACTGAGCCACCCGGGTGCCCCTACCTTTAATCCTAATTCCACTCAGTTCTGATCTGTAGCCTTCTCTCTTACCCAAGATCCAATTTACAAATTCTACCTAGTCACCAGTTTCTAAAAATCTTTGACTTAAACTCTCTACATTGCCATGAGATTTCTTTCTCTTGAGAGGTCATTAGAGGCCAGTGGAAGGAGCACGGACTCAGGAGTCTGGCCAGTGTGAGTTGTCTTGGGGTGTCTGCCTGGTCTATGAAACCTCCTTTTTGGGAACCATCACCCACTCCCACAGGGATGGTCTTGGCAGTCACACTGACCCTAGTGATCCCATCCTTCAGCACAGATGAGGGTCTTAGAGCTGGACTCTGTACCCAAGTCATGCCAAACAGGTCCAATCTGCTGGAAACCAGATTGGGGATTCTCTATATCAGTGGGTCTCTGCTGTCTGCTTAAACACAGGCAGTGTGGGAATGTCGTGAGCATACCGGGAGGGAAGCAGGTGAGGGAAGGCAGAGGGGGAGAGGGAGAAAGAAGGATAGAGAGAGAAAAAGAGAGGGAGAGAAAGAGAGGTGGGAGGCCGTATCTCCCTCAGTTCATGGTGGGTTTTATAATCTGTCCTTGCTTCTCTGTGAGTCCCCCAATAAACTCTATAACAAAACCTTTTTAAAAATTGCTTAATCATGTTTGAGTGAACCAAAATAATTCTGAGTAAGATACCCACCCCTCTCCTTACTCCCTCCTTCCCTCACACATCCCAGCGGTGGACCATTCTTCCTTACCCACATATGCTGTCTCCTCCCCTCCACCTGTCCCAGCAGGTGGGCCTCCAATGTGAGTGAGCACCAGGATTCCTGGGGGCTTGGGGCAAGCACAGACGGCTGGGTCAGATGCTCAGAGCAGATTCAGCAGGTCAGGGGTGGAGTGAGACAACTTACATTTCTAACAAGACCTTAGGTGTTCTGGGTTGGATTGTGTCCCACGAAAGCTCTGTGGGCATCCTAAGCCCTGGAACCTGTGGATGAGGCCCTATTGGAAATGGGGTCTTTGCAGATATAATCAGGCTCAGATGAGGTCCCACTGGACCAAGGTGGGCGTGGATCGAATGACTGGCATCCTTATAGGAAGAAGAAAATTTGAATGCCAAGACACTCAGGGAGAGTTCCATGTGACCACATCTTGAAGTGACATGTCTACCAGCCAAGGAACACCGGAGATTACCACCAAAGCACCAGAAGCTGGAAGAACAAGGGGCAGATTCTCCCTCGGAGCCTCAGAAGAACCAACCTCGCCACCCCTAGATTTTGGATGTTGTCTCCGGAGCCGTGAGGGAGTGAATTTCTGTTGTTTTAAGCCACCCAAGTTGTGGCACTTCATGGCAGCTCTAGGACAGTTGTCACCTGGGGATGCTGCTGCACTCCAGGGACCCCACTTTGAGACCCACTGACCTACACCTGGTCCCCAGGTGGACTCTTCCCCGCCGTATACCTTTCCAGTCTCTTCCGGCTCCTGCAGGCATGAGCCAATTGAAATGCAGATGAGTAGTGTCTTTGCCTTGATCAGAAATAAACTGAGTCCCTTAGCAGAGCACGGGAAGATTTCTCTGATGTAGTCATATTTTGTATGTGCGTGTGCACGTGTGGACACACGTGTGTGTGTGTGTGTACCCTCAGCCCTTGTCCTGCCATGCACATACTTGCTCACCACCTGGGAGCTGGCCAAGCTCCACACACAATCATCCACAGGTTAGCAACGCTGGGCCGTTCGGCCTCAATCATCTGTCTGCTAATCTTCTAGAAACCTTTCTTCTCCTTCGATGCTGGGTTAAAAGTCAATTTTCTCTAGGCATATGTGGCCGTATGTACGTTACCTGAATTTGTGTACTTTTACACAATGTTTTGGCAGCTTTCATCACTTGACCTTTATATCGTTCCTGTGAAGGACGGCACAAATATCATTTCATTTCTCAAGAAGAAAATTCAGCTCACAAAGTTTATCCAGGAAGCTGGCAGCAGAGATGAGATCTGAACCCAGAACTTCTGATTCCAAATGCTATGTGATGCTACCTTTTGTTTATGCCGTCACACTAAAAATGTCTGTGCATCTGTGCAAGCATGCTGTTTCATGGTCTTTGTATTATTGTCTGTTGTTTACACTATAGACTGAATGAGAACAGTCGTTTTTAGATCTCCTAATACACTCTACGTGCTCTATGTCTGGCATGTATTAGATAATTATTATTGGAGGGAGAGGGGACGAAAATGGAAAGAAGGAATCTCAACATCCTATCAGATTGGTTGGGGGCAGTAACTTCACTGGCACAATCTACTTACTTTACAACTTACGTACATGAGGAAGTAAAATGAGAATGTATCTGTGTGCATATACGTGAAATTACATATGCATACGGTGGCATCTATGGGCTTATCATCTACATATGCTTGTACTTTGCTAATTAAATTCTTAGTTTGTCCATGAAGGTGCTGGTTTTGGATACTGTCCTCATATCAACATTTTTTAATAAAAAATAAATTTCACAGCCCCAGGCCCTTGTAATATATACACTAATATTCATGTGTTTTTACATTACTATTTAATCTAGTTTTTAATATCTTGCAGCATATGCTGCTCTTGATCTGCATAAGAAACTCTCCCAGTGGGACTTAGACAAACCCAGAATAGTAATCAGCATTCATTCCATGTTTTTTTTTTTTTTTTTTCTGAGAAACTGGTCCTTTAATTGTAAAGAAAGAAACAAGAAACTGGCAAATTCATGCATTACAACCTTCTGCTGAAAATGGAAGATTTTATTTTCCCAAATCCTGACTCTTCACAGAGCCAGCAGTTAGACCCCTTCCTAGAATAGACCTTGGGAGTTGTTTTGATTATTACAGGATGGAATCCTGGAGGAAGAACTAGATGCATCTTGGTCTTGCGTGAGCAACATGATAGACACTCAACTTCTTCAGGACTGAGAACCCGGATGTCCTCTGAGACTTTGCCAAGCCCCCTCCTGCCTCCTTGTTCAGAGAATGCATTTTCCTGAGACAGTTTAGCATGCTTCATAAACCCTACAGTGGGTCTTCCTCAAAAGTTTGTGGACCAGCAGTCGGAAAGAGCCAGGGTCCTGCATGGTTTGCTGCATACGTCTCGCTGGGTGATAGCCCTGTGCACCCGGGGCAGCCCAGGGATCAGCTGGGGTGGGGGCTGGGGGCAGTGCTGTCTTCCGCCCCAGGGGTCCCAAACCACAACATCCCAGTGTTCCTTCTGGGCTCTTCCACCTCCAAGAGGAAGGAAGATTTGCCCATGCATATTGCATGTGACCATTCCCCCCCACCTAAAATTATGCAGACAACTAAGTAGTTATTAAAAATCAAAGCAAGGCCTGCCTCGGTGGGTGCCACTTGCAGAAGCTTGTGGGCACATTTCCCTTTAAGACCTGAGTTGGGGAGCGGTGTTGACTGAGATTTGAAACTCCGTCCCCTGAGGGCTAGATGTCGACATCATTGTTCTCTCCACACCAGCAGCTCAGCTTAATTAGTGGTGTGTCATTGGGGTGGGCCAAATTTTATATCCTGCCACTGGGGGCAGCCACAGTTGTCTGGAGATGCAGATCGGGTCCAGATTACGTGAGCCCCGCGCTCACCGGGGGGGTGGATTTCAGTGACTAATGCAGGTTAATAAATAAGTAAATAAGAGGGGAGATGTTCTCACGGATATGTGTTCATAGGATTCCTTCTATCGGTTTTTTGTTTTGTTTTGTTCTGTTCTGTTTTGTTTTAGTGAAACTAGATCATGTGTGATATTTTAGGCTTGGGTCTGCAGAATGATTTTTTTTCTTTCCTCTCTATTTGCATATTTCCTAGGAGACAGGCTCCTATCTAATCAGGGATTAGGATTTGGAAGATCAGTGGCTGTTATGCTTGTAGAATATCATCTTCTCCCTGAAAATTGAAGCGTCGGTGGTGAGCTACTTATAATAACTACTGTGCTCTCTGGACCCAGTGTAAACCACAGTGCATTTATTTATTTTTTTTTATTTTTATTTATTTATTTATTTATTTATTTTTTAAGATTTTATTTATTTTTTAGAGAGCGAGCGAGAGAGAAACAGCATGAGAGGGGAGAGGGTCAGAGGGAGAAGCAGGCTCCCCGCTGAGCCGGGAGCCCGATGTGGGGCTCGATCCCAGGACCCTGGGATCATGACCTGAGCTGAAGGCAGGCGCTTCACCATCTGAGCCACCCAGGCGCCCAAACCACAGTGTATTTAAATACTAGGTGAGCGAGATGTATCTTGGATTCCAAAATGCAGCATACTTTCTTTAAATATTGTCAAAATACACAGCTTGTGATAGATTTTCTTGCAGCCTCTGCATCAAAATTCCTCAAAGAGGGAGAAATTTCTTGCTCATAAAATACTATACATATACCTATAAGCATTTATATATGATAGAGCCTATATAGCTAATATAAAATAACCTGTCCTTTATTTTCTCTGTGCCAAAGAATTCCAACCCTATTGTATTCTAGATATAATTTAAATATATTTATACGTTTACTATATAATAAAGTGCATTTAAATATCTTATACATATCTATGCATAGGTGTGTATAAATGTGTTTTTGGTAGAAAAGAGGTTTCTAAGTACTCTTTCAGGGACGTTTTGTGTAGAAAACGACAGAAGAGACAGGCCCTGCCGTAAGGGCCGGTCAGCGACGGCCCCCCTGCGTGTGGCGCACCCAGGACTTGTGGGACAGACAGTACCTGAATGAGTCAGGCAAATCCTGTTCCTCTTTCACAGAGAGACTGTGTTGGACTGTCCCTCCGCAAGCCCTTTCCGGCCCTGTTCGAGGATGCCAGGCCTTGGATCAGCCATTTACAGGTGCTGTGACTTAAAATGCTATCAAATTAGAAATGCTGGTTACAGAAAAAAATGAAGACTAGGTCCCTGAGTGTCAGGTGCTTTTTAAAGCATCTCTTTAGCATAGTACCACACCCAAAGCCGCCCGCAAATCGCTTCTTCCTTCGTGCAATGTGAGATCGGGATCCCCGGCCACCAGCTAATTTGTTCATGAATCAGGAATGAACAAGATCTAGATCATTGTGGTTTAATTGGGCCTTAATTAACCTGGGTGTTCTTCAGCGAAAAGAATAACAAATATAGGGAAAACACACACACAGCCTAGGTCCCGGGAGATCTCTGGGGTTTGCACCGGTGTCTGAAGCCAGCCAGTTGCTTCTGTCAGCAGCAACACCTTGCTCCCCGAGGCAAATGCCCAGGCGGGGCGGGCTGGGGACGTTCGCCAACCCTTTCTTCTCGCTCCTGTATCAGTTTGGGAGGGCCGGGGATGGGCCAGCAGGGTGCTCGGCCTTCCCAGGCAGCAGGCGGAGGCGAAGCTGGGTAAAAGTCACCACTCCACCGCAGAGTTGTGCTGAGGGGCTGTGTGCTGGCCTCCGGGCCCCAGCGTGCAGATACCCTTCCGATGGCCTTGCCAGGGCAGCCGCTCTGTTCGCTGTGGAGCTTGGGTTCTCGCTCCCTGACGCCAGGGTATCATTCAGCCCTCTCTGCTGTGAGGTCCATCAGCGCTGCAGCTGAGGCTCTTCGGGGACCCCTTTTGTGAGCATGCTCTGTCTCCAGCCTGCAAGCTGGGGGGAAAGCAGCTAAAGGGACATCACCAAACAAGTGGGATCCACTTTTCAACTGTGGTGCAATACCTCGCAGGAGTCCACAATTGAACAGGCAGGATGAGATTACATTTCGGAGACAGAGGGGGCCGTCAAAACACTGGAAATTCAAAGCCTCACCCTGGACACCGCAGGGCGTCAAGAGGGGTCTGAACGCCGCCTGGGATCCTGCGGGCCACAAGGCACAGCTTAAGCCAAGGGGAAACACAGGGAATCTTTCTCAAGATTCTGGTTTGGCCAGTTTGCAGAACTTGGATGTTCTGACTTGACGTTTTTAGACATTTCTAAACATGTTTTCTCATTAAGAAAAGCATTTTTTTTCTCTCTCTCTCTCTCCTTGCAGGACAGCAAGCTGACTCTGTTCCCCAGAGCACATTATTGTAGGACCGGTGTGCCCTCAGTTTTCCTATTCTCCATGCTCCTTCATCCTCTCTCTCTTCGAGCCCGCCTTGTCCCCAGCACCATCGGCCTTGGGCGGCCCAGCCTCACAGAAGATGGTGCTGGCCACCGCCCGCGTCGGCCCTCTGAGGACAAAGCAGCCTGTCCTCAGGGGAGGACACACGCCCATCTGGGAGAGCCTGGCAGCCTGGCAGGTAGGCGGCTCTAGAATCCACGTCTGGAAGCTGTCTCTGGGGAGAGGGGAGGGTTAGCACAGCTGTTTTGGTCCCTCAGCTTCTGGTGGCCTTGACACATCAGAGGTCAAGACAGACCTCTCAGGTCCCGCTCTCTCGGGTCAGGAAAGCAGCTGTGTTAGCAAGAGGACCCACACACATCCTAAAATACAAATGCAGGCCGGACAAGGCTCGACAGACTCCGCGGGACTCAGGCGTGTAGAGATGCGGGCAGGTGAGGAGCCTGCCGGACACCCAGGAGGTGTGGAGCATGAGCGCCTGCCCCGCGCACACGCACCCAGGACCCCAGTGCGACTAAATCCAAACGCCCGGCCAGTGTCCCGCACAGCCTGGCTGCAGAGAGAACCGTGAGCCCCTGCCTCGAACAGCAGCTTCACACGAGCCCCGAGTTCGGGGTCCCCCGGCCAAGGAGTGGATGGTGCCGCTGAGCAGGGGACGCTCGAGCTGGCATTTTAATCTGCAAGTGTGAAATCTGACCCCGAGAGGAAGCAGAGGGTGAGGGGAGGTGCAAAGTCGCTGTATTTGGAAGCTTTGCCACCACATTTTCCCTGCACTAGAAAATGATTTTTAAATCACTTTATTCCAGCACACTGCAGGCTCCATTCCACTGGCCAGACAAGCATCTGTGGTAGCTCTTGGGAAATAAAAACCTTGCAGCTTGCAGCCCAAGTCACCGTGCATTTCCTGTGAGGCAGACAGAGAGCCAGGGAGCAAGGAGATGAGAAGACCATTTGTTTCTGCTTCCTCAGAGATGAAAGGCATCTACTTAGGGACCCTCTTCGGGTCTATGCCCCCATTCATCACCCCACCCTGCAAATCCCTGCATAGGTCAGCACAGAGGGCCGAAAACACAACAGGAAACGGAGTAATATGACCGCAGCATGAAAATCACAGCATCGAAACCTGAATATGGCATTCAATCGTGCTCAGAGTGTTACAGGACGATGTGTCTTGGGAAATCATTCTCACTTCCTGCCTGGCAATATAGAGGGGTGCGTGTATGTGTGCGCACCATGGGTAGGTTTTTAAAGTATTTTAAATGTGCTTACTGAATCACCAAAGGAATACTGCTTCCCCATGTATATATGAATGCCATGTGCTAAAAACTGCAATAAAACTCTTGGTTGAGGTAGAGCATTGGGTGAGAGATAGATAGATAGATAGATAAATAGACAATAGATAGATTTAAGGAGCTTTAAAAATTCCAGTGTCACCATTGGTTTACAACAGGTAAGTTGGAAATTAGGGGTCTATCAGATACTCCAATGTCAGTGTTGGGAAATACGAACTCTAACTTGATTATTTTCCCCCTTGGCTACGTGCATCCTTCTCTTGGAAACTTGGCTTTCCATCTGTAAGTATCAGTGGCGGATTCCACAGCCACTAAACCTTCCCGACCTAAAGTTCTGTTGAGATTTTGTGATTATTAAGAAGATGGAGAGAAAGGGAAAGTTTAGAGAAACAGAAGGTCAGAGTGTTTCTGATGCACATGAGATTTGCAAAGGAAGGTAGCATGGAAGGCCGGAACAGGATATCAAAGGGTGATTACATATAAAAAAGAAGAATCTTTCCAGGTGGAAGGAAAATACAAATAATAGGAAAATCACCAAAAATAAATAAATAATAATGATGTGTTTGACTTGTGTCTAAATGTGAATGAAGCTAAAAGCAAGGTTACATAGCTGGTATATTTACTTGAACTTCTGGTGTGGGATAGACTGCATTTCCCTGAAAGAGCTACAGAGATGTTTCTAGTCTCATGTTTTCCCCGAGGCTTGAGGTGCTCCTTCAAGAGTTGGAGTTTATGTCCTCTCCCACTGAAATTGGCAGGCCTCTGTGACCCGCCAATCATTTATAAAAAATGAATAAAACCCAGGCTTCTTGGGTGCTGAAGCTAGGTTATTGAAGGCAATGGGCCCCAGCCAAGCTCTCTCTCCCAGCACATTCACCCTGAGAAACTGACTGCCATGTTGGGAGGAAGTTGGGACCACATAGAGAGGTCACATGGAGGTGTTCTGGCCTAACACTCAGCCACAGTCAGCATCACCCTTGGCATGTGAATGAGGGGTCTGCAGACCTCCCCAGTTGATACCCCAATGAGCTGTTGCACTTGAGCCCTAGCCACATTGCAGATTCATACTCACCAGCAAAGTGAAGTTGTGAACCCTTGGGGAGGTTTGTCACACAGCAGTATTCCTTTGGTGATTCAGTAAGCACATTTAAAATACAAGGGACTGATACCCAAAACCTAGAGAGGAGAAGCGGTTGTCTTCTTTTGGGCTGAAACAGCCAAATCTGTGTTTGACTATTATGTCAAAACTAAGTTAAACTCGGTCCAATGGATCATTTGTATCTCTGTGACTTACTCCGGGCATGGGACAGACCCAGCAAGGTTTCCTCATCCAGCAAAGGAGCTGCTTAGAATCGTGCCCACCTAGCATGTTGTATGACATTCCTTACATAAGATGAAAATAAATGTGTTCTTATGCATAATCAAGGGAAATAAGAACCTCTCGCAAAGTCAAGGAAATGTGAAAGTGGCTGCCAGTAAGTGCTTGCTGAGATGGTCATGAATGTCATTGTCAGAGATTCTACTCCAAGGCCCTGGAATGGCAAAGCCAAGGTCCCCGCCTCACTGCACCACTTTAAAATCGGTTCCAAATCCTATGATTTGGATTGTATTGCCCTGACTCTACCTTAAGTTTTCATAGGCGGGTTGAAAAGACAAAGCTCTTGGTTGAGCCCCCAGATCCAAGGGCTCTTGAGGAAACAAAGGCCACTCTGTTAATATCCAGAATGAGGATGAGATAGTCCTAATGGTCCTAATGTGCATGAAAGCCAAAAATAGCATATAGTTCTCCACTCCCATCGTTTAGGCCTAATGATGCCAAGGAAGCGGCAGCTTGTTAGCTGTGTAGGAGCCAACCTCAGCACCCAAGTTAGAGTACAAATATTTAGGGGACTCTGAGGGGCTTATGAAAAATCTCCCATCCCACCAAAATTTTTGTGGTGAGGCATTATAATTGGGGGAAATAGTGTGGCAGTGGCTTTCAATTTAAAAAAAAAAAGTTATCTTGAAGGACATCCGCATTGGGGTCCATGCTCATGTTTGGCACCATGAACCTGGCCAGGTCGAAACTCTGTGTTTAGTGAGCACCCAGCATCCACCAAGTATGGTAGAAAGTGCTAATGCACAAAACCAAAGAAGGAGTAATTTTCCTCTTCGGGAGATGACAAAAAGAGACAGGCCAATAAGAAGGGCGATAAGAGATTAGGAAAGAGAGGCTAGGTCACTGGTCCCAGGCTCCTTTCAGGCAATGTCAAGCAAATGCTAATTTTTGTATGCTCTGCCCAGTACTGAATGTGAGTGAGACTCCATATGTCTCAGTTTCCTTCTACCTGAAATTAGACATTCTTGAAGTTCATCTATATTGAACTTATATCCAGTATCAGCTCTGTGGGTCTGAGTCCTATAAGCTGTAGCAAGCAAATCCTGTTGTTACGGGCTGAATTGTGTTTTCCAAAAAGTGACAGGTTGCAGTCCTAACCTCCACTACCTCAGAATGTGAGCTTCTTTAGAAATAGGGTTTTTGAAGGTGTAATTAGTCAAGATTCCATCATGCTGGAGTAGGGTGGGCCCCACTCCCATATGCCTGGTGTCCTTACAATAAAGTGGCCATGTGAAGTCAGAGACACGGAGAGCCCGTAGGAGAACTAAGGCCCAGATTGGAGGCCCAGATTGAAGAGATGTAGCTACAAGCCAAGGAAGGCCAAGGGCTGCTGGAGAGCCACCAGAAACTAGGAGAAGTCTGGGAAAGATCCTCTCTACAGGTTTTAGAGGAAGAACGGCCCTTCTGACTCCTTAGTGTTAGACTTCTGGCCTCCAGATTGTGAGTGAATATACGTTTTGTTGTTTGAGGCCCTCCAGTTGTGGTACTTTGTCCAGAAAGTCCCAGGAAACTGACACCCATGTGAAGGAACATAATATGTGGCATCTGGACCCAGAACAGCCAGCCTCGAGCACCTCCTGACCTACCACAAGGTAGGTCTCCAACAGAGAGCAGATGGTTCAACCCCTGCACCTGAATTCCCTTTTCTGCAGCCTGCATTGGGGGTAACAAGAGTAGGTAGCTACTCATAGCCTTTTGAGCATGAAAGTGTTGAGTATGAATAGCACTTGGCCCAGAGCCTGGCATACAGCAAGCCAGTGGGAGGGCTCTTAGTCTTCTTCTGAAGACATTGGCATTTTGACCATCGCCTTGATCCTTCTCTACAAACACTGCCAGGCACAGTAACCAGACCCAACCCTGCACTCTGTGTGCAAGAACACATTGCGGTTTAATACAAGAGCACAATAATATTCTCCTTTCTCCTTGCAATATAAAAGGTCATGCAAATCTTTTACTTCCTATCACTGTTTAAAATAAGTTCTGCCACTCAACACCTCTGCTGTTTGATAAGGCATCATGTAGCAAAGTATGTGCTCCTGAGTGAGACAGAGCTGGGGTCCAGTCTTAGCTCAGAATCATGGCGTGCCGTGTACATTGGAATGGCTTTCTTTCTTTGTAAAAGTACAGTTGCATTTGTTTTTGAAGTTTACTACAAGAAGTAAGTGGCATATAGAAGGGGCCTAACCCTAGGCCCAATGGACAGAGGGCGCCCCTAAATGTTTGATACTTGGTCTGTTAAATGATGATACCCACTCTTGGTCCTTCTAATATGTTAAGTTGACTGAGTGATTTTACAACAGCTCATTTGTCCCGTGAGGAGAGCAGGGTGGGCAAAGCCCCTCCTAGCTGATAGGGGAGAAAGGGAGGTTCGTGAAGGCAGACCCCGATTCCTAGGAGGTACGTGGGTCACTCACAGCACCAACATCAGCCTGCAGAGGCCATGCCCCCCGCCCCCGCTCCTCGCAGAAGCATTTCACATCCCTTGTTCTGTGTTTTTGAGTGGCTATGAAAAAGCTAAATTAATTTGCTTTGAAAATTGTATAAAACTACAGAAACCAAGCTGCCTACCTTCAAATGAAGCTGCCTCCAGGGGTGTGTTTCTGTGCCCTGTGTGTGTGTGTGTGTGAGTGTGTGTCTGAGTGTGAGTGAGGGCCCATCTTTGCTCGTGTGAGTGTGTGAGTGCCATGTGAAACGACAGGCAGACGATTTTCAATCCTAATTATAATTGGTGGTGCAGGTTTGTACGGGAGCAAAACTTTCAAATTCAAACTCTACGACTCAATGAGGATGAAGAATTGAATTTTTAAAAAATTGTAAATATTCTTTAAAAAGATTGTTCTTCCTCAGCTGGGAGGAAAAAAGGTACATTCAACTTACCTGGGCCTCCGCTCTCCAAACATTTCCTGCTGCCCTTCATTTGTTTATGTTTCTGTTTCTTAAAACACCCCTTCTCGGGACGCCTGGGTGGCTCAGTCGGTTAAGCGTCTGCCTTCGGCTCAGGTCATGATCCCAGGGTCCTGGGATCGAGCCCCACATTGAGTTTCCTGCTCAGCAGGCAGCCTGCTTCTCCCTCTCCCTCTGCCTCTCTCTCTTTCTATCTCTCATGAATAAATAAATAAAATCTTTAAAAAAAAAAACACCCCTTCTCACCACTCGGGTTTGCTTGGCCATCAGAACCCATCCCCAGGCCTCCTTTTGTGGCCTCGTCTGGGCTTGTCACACTCACACCCCAGATCGGCGGGGCTTGCCTGTGTCTGCCCCCATCACGCTGGCGGGTGGCCTGGTCCACGCTCTTCCCTTGCCAGGGGGGTCTGTCAGCCTCACTGAGGAGCAAAGAAGGGTGACGTTTGTAACGTCGTCCCAAGATGAGCGACAAAGTGATGTCAACATTTACGGTAGCTTAATGTTTAAAAGGTAGTCCTTTCTGAATCTGTCTCGTTCCTTCCTGGAGACTATGAGTTGCTCCAAGGACAGGCCTCAGGTTGACTCGCCGAGGCTTCTCGGCGGCGGGGCACCATGGCCCGGGACGTCCGGGGCATCAAGCAGCACCACGCACCCCGCGTGCCCCATCGCATAGAAGGGCCGGTGACACGGGAATGACACTCCTGTGTCCAGGGCCATCAGGAGCCTCCAAATGCTGAGGACCCCAGGACTGCAGACCCCAGGGGAGGCTGAAGGAGACGGGTAAGAACCAGCAGGCTTGGGCAGCAGCTGCTAGCTGAGTGTGCGTGGCACGCACAGGCCCCGCTCACCTGGAGGGGCGCCAGGGAGGCAGGGCATTGACCACACGGTCCTGATGGAGCCCAAGCCAGGTGCCCCACGAGCACGCACACCCGCTTCCCACTGCCTCCTCTGCGGCGGGCAAACCAGCTAAGCAGCTAACACACGTGCAGCCGAGACAGGGCAGAGATTCTAACGCTCTGATAAGTCACCAAACCAACCTCCCTACACTGGTCTCTCATTTCACATCTTTCTGCTCTCCGCTCAACACCCGCTGCCCCCACAAATTTCTCTCCTCTACCTCTTCAGGCACACGCATCATTTACTTGATGATCAGATAGGCCTGGATTGCCTTCTAGGAAAAATGCACAGATATTATTTGCAAAGGCTAAAAAGCAGGTGTTCTCCAGCTTATCTGAATATTTTGAGTAAATCCCTGTTTTGAAATGCAAATGCTTCTGCAGTCTGTTTAGTTTGAGATAAAGCAGTGAACAATGAGTTAATCCTTGTTTTATGCAATTCATTATCAGAAGCCTGTGACCAGGCCAGCCACCTTTTTAAGCATAATAGTGGTCACGCGCAGGTAGATAACTCCTTGCCCCCCCCGTAAATCACATTTATCAGATAGATTATGTTGCATATAAACAGACCAGGGTATAAATGTTTTATGTGTGCTTACATATGCAATACAGAAAGATGATTGTTTTAAGTATTTATTCATTATTAAACATCTCAGTACTTTATAAAATTGTTTCGTTATTGTTCATGCAAAAAGCTGATTTTTTTTTTCTTCCCGGGCTGAAATTGAATGTATTCATCTCTGAGAAACATGATTTAATCTTTCAGAGTGGCAGTGGGAAGGAGTGTGGAATCTCTTTGATTTTTTTTTTTTATTATTATTATCTTTAAATAGTTGCAAAAGAAACAAAATTGAAAACGCAGTAATCTACCCAGGCCCGTTAAATTAAATCCTCTCAACATTCTCCTTTCTTCTCTCATGTCTGTCCAAAACCAAACAAGCTCGCAAGCAAACAACTGTCCCCCCACCCCCCAGGCCCCAGAGCCCCAGCCCTACCTCAGAAAGAAAAGGTAGTCCAGGAACCTGGGAAAACAGGCAGCTTGATTTTAGAGAACATTCCCACTGTGGGAACCGATGCGATTATTAAAAATGATCTAACTCGGAATTCTTTCTTTGCACCAGTGCTCCAGCATAAGATGTCTATAAATGCTTGTTCATAATCAATTCTCCCCTGTTCCTCTTCTGTCTTTGTGGTTCATTTGAGGGCTTTCTTTCTTTTTATTCTTGTCCTTTCGTTTCTCCTCTCTCCCACCAGCTTCTTATTCCTGTCTTTATTTTCCCCATTTTATGAACACTTCAGCCCTTCTCTGCTGTTCTTTGGCTTTCTATGTCAATGACACCCTTGAATCCAGAGCTTGTCCTCTGCGGCTGCAGAACCGACCGTCTCCTGCTCTATTTATTATGCTTCTGGGTTCCAGCGGATCCTCCTGGCACTGGCTGGACCTCCAGCATTCTGCACTTCTGCAAGCTGAACCTTCACCTAGAGAGCCTTCTCCTTTTCCATATCCTCTATGTGGAGAGAACACTTGAAAGAAAGAGAGAGACCTGGAAAACATGTACCTTCTCTGTGAACTTGCAAGGTTGGCATTGAAAGGCATTTTTTGGTGGACTCCAAATAAAGAAAAGCCCCCTTTTCTCCCGTGATCCTAAGGACCACTGAGGTCACCTCCTCCCTGCCCAGTCTGCTAAGCACTGGGGCTCGGCAGGAGGGCAGAGCAGCTGACTTGTGCACCTAGAATGTTGACGACGACCTACATGTTTGCTTAGCTTACTATTGGGGCGTCATGTAGGCTCTCAGACATGGCTTTCTGCTTCAGCTTCTATTGACTCCTTTCTGATGGCACTAAAATGTGCAAATCCATATTTTATTTATAACCAAAGCGGTACCATTAAAATGAAACCAGGACCCCAGGGCTACGTCTGTTAGACACATGTCCATCACAAGTGGATGTCAACATGAATGCCAAGTCCTGACACCTCCTCGTTCGCAGCTCTAGAGTAAATCCATCTGCAGATATCTGATGGCGGCCAAGGTCACAGCAGTGGGGGAAAACAAATGAAGACATCAAGGACGCATTTTCCAAGACAGATGGCGCCTACACGCCAAACCAGCTCACTCGCTGGGACTGGATGGGCTGCTTTCAGGAAACGTGGACGGATTTTTCGGTCGTATTGACCACTTTGATTTACTAGGTCATTTCACTCTAAATAGTTAAACTGTTTTGTACATGAGACCTTAAGAACTCTGGCTGAACAACTACCTATTTAGAGGGTATTCCTAAGGGAAGGGAGCGCAGACCAAATGGTAGCCCCTGGGCTGTCATCCGGAGCAAAGAGTTTGCTGGATTTCAAGGCAAGTCAATGGAAACTAATTCTTAGTGAGCAGTTGCTATGTTCTGATTTGGGGTCCCTTACACAGAAATGGGTTTATTGTGATGCAACAGGGCCTAAGCCTCAGGCCTTCCCCTGACCTGGGAGGGAAACTAGCAATTCGGTATTCACAGTGCTGTATCCATGTCCTTAAATAAGCCCCCTCCCCCAAATGTTATTAGCTTCAGGCCCTACAAAAGCTGCATCCACCCTGATTTATATATTTCACAACAACCTCATAGTTGTGTGAATTTGACAATGACTTAAATAGACCCCATCACACCAGAAATCACAAGAATAAATGGGACAACAAGAGAACTAGCAAAACGTACTATTTCTACAAAACCCCAGTTTGGCATTTTTATTTCAGCATAACATCCCTTTTGATTAGGTTTGCTGATCTGAATGGTATTGTATCAGTTTTATTGCTTTCTGGTATTTAACATGTAAATGTTCCATAGTTTGGTAATATTGTAGCCATTGAGCTACCTAGATGATCCTAGGTTTATTACTATACAGAGTACATGCTAAGAAATTTACTTAGGTTAGCAAGGAAGTCCTTGAGAATTTCTCCCTCTAAAAAGAAACTTGACAATACTCAGGATTGAAATATACCTCGGTAGCCTCAGTCTGTCCTCAAGGAGAGGAACTGGAAGCAAATGGATAGCCTTGGCTTTGTGATGGAACTAAAATGTGAGTCCAAGGATGAAGGACCCCTCTGTTCAGAGGGCATCATGGGTGATCATTCCCACTTTACCACCTCCTGGCTCTTATTGATTGATTGATTGATTGATTGATTGACTGGATGTGGTTGATTCCTGGGCTGTGCCTGTGTCCTGTGTCCGAGCTGCTTAGGAGGGACAGCATGAAGTCTTGACAAAGGTAGGACTTGCTCAAGATCTGTAGCTCTGTGGCGCACCTTCAAGGGGTCCCGACTGCCTGCAGGCAAAAGTCTAAATTCCTTGGCGGGACACACAGCCGTCCATGACTCCCTCTCTGCCTCCTCTTGTGTCCAGTCTAGCTGGCTGCTATTACCCCCTGGTTGGGGTCTCCTTCTCAACCTACTTTCCAGTGCTCTGGACAAACACCCCTCCCCCGTGTTGTCTGCCTACATGGGACCTCCAGTCTCCACTCTGCTCCCTCTAAACCTTGCAAGCCAGCCACCTGGGGAGAGCGAGCCACTCTTTTTCCAGGTACCGTCTCCAGAATCATCTCCCCGCGGGAGCCTTTCCTGTCCACGCTGACACTCCATACGTGACACAAATCCCCTTTGAGGGCAGTTCAAATGGCTCCTTCCTTAACATCCCTAGTTTCCAGAATAATCATTGCACTACTTGAATATAGGACCATCTCCCCTCTTTAACTATCCGTTCCTCTAGTTACTCATCGATGCTGTTTTTTGGTTCAACGTTGCTGATTAAGATGTTCCTGGCCTGAGTATAAAAATGATGGAACATAGTTTTACATCCTGCAATTTTTGCTTGAGAAGTTGATCGTGTAAATTTCTTTAACTTCTGACTTGTTTTGAAACTTGATCCATAGTGTTGAAAGTTGTCAGGAGAGGTGCCTGCCATGAAGTGGGGCTTCAGAAGGTTTCCACTGAATGAATGAGACCATGAACTTCCCCAAATGTGACCCACAGGCCACAGCACGACATTAAAAAAAAAAAAAAGTGAATCAATCTTATGCAATAATTTCTGGTCTATAAGCCGACACAAACGCAACAGTGTATTTTTCTCTCCCCAGAAAGAAATAGATTTCTAGAGTGTGATTTTAGTGGGAGGCCATTTTCATTTCAAATTTGCTTCTTTTCCTTGTTCCTTTTTTCTAAGTTAAGGGGCTGTGGCTTGTCTAGAGAAGAACGTGACTCAGTTGTTGCAGCTACCGTGGCCCCCAATTCACAGATGTTTCCCTGTAGGACTCCCATGTCCATGGATAGAGTGACTAACCTGGAGTATTTTATAACTAGAGTCAGAAACAAACATGAACAGAAGTACATCGAGGAGTTTTTATCTGCTTCAAGGAATTACTAATTCATTCTGCTACTGATCTTCTCTTTTGTTTTAACTTTCACCTGGGAGAGAGGATAGGACGATGATGATAAGCCAGATGCCTGACTTTGAACTAAGACTCTAGTGGGCACTGGTCCGTGGCCTTGCCTGGCCTCATCATCCTCATCTGTAAAGTTGAGATAAAAATATAACTCCATCATAAAGCTGTTGAGAGGATTAAATGTGACAGTGCATCAGGTGAGCGCTCACTAAATCATTTAGACCCAACTACACCAAGACATGATTTCCATTCAACTGTTCTTGAACTTAGAGTACTTAAAAATCAGTTGGGAAGCTTATTAAAATGTACAATTCCTGGGGGCACCTGGGTGGCTCAGTCAGTTAGGCATGTGACTCTTGGTTTATTTATTTATTTTATATATATATATATATATATTTAAGATTTTATTTATTTATCTGAGAGAGAGAGAATGAGAGAGAGAGCACGAGAGGGAAGAGGGTCAGAGGGAGAAGCAGACTCCCCGCTGAGCAGGGAGCCCGATGCGGGACTCGATCCCGGGACTCCAGGATCATGACCTGAGCCGAAGGCAGTCGCTTTACCAACTGAGCCACCCGGGCGCCCCTGACTCTTGGTTTAAACTCAGGTCACGATCTCAGGGTTGTGAGATCAAGCACCACGTCAGGCTCCACACTCAGCAGGGAATCTGCCTGAGATTCTTTCCCCCTCCCTCTCCCTCTGGTCTCCCCCACCCCTCCCACCCCCACCCCCCGGCTCACCCTCTCTCTCATTCTCTCTCTAAAATAAATAAATAAATACAAGTACAATTCCTGGATGTCCTCTGGGTGGGTCTGGTCCATTGGGTCCAGTGTGGGCCTTGGAATCTACATCTGAGACATGTCTTCACACTGATTCTGATGAACAGTCTGTGGCCTGAACTCAGAGCCACACAGAGCCACCGTGTCACTTCCAAAGCCACTTCGAAAGCTGAATGCAGAAATCTTTCTTCCTATTCCCTGATTATCTGCTATCGAATGCTGTGAGCTGGTGCACAGAGTTTCTGCTTTCCGGAGCCCATGATGTTGTTGGACGTCACAGAGTGTGAGCCAGACTTCTCAGACTCGCCCAGTGTTGTCAGCATTCATCCTGTATCTTCAAACTTCCACCAGACTCAGGCATTCATGCCACAACCTCAGAAAGATGCCCCATAGATATGGGATGTGCCGTGAAGGAAAGCCTTCAGGCTGGGAAGTAAGTCAGACAAATGGAGGTTTGGACATGCTTCGGTCATTCATTTTCTCTATGTGCATAGAGGAAGGGGGGGAAAGAAGGCAGGGGCATGGGAGAAAGGGAGAGCAGAGACCTCCATAAAAAAGAAGGGTAGTAACTTGTGCCTCAAAGGTTTTCTTGTGAGTTTAAATGAGATGTATAAAGCATGCAAGCCTTCCTGCGCTTACCACCCACTTAACACTGGATGATATATGTGGATATTTACTGCCATTTAACTGTTGTTCATGTCCCAGTTTTGACTTCCCACTCGATTATAAGCATCGTGAGATCAAGGACTGTGAGTCAAGCCTGTTCCGTCTTCCCCTACCCATTCTTCCACTCCCCCACAGCCCCAGACCCCCACGTTCTCCGTCCCTGCGAATTCTCAGCCATCCCAAGTGACAAAAGAGGAAGCAATAAACAGGCCGCAGATTCAGCTCCTGACCTAAAAGACAGGATTATTGGGCAAGACCGAGCCAAGTAATCAGGCTCACTGGGAAATATCACGCAATGACCGGTTGGTCGCCTGGAAAAGCAGACAAAGTACCTTCCAGAAGTGGTCAGGGCTGTAGGGAGTTATAAGAATTGCTTGGTATTTTCTGTGCTTGACACCTGGACCTCATCTTACTTATGCAAGGTGTCCACCAAAGCCCTGGTCACCTCCTGCTGTTAACTAGATCCCATCACAGCTGGGCAGGCTGTCTGCAGCCCCTAAGTGAGACTCACCTTAGGGGTCGGTGTCTTAGAAGAACGAGATGATGATACATATCCTCATAGACATTGAAGGCACTCCGATATTTGTTGAATGAAGAACAAGTAGCCTAATGGTCTGTGTGTCTGTCTTTTAAGGCTGTATCTTAAAAAGAATAGATGACATATATGAAGAACCAGAGCATTTTTGTAAAAACAAATCATGCATAGGTTAAAGCAAGGCTTACAAAATTTTCTTTGGTAATTTAAGAGCTGTGTTGCTGAAGGGAAGAGGTCTGAGGCCTCACTTTATAGGTTTTGCTTTGCTGGAACATTCTCAAGCTGTCTGGGGACACAGGCAGGGCTGTGATCCTTCCAAGCCCTCAGCTCCCGAAAGGAAGGCGCCTCTGGAACTGCCCCTACCCCCTCACCACTGCAGCCCCTTCCTCATCAGTGGCTCATGACTCATGGTATGGTGGGATTCATCTGCGTCTCTCCCCTCTTGTCTCTTGGAACTTCTAACCCTGCCTGTAAGCTGACATCTTAAAGGAAATATATGTTCATAAACTAGAGGAAGGTCCTCTCTCTGGGCAGGCAGGGAACTCACTCTCATCAGTAAACACCGAGTGCCATTTTCCTCCTCCACCCCCCAACATTTGATTTATATTAAGTGAAACAGACTATCTTTACAAAACCATATGAAAAGGTTTTTTTCATAATCAAAACTCTATGTGGCTTAAACGTAGCTCATTTCTTCAAAGTTTCCCACATAGATCACAATCGCATGTGTATAGAACTTTAGTTCTCTGTCCCCTTTCCCTGCTGGGTCTGGTTCTGGATGTAGGGTGGAGCTGCTTTAGTTTGTGTTGGGAGCTAAATCTCTACCAAAGACGAAAAGGCAATATTTTGCGCTGTCCCGTGACCCAAGGTCAAGTCTCCAGGCTCTTCTTTAGGGTACACTGAAATAAGCCAACTCTCAAGACCCCTCGCAGAGGTGATTTCCTAAACCCTCACAGTGTAATTTATAGTAACAGTACGGATGATAACATCAGTAACATGCATCACGTATGGATCAGACCTGTGGTGTCTCATAGACATTGGCCCCATTGGCCCCACTGGTCGGTTGAGTAGACAACAAACAATGCAGACTGTAGACGTTTCTTCTAAGTCAGAAAGCTCTCTTTTCCCTCATTGATTACAAAACCTTATTATGACCACGTACGCTAGTTGACATCACTTACCTCATTTTTCCCCATGGCAGAAATCCTATTTTATTCATATTATGCTACCCTTCTCACCTAAAGAAATCTGCCCAGACGGCGCATCCGGATTTGGACGTGGTAGATACTCTAGCCAGACCCTTCCTCGCGAAGCTGTTTTCATCCCTATGTTACAGGGAAGTAGTTGGGCTCCTGGGGGGAAGACTTGCCCCTAAACCGTGTATCTCTCTCCAAATATGTAACGTCCACTTTCTTATCCCAGATCTTTTTGACTCTAACTGAAAGAAACTTCTTTTTATCGGAGACAATTTTTTTTTTTTTTTCCCCTAGACCATGTAATAAAGAAAAGCTTATAGTGGATAGACCAAATGTTGAAGGCGAACCAGAGGCCTCAGGCTTCAGGACCCGAGTCCACGGCACTGGAATAATTCGAGAAGCAGGGTCCACAGTTACCATTGTTAACACTGCAAGCTAATGAAAAACAGACCTGATCCGAAGCCATAGTCTACTAAAAGGAATCGGTTTGCGAGAGGCGGCTAAGTGGTAACCGGGTCCCAGGTTAGGCGATTTTGTTCTTAGTGTCACTGGTTACTCACTTGACCTATCTGCAGCTTCTACAGAAAAGAGAGAGCTAGAGAGAGAGAGAAGGAGGATTTCCAGGTTGCTTTTCAAATCTGAGAATTTATGAAATCCCCTGAATATAAGCATAAATGAGGATTAAGCCCAAATACAAAGTTATTCCTGCTTTTGTGATGACAAGTTATTTCCCCTCCTTTCAAAAGCAAGGTTTTCTCATAGGGCCCCACTTGGCCGCTCTCACTGAGTCCAGAACACGGTCTGGGGCAGAAGCTGAGACCGAGGGCAGAGGTCCAGAGAATAGGAAAGCCCCATAAGCAGGTATGCATTAGATACATTTCAGACACAAGGCATTGTTCTCCTGAATTTAAAGTTTAAAAGCAAAAGATAAAAGAAAACCGAGCTCTGAAGCAAGGCTTTCTAAATAGTTTTCCTTCTCATTCTTATGCGCTGACCCGGAGCCGCTTTTATATGCCTGAGCCTGGTGAGCGGCCCTGGCGGGAACGTTTACTTTCATCAGAGCAAATAGAGAGAGGAAATCTTTATTGTTGGCGGCGAGCTCAAAAGATGTTGCCCACAGTATGAGCGGAGCTCCTGGGAGATACATTTTTAAAATTTTTTGGTTTTCTCTGGAATTCCAAATGCTAATGTCACCCCGAGTGAGGGGTCTTCATTTATTGATCTTTCGGGACTGATTTTGAAAGGCCTCACATGGAAATTTAAGTAAATGTAGTTGGAGATCTTGGCCACCACAGACTTGTCGATAGATATTCTAATCGAGCCACAGTTTTCTCTTCCCAGACTAGATAATGATCATAGCTTGTACTCACAGCCCCCAGTTTATGAAAACACAGGTGCTAACTTCTTCAGGAGGCAATTTTATCTTTTTAAATTGACACGCATTTTTTTTTAGTGTATGGGCTGTCACTTTGAATAAAGCCTCAAGTTAAAGGTACAAACACCTATTAAGAATGACAGTGTTGGGCGCCTGGGTGGCTCAGTCGTTAAGCGTCTGCCTTCGGCTCAGGTCATGATCCCGGGGTCCTGGGATCGAGTCCCACATCGGGCTCCCTGCTAGGCGGGGAGTCTGCTTCTCCCTCTCCCACTCCCCCTGCTTGTGTTCCTGCTCTCACTATCTCTCTCTCTGTCAAATAAATAAATAAAAATCTTTAAAAAAATAAAAAATAAAAAAAGAATGACAGTGTTTCTGGAAAGAGAGCTACAATTTATATATTATATATATTTATGTATCATATTGCTATGTAATAGGTATTATTTATATATTATATATTACTATATTATAGAAATTATACTTATTAAGTATTAGCATATGTTAGAGCCACTTGTATTTACACATGTATGTAAATATTCATAGAACATTTAATATATTAAATAATTATATAATATATCCAATCGGCTAGATTTGATTCCCTGGAATAAAAATACACTTCACTTAAAGGAAAACTTCCTTATCGACCCTTGAGAACACCGCCAGCGGAGCAAACAGCTTGAAGGAACACACTGAGCTAGTACGCGTCTTATCCCCGAACTTTCCTGGGCTTGTAGACTTCCACACACATAGTACATAGCGATGGTAAGTCATCCCTTCACTTTTCTTTATATCCCACTGAGATTTTCCACATGGACCGAGGAAGGAGAGAAAAGAGTCTATCAGTAAAGAGATACAAAGAGGCTTTACCAATTCAGTGAGAAATTGTTAATTCAATCTAAGGCTTCAGAATATTTTAATGTCCACTTATGATGCTAATGCAGGTTAACTGGCATTCATTTCAAGACTTTGTTCTTTTCATCACTTTTTAGTTCAGGTGGGGGAGGTGTGCGCTGCATTTGCTATTCAGGTTAGGATCTTGGGATCAGCAAGACACCCCTTCTTCTCTCCTCCCCTGGAAGGCCTCATTGTCATTCCAATGACAACACTTACCTGGAAACAAAAGTGCAGGTTTCTCCACCTGGAGTTCCTTGTATTCAGCCCCCAGTCCTAATTCTGAATGGTATCTTAAGCTCTAAACCAAATCTTCTGCTTCAAGCTCAGAGGCAATTTCTCCTCGTCTTTCTCCCTAGAGACTCAAAACAAAAAGCCAACAGTAGTAAACCTTATGCACTTGCATTGTAACAGTTGCATATATATGGTACCGAACTGAAACTTAAGAAAAAGTATGTGTCTACGGACTACTCACCAGCCAGAGAAACCACTGCTGACATCTTACTGTGCTTCTGTCTTTATTCTTTTCTTCCACTTCTTTCTAGAAACGCAATTTTGTGTCCTACTCACTGACAAATAAACCAACACACCAAACACTTACTTTGACATTAGCAGGATATTTAGAAGTGCTTTTTAGCAGAGGAAAAAGAAATGAACATCACCGGCCGCCCAGCCAGCCAGCTGGCCGGAGTTTGGCTAAAATCTCCGTGGACGTCCTTCCCGCAGCTTCTCTACACCTGGTCCTACGTCCCCGTGTCACTTTTGCCCCCAGTTCTCCTGTAAAGTGCTGAGCAAAATGACATCACACTACCTGTAGAATTTTGTTGCTCGCCTTTTTTCACTTAGCGGTACCGGAAGCTTCTACGAGGTGGGTGGCCCAGAAGCCCAGGGGCTAAGCTACCATCATGGTTCGGGGCTGCTGTGTTCTGCCACCTTCCTGCTGGGACTCCTGGAGCAGCTGGGCTTTGGAGAAAGGGTTTCTGAATCGTCGTTAAAATTCGGGCCAACTGTGCCCCCTCCAGACACTAGCACCTTGCTTTCCCTGCAGCCGGGGGGCTGTGAATACTCTGAGGCTGAGGAAAGCGATCCTTTTAACATCTCAGAAGGAGAAACAAGACCGTTTCTTTGTGCGCCTTGGGCTCCAAGTCCCCACTAGACATTTAGGGGGGCACTTTAGATTCTAGCAGGAGTAGGGCAGGGAGAAGGAAAAGGGAGAGAGAGAGAAAGGAGCAGAGGGAGAGGGAGAAAGGAGGGAGGGGGTTGGTGAGACAGGGACAGAGAGACCCAGGCAACCCGAGTTTGCTCAATCACAAAAGCTTTATTTCAGAATGGTTCCAGAGGCCCGGGTGTGGAAGCTGCAGGCTCTCAGCCCACAGGCCTCCCCGAATGCTCGAGAGCCCTGTGGGTGCGTGCTGGCTTTCCGGGCCTGCACCGAAATCCTGAAATCTGACCTCTCTGGGGCCTCAGGCGTTGGTCTCAAAGGGATCAGCTTCTGGGCTGCCTTCTCTGGGGCAGCCACCCCAAGGAGAGGCACACGGGAACACTTCTCAGCGAAAAGGCTCCAGAAAATCCCTGTGTTTCTGCTGTTCCCGGGGGAGGCACCCTTCCCTCTGTGCCAAGCCCAGGGGTCCGAGAGGAGGCTGGGGGCTTCGAGCACAGCCCCTGGGACCTGGCTGCTTGCTGCAGGATGACTGAGGGAGGTGGTCTCCCTACCTGGCTGAAGGCGGTCAGAGGACAAGCCTCTAAACATCTGCTGTGACGGCTCTGTGGTCCCTGCCACCGTCCCCTTGGAGCAGTGTCCCTGAGTTGACGTGGACATGTTCAATGCACAGGGATACAGGTCATGTGCCCCTATTAATTAGAACTTGGGGCCATGTGTTCTTCTAATATTAGGAGCCCTGGCAAGAAGTATCTCTAAGATGTGTGATTGAAAAGCAAAAACATGAAACACGATTTGTGTCTCTTGATGCTAATTTACATCGATGCCAACTTTACTAAGTTAAAATATATTTTAAAACATTTTTTATAGTAACATTGATTTCTTTAATGCATAAAACATCATAAAAACTATTATAATATCCAAAATACTATAAATTAATTTCATAGAGGTACTTCTAAAGGAGACACATAGCAAGACTTTAGTTTTATAGTTGTTGTTTTTATGTTCATTTTGCTAATTTAAAGGTAGTTTCTTTGACTTCTGTGGGCAAAAAGCACATTTAAAAATATTAACTGTTCATATTTAAATAAATCAATGTCTCTTTTCCAGCTTTGTTATTCTACCTTCTATTTAACTTGTTTTTAAATCCCCTAGGAGGACTTCCAGTGTGAAGGGGAAATGTAATTTCCACACCAACGGATCAAGAAGTTCTGGTACTTTCTTTCTTTCTTTTTTTTTTTTTTAAAGATTTTATTTATTTGACAGAGAGAGAGACAAGGAGAGAGGGAACACAAGCAGGGGGAGCGGGAGAGGGAGAAGCTGGCTTCCCGCTGAGCAGGGAGCCCGATGCGGGGCTTGATCCCAGGACCCTGGGATCATGACCTGAGCCGAAGGCAGGCGCTTAACGACTGAGCCACCCAGGCGCCCCAAGAACTTCTGGTACTTTCTCAGAAATGTTCTTAACATAACCTGCATTTATTTAGGAACATGACACCACTATATGTGCTTATGTGAGGTAACGTGTGTGTGATGCAGTGTGTGTTTGCTGAGGGCAGACCCCTCTAGGTCGCCCCTCTGCAGCCATGCACACCCTGGGACCAGGCCGCCCTCCAGGATTCTCTGTTGTCGCCGTGCTCAGAGGGCTGGAACCTCACCCACACGTTCCCCGGCACGTGTCCTCCCACCCACTGCGTCTCACTGCACGCCTGCCACGCACGTGGGCCATGGCACACCAAAGCTGTGCAGCCCCGCGTTACAAGTGTCCTGATGCAGAAGAAAGCTGCCCTGTGTGTCACCCAAGAAGGCCGACCTGACACAACGTGGCGTATGTCCATCTCTGTCCAGGCCAAAGGTGTTCCCGGATGAGTCTCTTCCATGCCAAGGCCCCCTCCCCACGGGAAGCACGGATGCTTAGGAATGGGGATCTCCAGGGCCGTCACCAGGACACCACACTCATTCTCCTAATTTGTTACCATGGGTGTCACTCGAGCACATCGAGAGGCTCGGTGTAAGCTGCCTCTGAGTCGCCTCTTCTTAAAACCTGCCTCGGTGGGTCTCTCCTCTCTAGAAAAGTCCCTGTCTGTTGCTCTCCGCAGAATGGAGTCTAGACTTTCCAGCCAGCAACTTAAGTCCTTTCAAAATCTTCTAAATAAAGGATGTTTGGGGTGTTCACTTTTACTGCTTCCTAAAGGTAACTTCCTCCCCAACCCAGCAGAGAAAGAGGAAACCTTTAAATGCACCCCCTCTTCGATATCCCTCTTCCCTGCGCCCCGACCACATGCCACCCTTCAACCTGGTCGCCCTAGCCCTGTTTTCTGTCCTCTGAAAGCTTCACGAGAATCCAGCCCCCAGGACCTTCTCCTGTGCCTGGACCAGCCGTGTGTGCTGAAGCCCACTGCCTGGACTGGAGCACGCAGTCTGCAGCTCCCCAGCCAGGCCAGGCACTCCCCGAGGGCACGAGAGTGTGGCCTCCTGTAGTCAGCAGGTCGCAAGGATGGTGGCTAATGACAACAAGCATGGTCTTTGTGCCATAAGTAGACATACGGGTGAAGAAAATGTTTCTGACAGGAGTGAAGATTGGACCATACCAAAGCTGCTGGTAGATCAAATAAGAGAAAGGTGGGGCATTGATCACTGAATTTAACAATAAAGAGAACATCAATGACCTCAAGAAGAGCAGTTTTCTTAAACTGATGCAGGCAAGAGCCTGGTTTCAGTGACCGGAGGTAGAATGAATGAGAGGCACAGGATGCAAAAAAGGTATAGACAATACCGAGGTTTTGCAGGGAAAGAGGGAAGAAAGGAACGGAGTGGCAGCAGGAAGGGATGTGGAGTCAGGAGAGAATCTTTTTCTAAGAAGAGAGAAATTACAGCATGTTTGCATGTGGATGGGGTGATACGGGGAGAGAAAAACCTGAAGATACAATGATAGTCACAAGCAGACAAAGGAGTATGGGATCTAATTCCCATGGGCTTTGCCTAAGACAGGAGCATGGAGAGGCCATTCGAAAGATGGAGCAAAGGCAAGTATGTGGTTTCCTAGAAGTGTGTGGTAAGAACATGGAAATTCTCCTGATTGCTGTTATTTGCCTCAGGATGCAGTCGATAAAGCCATGGGCTGAGAATGAGGATGCAGAGGGGCGTGTCTTGCAAATTTGATGGGAAGGAGGAGTGAGCTACTCATCTAGGAAGAGCACAAACTAAGGAATCAGGAGCAGGCATGGGTTGTTGGACACCATGGAGATCCCCCAGTTAAGAAGATGGTCATGAGTTTAAAGAGAGATCTGTCAGTGAGGGTCTGTTAAAGAGGTCCCCTCATCCATGTCCAGCATCCTGGGTACACACAGCATAGGCAGATAGTTCAGTATTACCAGGGTTTTCATGAACAAGTCAGACAGTGAGAGAGAAGCAAGGGCGGGCTTGTGTAGATGGCTCATGGAACCTCAGCTGGGCTGGGAAGGAAGAGAGTAGCTGAGGGAGGCAAGAGTCAGGGCAGGGTGGTCGGGTCAGCTGCTCCTTTGTTCCTTTGTTCCTTGTGAACTGAGCAACTCCCAAAGGCCCCACCTCCTACTATTATCATCTTTAAGGGTAAGGATTTCAACCTTCAGATTTAGGGGGATGACCTAGTTTCCCTATTTTCTGACTGAAAAATAAAAGAGTGATCAGAAGAGACTCTCCACCCCACCACCCCACATCAGCCAAACCTTGGTCAGCACCACATCCTGACATTCTGTCATGATGGATGGCCTGTCCCTGCTGCCACGTATGACCAGAAACTTCTTCTTTCTTAACACAAAGACGTGCTACAGCAGTTCACCCCCTGCCTCTCCTCTACTGCCATATTCTCTCTGTTTGCCCTTTCCATCACAATAGAAACAACATTCTAGAATCTTCCCCATTGTAAAAACAAAACCCCACACCTCACATTTTTCTCCAACTACCACTGTTCCATCTCCCTATTTCCCTTGATAACAAAACTCTACAAAATCCCACATTTTTTGGTAGTACTCGCTGTCTCCAGCCTTCTCACCCCATTCTGTCTTGATTCACCTCAATTAACCTTCCGCCCTGCCTGCTCCACTGAAACTGCACGCAGGTCACAGAGACACCTGCTGCTGGAGTCACCTGCTGGTGTTGGTCA
>NW_023270277.1:3442347-3446579 GCF_011800145.1 Mirounga leonina
CAGCGGGTCCAGCACCGGTGGCGGGTCACCGGCAGCGGGTCCAGCACAGGTGGCGGGTCACCGGCAGCGGGTCCAGCACAGGTGGTGGGTCATTGGCAGCGGGTCCAGCACATGTGGGTTCTCTTTCCTTGCTGGTCATTCTTTGGGGGTACCTCTCCCCTCCCTTATTCCTAACTGTTGGGGCTCCCCAAAGCTTAGGTTTCCCATCTCTTCCCTTTCCCATGCATAGTCCCTCCATAGGTAATATTACACAGAGCATGGCTTTAAATACTCGTCCATTGAACGGCTGCCTCTTCTCTGAATTCTAGATTGATTCTCAACCCCTTACTTGGCATCTTCACCTGGAACACAAGTCAGAATTATGTCAAAACCTGCTACTCCTGAGTCTTTCTCATCTCTATAAATGGTGGTGTGGGTTGAATCATGCCCCCATTCACATGTTAACGTACTAACCCCTGGTACCTCAGAATGTGACTTAATTTGGAAATACAGTCATTGCAGATATAATTAGTTAAGGGGAAAAGGGGCTACACTAGAGAAGGGTAGATCCCCCTAATCCAATAGGACTGGTGTCCTTACAAGAAGAGGGACACACACACGGAGAACACCACGTGAAGATGATGACAGAGATGGGGGTGATGCCGCAAAAGACAAAGAAACCCCCAGAAGTTAGGAGCGAGGCAGGAACAGATTCTCCCTCCCAGCCTCAGAAGGACCAACCCTGCAGACCCCTTGATCTCAGACTTGCGGCCTCCAGAGCTGTGTGGTGATGCGTGTGTGTTGTGTAAGCCCTCAGTGTGTGGAGCTCTGAGACAGCAGGCCCAGAAGACGAGTACGGATAGCCACACCATTCTTCAGCCCAACCTTGACTCACCCTTGACTCTTGCCCTCTACATTCAATACCTATGCAACACAGGATCAGAGCTCAGCCCTGGGCAGGGGCTCGCTCTCCCGGAACAGGCACCAGCCCCTTCCCGAGTCCGCTGCGCCCTGCTCGTCTCTTCAGAATATTCCATACACGGTGCCAAAATCATCCCTAGGCAACTTGCCAGATTGCGCCACCACTCTTCTTGAACCGGCCATCACGTCCCAAGCCCTTTGGAGTGAAGGCCAAAATCTTTACAATGGCTGACAAGGGACTCCGATTTCCTCCTTCATCACCCTCCCACTCAGGGATGCTGTTCTAGCAGCGTGGGCTCGGCCTGGCTCTGCCTTGAACTTTTCCAAGATGTGTGCACAATAGGGCTTTGGCACTTGCTTGTCCCTCCTCCTGGAACCCTCCTGCCCAGCCGTCATCAGCTTTCCCTCGTAAGCCTACATCGCCAGCTGCCTCCCTTCCTCCAAGAACTGGTTCAGCAGACCTGATGTAGTGACCTGCGCAGCAGTTCGACCCTACTTGCCCCTCCATCCCTCACCCTGCATGTCTCGTAGTTTCCTTACCACACGTGAGAGCCTCCTGTCCATCCGTGCCCCTGCCTGCCTCCCCCATTGGAACCGAAGCTCCATGAGGGAAAGGTCATCGCTTGGCTTTGCTGCTGCATTCCTGGTGTAGCGAACAAGGCTCAGCCCAGAGCAGTGCTCTCTGAATCTGTGTTGAGTAAACGAAGGGATAATTAGGGACTTCTCAAAACCATTTCCCTCCACTTGCTTCAGGGTTTGTATGCTAAGCATTAATCATCTCCATCCAGGCCCTACCAGAGGAACACACGGTCTCTTCAAACTGCGGTCACTGTAAGCCCCCATCGGTATGATTCCTGGGGGTCTCAGAGGAGAAGTCAAAGAGTGAATAGTCTTGAAATCAGGCTTTCCCAGTGATTGTTTCCAGCATGCCAGCACAGCCCCCTGGAGAACTGATATCCGACGCACAGAGCCGCCAGCCTGAGAGCAACTGCAACCTACATTTAAACTAAAGATGCTTTATGTGCTGGAAAGGCAGCTTGGAAGAGGATGATCTATTATAGATCATTAACTATGCCATAACATTCTTCATGTTAAAAGTCAGCAGAATTTTCAAAGCAATTTCCTTAATTATTTTCTCATGTTTGTTTGAGCCCAAATTGTAAAATTTGGAATTCTGCGATGATCCCAGCCATATTTATATTTCACTCCATTTCAAAAAGGAAGAATAGCCAAGAGGTGAACATTTTGGGTTCTGAACGTTCTAGAATAATTTTTAAAGGCAATTAGATCACAACCCATCTTAGCAGAACTTCTTCTATGTAATGATTTTTCAAACTGACTTGGTTTTCCCTATTTATTTATTTTTTAGATGCACCCAACATTTGATAATGCTCGAACAGATTATACCATACAGATGTCTACATTATTTTTTTTCCCTTTAAGTGTAGTGGGATTGTTTGTGCTAAAAATAAACCATCATCTTTTGGTATTGTTGTCATTTCAATGTTGTGTATGAATGAAAACAGGCTTTGCTTTACCATTCCCAAGAAGGGGAGAAAGACAAGCAATTTGGTGAGGACGGCACTGGGATTTCTATCACACTGTCATGATGTGAAGGTGACAATTTCTATCTCTCCGGCTTCTCTCTGGAAGCCAGCTCATTACTGCCCACTCAGAGCAGCCGCTGGCCCATTTGGATACTGAGGGGATGCAGAAGATGTCGATGAGTGTTAGAGGTGACCCATGGACTCAGCCACACAGAGTCCAATTGAAAATGCATTGCCTCCTGGACCGGCCCGCTCTTAACTAACCAGGAAGGGTGAAGCCCCCAGAACTGTTATCTTATGGCTGGAGTGGCTCCCTGGGTCCCCAGCTTCCCCAAAGTTTTATTAATTTGCATATTTTCCCAAAATAAATGATTTTGGAGCTGGGCTCATTGTTTACATTTAAAATAGCATAAGGAATCACGCTGAAATGTCAGCAAGGCAAAGGAAAAAGGCTACAAATTGGGTTCATATTTATTATCTTTATTTTTATGTCATCAGCATGTCATTAAAGGTCATTCATAATAAAAGCTAATTTGTCATCACTAACACCTTGATAACAACAGCAGTAGGAGCTGATGCAGGTCTTATACTCAACTTACTTCTGGCCAAAAAGGCTGAAGATAAGGCTCTTATTAAATCTGTAAGTTGTATGTATGATACTTATTAAAGTCGGCATACCACATCATCAAAAATATTACTTATTAGAATATCTTTTGACTTTTGGCAAGATAGTTGCTAGTATCCCAGTCTAATTCCATGGAGATATCTTTTGAGCCTCCTTAAAATGCCAAATAGTCCATTCAAATTGAAAGTAGACATGAGGTTTTGATCTGTAGCATTCGGTTTCCCACGTGTGAAGCATAGTACCAACAAGTATCATGGGTGCCGGGGAGTTCTCGAATCCACAGGCACAGAGAGCTGATGAAACCCATTCCTGCTGAATTTCCCCCAGCTTTAACCAAAGTCATTTCACAGATTTATTCCAAGTTTACTCCAGAGGAAAGAATTTCTGTTCCTGGAGAAGAAACATTAATTATGCCACTTTTTATCTTGTTTGTCTGGTAAAAACTGAAACAAAGCTTGATCTACCTGAGACTTAGTCCAAGACAAAACCAGAGTCAAGAGCTTCTGGCATAAGCTTCCAAGAGTAAATGTGGAGAATGACGGAAAATGTACTCTGATAATTACAGTGTCTCCACAATTTTCACAAAACAGAAAGGTTTCCACTTATGAAAATCCTGAGACTTTACTCATCTCTCCAGAGATACAGTTATAAATTTGTAGATCAGATGAGACAAAGAGGAAAAGTAGGAGCTAAACGGGAGAGAGCAGGAGACAGACCTTCTCATTCATGCTAAATGGACAGTGTCTCTTCCAGAAGAGACTTGAAGGCTTCTATCCATCAATTAATCAGAATGCATTTGAGTGGGATCCTGATTAATTTAATGCTCTGTGGGATCAGGAGATTAGTCAAAACTTTACTGATGTAAATTCTCTTGCTAAAAGTTCACTTGTAAAATGCACTTCACATCTCAGCTAAGAGAAGCTTATATTCTGAACATCACTGCATCTTTCTCCAAAGACCTAAGACTGTTCAGATCCTCAGGTTTCTTGTTCTGAAACTCAGGACTAGATATTTCATTGTCGAAGGGATAGGGGATTAAACAATGCCATAAAAATATTGCTCCTACCTTTTTTCCCCTTTATTTTTCCTTTTCTTTTATTTTCTTCTTCAAATGAGATGATTTAATTGTTGGTTTTAATCATGAAAATTCTTCTTCTTCT
>NW_023270277.1:3446589-3447430 GCF_011800145.1 Mirounga leonina
TCTTCTTCTTCTTCTTCTTCTTCTTCTTTCTTCTTCTTCTTCTTCTTCTTCTTCTTCTTCCTCTTCCTCTTTCTCCTCCTCCTCCTCCTCCTCCTCCTTCTCTTTCTCCTCCTTCTCTACCTTCTCCTTCTCCTCCTCCCTCTCCTTTTCTTCTGTTTGGAGGACAAACAGAAAAGTTTAAATAGTAAAGACCATCCAAAAATTTTCTCACCTGAGTTAACCTATGTTGATAATTTTGTGTATATCTGAATACCTCCCATCATTTCCCTAGTAAATATGTGGTCATGGTCTCAATTTCCAAATTCATGTTCTTAATGTTTTCTTGAGTTTACCCTTGTTTGTTTTTGTTTGTGTTACTGCTACCTTTAATCATTTGTTATATGGTCTTGTGTATTGCATTCTGTTTCTTGCCTCATTTAATTTGAGGGAATGATCTTTTTTTTTTATCTATACTATTGACAAACCAACATTAAACAAAGGACTACTTATTCTTTCCATAAAAGAGAATAATACTAGGATATCTACACTCTTGCCTACTTCATATTCCAGGCTTGGCAATCAAGTTTCAAATCTTTTCCTTAGTCTATTTATAGTTAAATAATTTTTGCAGAACTGTATCTTACATGAGATTTACTCTTTCTTGGAGCTATTCCAAATCTCATGGATGAGCCAAAAATCATGTGTTGTCAAAATTAGCTTTGAAAATTCCCTAGGAGTTTATATTACTAGAAACTGATAAAAACTTTCAATAAGTTTAGCAAATTTAGTCTCTCCTTCAAAATGTTGAAAACACGTTATTTATTTATTTATTTATTTATTTATTTATTTATTTATTTATTTA
>NW_023270277.1:3447440-3478249 GCF_011800145.1 Mirounga leonina
TTATTTATTTATTTATTTATTTATTTATTTATTTATTTATTTATTTATTTTGCTTAAGTATCAGGTAAAGTGGCTGGCTTTCAGGGGCCCCAGAGTACCAAGTAGCTATCTTAAGTGCTGGAACCACAGTACAGGAAGGTGTTCATGGTCTGGGAATCACATGAGACCCAAGGCTCCCTAAGGTGACCTCAGAAATGTCCCTCATCTCACCTCGCCCGGGCCCACGCCGTGAGTTGTATGGCAGGCAGAATTAATGCCACCAGTTAAGTTCTCCAGTCCCCAGTCCTTTTTGGGGGGCTAGGGCCTCAAGTACAGATAGCTGAATTCAGCCAATGTACCCCTGTAGCAATACTCACATTACTATAGCTTTCTGCATGAGGATGACACTGACATATTAAAAAAACATAATCTCTAATTCTTTGGACTTAATTTCATGTATAAGTGGCTTCAACCACATTACCAGATGGTTTTTTATTACAGCTTCCCGTTTGTGGATTATTTATTCCATCATGCCTTCACATAGGCATCCAGGGAAGGAAGGTAGAGAGAATACATGCCACCTGGCACTGCAGGTTTGGGGGATTTGTTTTCATTGACTTCATTTGCAAATAACAACTTGGGTGTTTTTAATTTTCACTTAATCCTGTAATAATATTGCCTGTCTGCTGAGTTTAATTCTTTAGTTACAAAAACTCCCTTTACACCTCGGGATGTTGTCATCAAATAATCTTTTGTTTCAGGGAATTTTTTTTTTAATTTTCTTGAACGTATGATACATTTGATAAAGCATTTATTTCCTGATGTAAATCTTCCAAAATATACCATGAATGCATTCTGCTTATTATGTGTATTTTCCTCTATTTCTGTCCCGAGCTCTTTGTCTGCCGAAGGAGGAAATTCTTCTTTGGCCCCTACCTGGTTCCAAAATCATGTGAGTCGATGTGTCGCCCCTGCCCCGCTACCAGACAACATCTGCACTGACCCTTTGCCAGGGGGTCAGAGTGCTGAGTGACGGCGCTCACGTTTATCTGTTCAGGGAGATGCAGGAGGTTCTAGGACCCTCCTGACTCAGGCCACAATCCCTGAACTACAGGAGCATAACCTGACCTCTCCTGTGTCTTCTCTCTGGCTGTTGCCTACCTCTTCCATTCAGGCGTAGAGCCTATTTGACAAATCCAAGCCCTGTGTCTTGGGGGCTCTTTGTTTGGTTGATAGCATGAGTTTTCTGCTGGTTTTTCATTTTGAAAAAGTTCTTCAGAAAATACCTTGTGTTTCGCCCTGTCTAAAGTGCTGCCTTCCGCCCACAACATCCCTCTTCCCAGGTTGCCCAAATGTCAGGATACACTCTGCTCAAACGCTCAACTGTGGCTTCTACTTTCTTCCTGCATTTTCATTAAGGGCAGGTGGCGCGCGATGTCTTGGTGGGTTCACAATGGCTGCCATTTGTCCTTCCAGCTCTGCTGGTCGAGCTCAGAAGGCGCTGTTGGACGTGGCCGAGAAAGGAGCCCCAAGCAGGGATCTCTGGGCTCATCTCTGGTGCCCCAGGCCCCCCGGCTTCCCCCACCAGATGTGAGCTTTCTAGCATTTCCTTCATTTCTTCCCTATTTCACAGCACCACCCTCGTGGGAAGGAGAACTGTGCCTACTTTGCTCATGCTGTCTTCATTTTATTGCTTTTGGTGAATACTCCTCAAAATGTGTGTTATGATACCAGAGCGACCTCCTGGCGTTGCTTTAACAGTCTTTCTTAGCCATGTCTACATTTCGTTTTTTAGTTAATCTGTTTTGGTGAGAAGTCTATGAGAATTCCATGCTGAACATCCCAACATTCCTGGAATCCTATTGTTTCTTCCTCAGAGTCTGTTCATGCTCTCAGGCTCTAGGGGATTTATTTGTTCTGAATCCACTTGGCCCGTGTGAAATTTTATACATCCTTGCTCTGCCAGACTCTGGGAGTACAAGCCTGTGTGCTTGCTGCTCTGGCTTCACTGTCCCCAGGGGAGCCCCACCGGACGCCCACCTTCACCCTTCTCCAGCTTGGACTCAGGCACCCATCCCTTTGCCCAAGGACTCTCACTGTCCGGTCCTCCTGAGAACAAGCTCTGGGTGGCTTACGAGTTTCTGCACCTCGGCAACCACTGAGGTGGGGATGAGCTTCACCTCTGGTTGACAACCTCAGTCTTAATCGGTGGATGTCTCGGAGCTCCCTCTCCTCTCTTGAGGAGAAGCGACCAGATACAAAATAGTCCTCTCTACTCATACTCCACTCTACTCATACTCTACTCATAAAAACTTTTAAATATTGTATCCTTGATCAATTTTAAGGGTTCTCTTAAATAGGTTAGAGGTAGAGAAGGGGACAGATGGTTTTGAGCATCTATCCACAGGGCCTGCACACAGATGTCTAGCTTTTCTGTGTAGGCACAATTATCTGGGGCCTTCGACATGAGCTCCTTGGCTGAAATTCCAGAACAGCGGGACAAGCACCCTCTAATATCCTGACACTCCTGGCTTCCCCTGATCCAGGCTTTGCCCAGACAGCCACTGATTGCTTCTTACCACTTTTCCAGACACTGTCTGCCCACCTGGAAGGACCCCCATGCAGCATGCACAATGATGCAGCAATGCAACTTGCCATCCTACCATGAGGCATTTCAAAGAGTATGGACTTTAAATATAAGAGACTGAATGGTACACAGTGTCGCTGAACTTGTTCACCTGAGCTCAGCACCCGTGTCCACGGGCATGAATTTACACTCTATCGTGGAAGGACCGATGGACAGGATGGATGGGAAGACACTACCCTGTGCCTCCCCACGCTGGGCTGGAAGCTGTCTGCAGGAGGAGCGAATGAGCAAGGAGGACATCAGGAACACCTGTCTGGAAGGAGGGTGAGAGATGGGGAAGAGTAGGCTGGGGAGCCACAGGTAAGCTTGCCCAGTACCACTAACAAAATGTGTAGCTTTTAGGATACCATCCAGCATGCATTTGCTGAAGGACCCTGAGCATTTTTACTTTCTTTTAAGTATACTTTTGTCCATTTAACATCACCTTTCCATGTTTCTAGTATATTCCTCCTCCCCACCCCACAAATCCAGTCAAGGGGCTCCCCCCTCACTCTACAGGAGAAGGCTTTCCAAAACTAGCAACAATCTGGTCCTATGAAGCTCACGAGACTTCACCGGGGTGCTTCTGCAATGAACCAACCTAGGAAAACCTACTATGTTTTCCAAAATATCCCTAAGTGAGAATCCCTTATGGATCTCAGCTTGGAACAAAATTATCACTGATACCAGTCAAGAGCCAATTAGGATTTGGAGCAGAACTACCAAAGACCCCGGCAACTCCAGCATTCCAAGGCACCCATCAGAGGAACCAATCAATTAAAAGGTTTGGAAGCATTCCAGGGCCTGGCCAGAGAGGCCCTGTTCGGGGAGAAGGCCCAGAAGGCCAGCCTGGCCGGCAGTTCTGAGGTAGCCGACCTTGGACCTCATAAATTCCCGGGGCCGTGCTTCCTGGCAGCCAGGTCTCCCGGCTAATGCCTTTTCCACGTAGGCCAGGCAGAAACCACCCTGGGCGGCGGTGTTGGGGAGAGATACATCTTCTCAGCTCGTTTTCACCCGCATATCTGGGTGATCATGAAGTGTCTTACACATGCTTACCTTCCTAAAAATGTTCTTACTGCCGCAGAGCCTGGCAGACGTGCCTTTTCATTGGCAAGTGTGTGATCCCACAGTGAAAAATTGACGGCGTCTCTGAAGTTCACTTCCATGACGTGCGCCCTTGGCTTCTTGCCAGGACGGGGCTTAATCACTTGTGCCAAGCAGTGGTCGGAAGAAGAAAAAACGCCAGCTCTGTTCTTTACGTCAGAACATGGCAACTGTAGTTTCTAATAGAAAGTATTTTGTTTGTAAGTTAGCGACTGATGCCCATTTTGCAAAATCACTCGTGCTGGGCGCTGAAAGCTGCTGTGAGGGCATCGGCAGGGCTGGGCCAGCTGCTAGGTCGGTTTTGGTCAGTGCGCTCCTGGAGTGAGGCTGGGTGTGCCGTCTATGATGAGCGAGAGACAAGTCACGGTGCTATGGGGCTCCCGGCCACCCCGGGACCATGACACTTCCTCGTAGGCTCCCACGAGGACACTTTGACTGGGGACTGTTTCTGAGAAGACCCATGTTTGGTGATGTCTCTCCACCCAACCACTGCTATAATTCAGGATGTTTAGTTGGATGCTTCACAGGTACACTTGAGGTGTTTTGTTGGAGAAAGGACTTTTCAGATCATATTGAGACAAAAATAGAGTGAAGTTTCCTGTGACAATGCAGCACTAGATCACAAGCTAATATGGGTTTCAGAATTGACACACTGTGTACTCCCTTATGAGCACATAATGAGGTTATTAAAAATATACGTATAAATGCAGATAATCCTCCTGCCCTCGGCTAGCCTTATAAATGAGACCTTTCCCCAGAACCCCAGGCGCAGAGGCAGCTACTGTGGAGTTTGGACTTCACATTTTCTAATATGAGATACCAGCTGTCTGGCTCAGGTTCATCAGACCAAACTGTCCATGCAGCTGCTACCAGATGGCAGGCGAGGCCACGGCCATCTGGGGTCACAGCGCTTCGCCCTCAGAGTCTGGGACACCAAGGGATGCTGAGGCTCCCCGAAACCATGGCCAGGCCTCCTTCAGCCACCTGCCATCAGCCCCCACCCAACTCCCTAGTGGACCTCGTTTCCTTTCTTTTTCCCTTTATCTGAAGCAAGACATGGACACAAAGACTTTCATCTTATGAAAATCAGTTTTGAGATCCAGCGTCGAGGAACATTATACAGAACAGCAGGGTAGTCTGTGTCTAGCTCACCTGATGCCGTGAGGTTCATGCCATCCAGAAAGGACCACTGCAATTGTTTGGGGGCTGGTCCACATCCTAGGGTGGGGGTGCTGCTTACAAGTTCACTTGGAAGGCAGGTAACCACCAGCAGGAGAGATTGAGTGGTTTCCCCTGGAATTAGTCCTGGTATCTGTTCAGTTAACTATCTTTCCAAATGGTTTGGGTCGAAAAGATGAGAATAGGTGATAGTTGATTAAGTGGGGTTCTAAATCACCGAAATTGCTCTGTCCAACACAGCAACCACTATCCACACGTGAATATTTAAATTAAAAGTTCAGTTCCTTGGGTGCCTGGGTGGCTCAGTTGGTTAAGCGTCTGCCTTCGGCTCAGGTCATGATCCTGGAGTCCCGGGATCGAGTCCCGCGTCAGGCTCCCTGCTCGGCAGGGGGTCTGCTTCTCCCTCTGATCCTCTTCCCTCTTGTGCTCTCTGTCTCTCATTCTCTCTCTCTCAAATAAATAAAAAAAAATCTTTAAAAAAAAAATTCAGTTCCTTCGTAGCACTTGATGCCTTGGTAGTGGCCAATAGCCCTGTCAGACTGCATGTATAGAGCACCTCTGTGGTCTCAGGGAGCTGAATTGGGAAATGCTTGTCTAACGAATAGCAATTACTTCAAATTGTCCAGTGTGACTCATTAGAAAAAATGTTAGATAAATATATAGGCTGGATTTCAGCAAGAGCATATACAATGGAACAGATGTATGCAAAAGAAAAATCCATTTTATTTCAACTCTCAGAATGCGAGTGCCCTGGGGAGCTCTGGCCAGAGTAGGGAAGGACCGTGTGCACTGGGAGTTGCTTCTGAGTCAACAATCCTGTAGAATGTGAGAAAAAGGGTACTTTCTCTGGGGAGATACTACGAGGGTCGGATGTAAAGCAAGAGCATAGAACAAGAGGTCTAATATTTATTGTGCCCCCGGTCTCATCAGTCCCTTCACTGGGTGCTGTTGAGTTAGTGAGGGTGAGATGCGTGCACTGACCACAGCCAGGCACGCGGGGAGAGTTGCTTTATCTTTCAAAGGATCATCCCATTTCCTTCTCAGAACAACTTCGTGAACCTGAGGAGTACTGATCCCCCTACTTTGTGAAGAAGGAAACCAAGGATCAGTTGGCCCATGGTCATGTGACAAGAAGCAGAACTTGAAGGGTGACCTCTTTCTGTCCTTGTGCAGACCTGGTAAGCTCCTGAAGATGTGAATCTGGTCTGTTCATTTTTTGGTTTCCCAGGGCTTAGGGTGTAGTTAGTGTTCAACAGTGTTGTTCCAAGAATATAGGAAAGAATTAAATCCTAAAATGCTGAAACCATAAAACAAGGGCAGATAGAAACTTCCAAATCCACTCACATAGTAGTGGATGCCACAGCCACTAGTAAATATGACTTTATGACATCCTACAACACTCAGCCACTGCAGGGCAAGAACGTCCGATGTTCTCCTCGCCATCCTCCTAACACATCGTCGAACAAGACAGCTGTGTGTCTCGAACCAACTCCCTGAGCATCCAACTCCAGCCAAGACGAACCGGCCACACTGGGTGTACTCCAGGTCGAGGTTCTGCTCTCAGCTGCCTGCTCAGTGCCGTCCTCAACCCAAACCACATCCTGCACTTCAAGGAAGGCGGGCAGTCCAGCCTGCTGCTGCCCCTGCCCCCACTCTACTCTGCTCCCGAAAATGACCAGACCCCAAATCCTGACAAATGTCTTCCTGCAATCCCTCTATATGATCAGTGAAAAGATTTGGGAACATATGGTGTTTGTCCCACGGCAAGATCCTATGGAAAGATCGCTGGGTTCATACCCTCCCAGGCGCTGAGTGAGAGTCAGAAGAAGCCCCGATAAAGGCTGGGCCCACAAGCCAGTCCCGAAGTTCTGGAATATTATGTTCTCCTTCATAAACCGATGGTGCTGTTTTCCTCAAAGTACTGATTCAAAAAAAAATTAATGAGATAAATCATGAAAAGATACTCAAGAGATATTAGATATGATAACTGATATACGTATTTGTTGGTTTACTATTATTTATTATTTATTTGTATGCTTTTATTTCCTCCCCCAAACAAGCTGTTAACTGCTAAAACATAGGGTTATTTGTATCATATGGAGTATCTTCCCAATACTCAAACACAGTGCCTAAACCACAGTTGGTATGAAAGGTATTATGTGTTATTATTTGTATTACGTAATAACAGCCCACGTTCATTTATCACTGTGCTGATTGTCATGATGTTAGAGATGCTAATCACAGCCCATCATCCCACTGTCCCCTTGCATAACATCTGCTTTGCCCAGAATTCCTGCTGCCCCCCAAAAGTAATTTTTTAAATAAGAAATATCTACATTTAACCCTGATCACAACTGACTAGACTGGTGGGGAAGGCAAGACCCCAAGACGGGGCCATGCCCCGTGGTCGCACGTAAAAGGAGAAACAGGCAGACCAGCTCTCGGGAACTTGGTGTAAAGAAGAGAACAAAGCTATCTGTTACCGCTTGGGTGTTGCAGCCAAAGGCCACGTGAAGTCCGGGCTGGAGAGAAATGGCTTCCATATGCTCTCCTAAGTACAGAGAAGAAGAAATGATGAATGAGAAAGGAAAGGATGAAAGAGCAGATGTGCAGAAAACCTGAGATGCTGGAAAGGGAGTTCTCGGCGCTCCCTTATTTCAGGTTTCCATTCTAAGTCCCGAGAAGCTCAGGTGGTGTGGTTACATCTTTTGCTACCTATGCTGTCATTTTGATATTCTTGGGCTATCTTGAGTGTTTCTTCGAAACCTGGATCCATGGGGCCCTAAGCAGAGCAGGTGAGGTGGGAGCAGGTGGCCCCACCCAAGGCACAATGAGCAGCTGCCCATCCTGGCTCCAGTGAGCTGCTTTGGTGACTGAGTGAATACATGGAAGGTAAAAGAGAACGTACTAGCAAGTGGCTGCTCTACAATTTGTAAAGACTTTGATTCGGAACCTCCATGGAAAATGCTATACCCTTGAGCTGGTCTGGACTATGCGTGAGCCCAGGGGATTATTTCTCTCCCTCTAGCTTAAGACAAAGACTAAAAACTAGCTAGGGTTGGTTAACTTACAGACTACATATATATATATATATATATATATATATAGGCTAAAATAAAAGTTTCTGTTTTTCCCATGTAGTTGTCCAATGTGGATGTTCCTGGCTGGAGTAGGTCTTTTCCTTGAAGGGACTCAGGGACCCAGGCTTCTACCATGTTAACAATGCACCTAGCTGGAGAAAAAGTCGGCAGGATGCTCTGGAAGCGTTGGCCTGGAGGTAGCACCTCTCACTTCTGCTACATCCTGTTGGGGGACAGACACTCCTCTCATGGGCCAGTTGTAAGGGAGCCTGGAAAAGGAGTTCCTAGCTTTGGGTCCATTATGGAAAGGGATCCTAGGCGTTGGGTATCAGCCATCTGTGTCAGAACCCTGCTTCCAGCCTTCTCTTCCCTGAGCCCAGCCCCAGGCCCCACTCTGTTCTTCTCAGGTAGTGAGCCTTTTCCAAACAAGAGAAACCCCCAAAATCGAGAATAAAGAAGACATGGTTCACAAGAGAGAAGAACAATCTGCAATGGAGATTTACAGTGCAAGAATGACTTGAAATATCTTTCACACTACAAATTCCATTGTTAGCACCGTGAACACACCGTGTTCCCCCAGGACTGAAATACACCTCAGAGAGCCCCCTTTTACAGGGAAGGGTGGGGAAACTGAGATCTTAAACTTCTTGTCCTGATTCAAGGACCCCACTAATATCTATCACTTACAAAGAATTTCCACGCCATTGACACATCCTCACAAAGACATCAAGAAATAGGCATGATCATCACCATTTACTAGAACACTAAACTACATTTCAAAGAGATGAATGGTGTGGCCGGATTTCACATCCCTGGTGAAGTGGGGATCCAAACCTGGGTCTTCTTACTCTCCGTTGAGTGCTTTCCACTAACTTGTGCTGATAATAGTTTAATAAACATCGTGCTTGAGCCTCAGGTCCTTCGTGTTTTCCAGAAAACTTCACAGTCTCAGGTTGCCAGGTCTGGGGGAGTAGAACCAGAAGTGAAGGTGTCCCAGGTGGCAGAACATCAAACAACTGGTTTCCACAGCCCCTCATGCCTGATGCCTGCCGGCTGTGGGGACACTCGCTGCCAGCTATCAGGGCAGTTGGGAAGTTCCTGGTAGATAGCACCCGGAGAGGTTTCATCATCTGATAATAATCACAGATGCTATCTCCAAGATTCTGTTTGTTGTTTTAGCCTAGTGGATGCATCATCATCAATTATTCTGAATGAGCCATACATTCCATTAAAAGAGGATTTTCGAAGCCCTTGTTTTGTGTCCAGCAACAGGTTCTGTGAGCTTCATAAAAGAAGTCTTTTCATGATTCTTTGCCTTCAAAACTTGCAACGTATTTGGAACAGCAGGCCAATGCACATCTACTGGGGAAGAAAGAAGGCAGACACTCTTTTATTTCACAGATATGATCCGCAGACCTACTATGTTCTCAGAGCTATCATCTTTCCATGTGGTCTCTCCCTCGGGGGCTGAACAGCTCATGTCATCGCTGTCTATGTCTTGTAAAGGTGATCAAGATTTCTGGATGGTTTCAGTTTGGAAGTAGCTAAGATTTGAAAGTGTGAGGACTCAGGGCACATAACCCGCTTACTCAAAGCCAGGTAAACACCAAACCGAGAGTCCATTGGTTGACGTCCAAGCAGCATCCTTGTTATTTGGACGATGACAGTGTAGCAATGGCCCCTGGTCTGATGCTCCTGTGGGGCTGGTTCTGTCCGAGATCCTCCCTGTTCCTGCATGGACCTTTTCCCTCCTTACTGGCTTGTTCTTGACCATGTTCCGCCCTGGCCTTTTGATTCCAGGCACTCCTGGTTCCCACACTGCCTTTGGCTCCACCATCATGTTTTTTCCCCATCTGACAAAATATTTGATTCTAGAATAGATTCTAGGACTCTACTTATTCCTCTTCTTTCTCCAAACACGCTTCTCCCGAGTGGTGACCATCCACTCTGACTCTAATCACCATCCACGAGCTTAGGGCCACCTACCTAGTCTCTTCGCACTCTTTGTCTCTTATATCAGACTCTGGGACCAGACAGGTCCATACTGACATCTTGAAGACAATTTCAATCCCATAGATTCCGAACAGAATGCCGTTTTTCCCGCCATGAACCTTGTTCCTCTTTCTGTGCTTCTGTCTCAAGAAAGAGATGCAGCCAATGGCCTTGTTCTTACCTGATCGTGGAAGAATCATTACACTGCCACGGATGTGCAGAGCCCTGAAGGCAGGGCATTCCGTTCACAGAATGAGGAAGCTGGACTGGAAACCCTTCTGCCAAATTCTAGATTTTCATGACATATCATAGCCAGATCACTTCCTCTTTTATCTCTTCTATGTTGGGAGTAAAGGTAGTTTTTAAAATGTTGAAAACCACTACTCTATGTGATTTTCAATCCCCTACCTTATTTTGAAAATGCAAATGTGGGAAAAATATAGTAACAATGATAAAACTAGAAAATATAAGCTCAACACTGATCACTTACACATGAAAACATTCTATCTCTGCTTCTCCTTTGTCTTTGCGTATTCTGCAAATTAAGGACATTGTTCTGTTAACTCTTTTTTGCTTTCAAAAAAGTAGAAGCTGTAGAAATTGAGTCAACATCTAGTTTGCTGATTCAGAAAAAAAAAAGAAGAGGAGGAGGGGGAGAAAGGCAGAGGAGGAGGGAGAGGAAGGGGGAGAAGGTCAAGGGAGGAGGAGGAAAAGAAGAAGGGGGAGAAGATGGAAGAGGGAGAGGGAAGAGGGGGTGGAGGAGGAAGGAGAAGGAGGGGGGGAAGAGCAAGAGGGGGTGGAGGAGGGATGGGAAGGAGGAGGGGGAGGAGAAGAAGACAGCCATCAGCCACAGGAGTCCCTTTGAAATGGTTGACTTTAATGAGGGAATCAGCGGCAGAGAAGCGCAAGAAGGACCCGGAAGGGAGGTCTGTGTGAAGAAGACGCTTCCCGCCAGGCTGAAGACACCTGAGCTGGCAGTGTTTGCATCGTGGCTGAAGGTGACTCACCTCCTCTGCACTCAGCCCGTGCGTGAGGGCTTCCTGCCGGCTCCCTTCCTGGCAGAACTTTGAATGCCCAGCGTATTGCTCAGGGAGCACATTCCATTCCGTTCTATTCCATTCCGTTCCTTCCACAGCTCCATTGTAATTCACTTGATTTTTTTTCCAGTGCTTTGAAAATAAGGTATCACATGAGTAGTTTTCAGGAAATGATCGGACCAAATAGGGCATTAAACAAAATGCATTATTGAAGGTTAGTCTACTGCTTCACGTATATCCTCTCTCAGATGTGCATTCATGTAGAAAGCTGGAGGGGAAGAAAACACAAGCCAGATGCATTCAGCTTTTTGAAACTGGGGGATGTGCAGAGAAAGTTCAGCTTTTAATATTTCAAAATAGAGGACAGCCCGTCCAGGGTGATTTTCTTGCATGGCTTTTTATTTGACTAGCATATGCCTTCGATGGATAATTCCGTCTCCTTAAATATGTATATTTTTCTCCAAGACAAAACACTAGTTGAGGTTAGGACCTACTTCTAGTAGATTCCATTAGTGTGTGTGTGTGTGTGTGTTTTAGCTGCAGTTATCCACAGTCCCACCATCACAAAAAAATGCCTTCACATTTACAAGATGGAATTTTCTTGACTTGCTACTTTTCTTTTGACAAGGAGGCCTGAGCTGTTTCCAGTAGTCATTAAAATTTAACAGAACTTCAAATAAAAAAAGATGTTCCCTGCCCTCTGTGTGTGTGTTTTCTCATTTGCTTAAAACAGTAACAGGTTTTCTTAGATCTGGATTCAATATCCAGTCCAGCATTTTTTTTTTCCTGCTTGATACAGAGCTAATTAGTTTATTCGGCCCCTAAACATGGATCCTTTACCAAACCCCAGTGGCACTGTGGCTTCTGTGAGCTGGCTCACCAAGGGTGTGGGAAAGGCAGGTGCCTGGGTGATGGATTGGGGTTTCCGGAAAGGTCTTGAGACATGATAATCCTTTACGGGAAATGGGATTAAAATGTGACACTTCTACAATCTTCCTTCTTTGTAGTGAAAATTTCATTTTTCATCAGTTGGCCAAATAATTCCATGTGCAGTCATCCTTAAATTAATCTTGAATTAATTTTTAAATCTTCCGCCTCCCAATATATAATTTGCCATAAGAAAATGCAGGGCAGTCAGTCTTCCATTAGACGCGGGTGAGAGGGGTCAGCATACACCCTTCCGGACTCAGATGAAGGCCCCACGTCGGTTGCACTCACGGGTCCTGCCGCACAGGGGGCTTCACGGCGGCTTCAGGCTAAAATCTGAGCCCGGTGCTTCGGAGTCAGGAGCAGGCTGTGTGTGTGTGTGTGTGTGTGTGTGTTTATGAGCCAACATGCACGACTGAAGCCACAGGACATCTACCCTCCAACTGATCTGCCGCCCATTTAACAAGCTGTGTGTAATATAGTCCATTCCATGCAGAAAGTGGGAGAAACATTCCCTCCGGTATGGGAGATCTAATACTTTGAGCAGGGGCTGTGCTTGCTCATATCCACAATCCCACCATCTCAACAAATGCCTTCACATTTACAAGATGGAATTTTCTTGACTTGCTACTTTTCTTTCGATGCATTACAAGCTCTTTGAAATCGAACGGAAAAGTACACGTCTATTACCTGTGACTCCAGAGCTCTGCGGGGGTCGGGGGACGGGCTTCCTGCTTTGTGGACATTTCTTCCTCCGTGTCTAGGCAAAGCCCTGTCCGCTTCTTTCTCCACGCTCTGCCTCACAGTGAAAACGCGGTACAGTCCCAAGGTTACCCAGATGGCAACAGAAGCAGGTGTAGGACTGAACTCCACCACCTTCAAACTTGGCAGAGCACGGCTGAGCTCTGTGCTGGGCAGTTCAAGTGAGTCGAGTCCAGTGCTCATGTAGGTGGGGTCACACGTCCAATCTCCAGAGGAGCCAGCATGCTTACAACAGAGGAAAACTACTCAAAACCCAGGGACATCTCCTGATCCCAGGCCCTGACACAGGAGGACTGGGAGGGGGGACAAGTAGCTGGTCCAGGACAAAATTATCAGATAAGCAAACTCAGTGGGTTCTGCTGTCGACAGCAGTGGGAACCACCGCTGCTTTCAGTGAAGGGGCTAAGAAAAGGAATTTTCACAAAGCTCCTTGGACAAGTGAAGAGTGTTTGGGTCCCCAGGATCAGTTATGTGGCTCAGGTGACGCTGAGTCTTTCCTGCCTGGGGAAGGAGCCCCTTTTGTCTTTGCAAGAAAGGCTCTAATTCTGCCCACAGCAAGGAGATTTAAGCTCCTGGTGGCAGAGGCTGGGGGGGGTGGACGGATGGTGGGCCCCACAACCTGCTCGCTCTGCAGGTCTGAAGGAGAGAGAGAGAATGTGGAACTTCGCAGACTTCCGGAAAAACAGGCAGGAGGGGGACAGGGCGGGGGAGGAGGGGACCAATTTGTTTATCCAAGCGGGAGGCTGGAGGGGTCTTCTGCCTGTGTTTGTTTTCATATGGCCATGCAATGGTTATCGCTAGACTGGAGGGTGACGCATCTAGTTCTGATGTGCTTGTTTCTGACTCCAGTTTGATTTCTAAAGACATCCTCCAAGAGACAGAGCCTTGCTTACCAACTTTAAAACTAGCCAAAGAAAACAAGACCCTAGCACAGCGGTGGAGGGCAGCCATCCACAGGAAGTCTGAATGCGGGGTCTGTGGATGGTTAGTTTGCTCAGGCCTTCAGAGAAGGAAGCTGTCCAGATATGCAGCCCCCCCCGCCGCACCCCGCCATGGACTCAACACTTGACATATTTTCTCACTTACTCCTCAAAACAAACTCGTGATAGCCCACAACATTGCCATACTGCAGGTGACAAAACGGAGGGCCTCTCTATACGGCAGAGAAGGATTCCTACTTCTTATTGATAACAAATCCAAGATTCTTGCCGCAGTACAAAATGGAAGTTTTTTTCAGCTTGGTGTGTTTTGCCTAAAAAAATGTAACATAAATAGTGTTAGCCCTCACTTCCTAGTTCATTATTATAGAGATCAGCGAATGCATCATTATAAAACTCCGGGAAAATTAAACATTGACATAAAAGAGTACAGTCTTCGTTGTTTTTAAATAAATTTTTTTAAAAAGTAATGGGTTTTGTGTATGTCTTTAACAGAAGAGGTGAGGTGGGGGACTGGTTGTTTAGAAAAGCCTCATGATGGTTTGCGCAAACGCATCAGGCGCATCCTCCCAAACATGTATGCACAATAATCAAGAAAATATGAAAAAAAAAAAGTCTTCCTGAAGAGTGATCCGGTCAGCCAAAATGAGGGCAAAGCCAAAGCATCCATCCTTGTACGTAGCAAGGGGATGGTTCCCCCAGACCCATGTTTTATCTTACACCCCCGTGGCTGACAGTCAGGGAGCTGGCTGAGCTTCTGCGTGCGCACTGCGATGAAGAGACCTGCCTGCTCACCTGGGGGCTGCAAAGTTAACCTGAGGCCGGGGGGCCGAGCTGATAAACACCAAACCCGCAAGGACAAACACCAGCCATACAAAACCCAGCCTCGATTACTTTATTTATTTTTATTTTATTTTATTTTTCATTTTCGAAGGTCACTGGCAAGCTCCTTCCAGCTCTGATGGAGAATAAACGAAGGCATTGTAGAGATTAAGAAGAGCAGTTGAGGTCTAGAGGCAACTTGATCTTAGAGCTAAGAGTGTGAGGGTGTGAGCTCGGCAAACAATTATGATCATATTCATTAATTCACAAGAGTCAGAAGAGGAGGAATGAGGAGCGCCTCCTGATGACATCTGCTTTTCTACCTGCATAGAGAATGCGTGGAATCCCCATCCCGTCAGACTGGCTGTTAGTGTGTATGCAGCTTTCCCCCAGGTTATATTTAAAGCAAAAACAAAACACCTTGGCTTTCAAGCAAGAAGAGTCAATAAAAGACAAGAAGTAGAAGAGTGGGGAAGGAAAACAACAGGTAACCGAAGAAAGAGGGAAACCCCACCCACGGTGCCTCACACCCTTCTTAGCCCCGCAGCAGGGGAGGCCGTGGTGACCCCACTATGGTCCGCTCCCCCACACCTGCATCCTTCCACTCCCATCTATAACTGTAGAAGGAGTAGGGCTGTGATGTGAGAAACTCCCGAGTTCAGATCCAGGCGCTCCCGTCTGTGAGCCCTGTCATTCAGCCAAGTTTCCTTTGGGACGGGGAGGGAAATGCCCCCAGCTGCCAGGGTGGTTGTGGGGATTGATAGGAGTTTGAAGATAGAAGATTCTAGATGGAATTGTGCACAGAATAGGGCACACACAAGAGCTATTCTACTTCTTTCCCGTGTTTGACATTCTGGCAAACCAGCATCAGAATGGGACACTTGCATTAGCTGGCTAATTCAGTTGCTCTATCAAGATCACAAGATGTAACCAGCAGTCCTCACACATTCTATACTTCTACATTTTTTCGTCTGGACCTTATCAAAGTCTAGAAAAAAGTGGCTTTTCCAACAAACCATTGTGACATGAACGGTTTCCCTGAAGGAGGAAGAAAGGCACAGAGGGGCGGGCACTGGACGATAAAAAGATGCAAGATCTGGGCTCTGGTCTCGTTGCCACGTCCACTTAACCACCCGACATGAGCAACCTCAGCCATCGGTGTGGGACAGCAGAGTGTGTCCTTCCCACGCAGGGCTCGGAGGAGGACGAAGCTAGTGCTCACCAAGTCTCCGAAACTCTACAGGCCCCGGAACGTACAGGTCTACAACCAGGTATTCTTCCGTTAATACCGTGTAACATTAAAAACAGGCTCATTGTTCATTAATTCAATAAATATTTGAATACCACAATCATTATGGACTGAATATTCGTGCCTCTCCCCAAATTCACATGTTGAAGCCCTAATGAAAGCCGAACTCCTCATGTAGTTAGATCTTTGTGAGCTGATTAAGTTTAGATGAGGTGATGAGAGTGGGGCCCTCATGATTTGCGTTAGTCCCCTATAGGAAGAGACACCAGAGAGCTCTCCTTGTCTCTTTCCCTCTCTCTCTCTACCTCTTTCTCCCTCTATCTATCCCTCTTTCTCTCTCCCTCTCCCCATCCCTCTCTCTCTCCCCCTCTCTCTCTTTCTTTCTCTCTCTTTCCCTCTCTCCCTCCATCTCTTTCTCTCCCTCCCTCTCTCTCTTTCCATCTCTCCCTCCATCTCTTTCTCTCCCTCCCTCTCTCTCTTTCCTTCTCTCCCTCCATCTCTTTTTCTCCCTCTCTCTCTCTCTTTCCCTCTCTCCCTCCATCTCTTTCTCTCTCCCTCTCTCTCTCTTTCCCTCTCTCCCTCCATCTCTTTCTCTCCCTCCCTCTCTCTCTTTCCCTCTCTCCCTCCATCTCTTTTTCTCCCTCTCTCTCTCTCCCCCTCCCCCCTCTCTCTCTGTCTCTCTGGCTCTCTCTTTCTCTCCCCATGTGAACACACACAAGAAATCAACCATCTGCAAACTAGTAAGAGAGCCCTCACCAGGAACTGGATCACCAGCACCTTGATCCTGGATTTCTGCCTCCAGAATATATGAGAAATAAGGTCTGCTGTTTAAGCGGCCCAGTCTGTGGTGCTTTGTTATGGCCCCGATGTGACTAAGACAACCATGTACCTGCACTGAGTAGGACATCGTGTAGGATCCTGTAAGAAACAGTTGTCTCTTCCACTTACAGAGGTTACAATCTGGCAAGAAAGTATGTTCCCAAGAACTATAAGGTATAAAACAGTAAGTTTTACAAAATGGCCAAATTCAAAACACCAAAACACTGAAATGCAGAGGTAAGAGAGAGATTTTCCCAGTTAAGAATACCCCAGAAGGCTTTAAGAAAAAGATGATATTTTGGCAAAACCTAGAAGGGGGGATATTTTGGCTTTCAACAGAGAGGGATGGAGTGGTGGGGTGGAGAGGTAGAGCGAGAAGGAAAAAGAGGTCAGGTCTAAAAGTGATATTAAAGATGACTGGTAAACTTGAGATTTTGGAAAAATTTAGAGACTGTAAAAAAACATCAAAATTGGCTTTAATTTTGACCGTACAACTTTGTACTCCCTTAATTTATAATGAGGGGTATTTTGGTAATTGCCCTACTTTATACACCAAGAGAAACGTGTATATATTAAATAAATGTAACCAGTTTTTATGTGCCGAGGAAAACTATTTATAGATGCCTTAATAAAATTAATAATAAAGCAAACCGTAAAAATTGGTGGGCTATTACTCACAGACTCGCTCATTGGCATGACTCCAAAACTTGACTCAACCTTATAGGAAAGTCAGCTCTCCTCCCTGCTCACCACAGCCTGAATAGGCAAGAGACAGATGTGTATCCCGGAATCCACCTTCTGATTTCATCCAGATGATTGATTTGAAGCTGACGGGTGACTGGTTTGCTCATGGGACCTTTATTTGTATTAATACCCTTAAAGATCTCAAGTAAGTTAACTTGAAAAAAGTCCTGGATCAGATCATTTTGAAGGTTATTTTGAACCTAAGAGTCTGTGTCTCTAGATCCCATTTAAAATCATTAAAGTACGCAGACCAATTTACATAAATAAATTCAATTGAGTGTTAAGTTTCACTCTCAGTGGATAACGAGTTTCTCAAAATTGTAGCCTAAAGGAAGAGTAGCCAACCCAACTGCCCACAGGACCTACGGAAGTCATCCCAGCCATGTGCCCCGAAGAGCCCACCCTCTGTTTCAAAAGGTTTGCTCCTCCTCCTTCACTTAGTGGACTGTTTCCAGGAGGGAGGCAGGAATGTGGGCTCTGTGTTGCCTGATCTAGTTTTTCAGAGAAGGCTGCAATTCGGGTATTTATAGAAAGCCTGTCCACTTGAAGAATGTCACTAAATTATTCACTGAACTAATCCCTCGTAGCGGGGTTTGCTGTGGCCCTCGAGTCCGTCCCCGCCCTGGGCCGGAGCCGCGGTCTGGTCCCCAGTGGTGGGTGCCCAAGCGCAGGTGTCCCCTCCACCCCCATGCCTGTGGAGTCCGCTCGGCACCCCAGGTTAACGCCATCGTCCTTGTGCACCTAGTGCTTTATGGTTTGTAACTGTTTCTTGATCATCTGTGGAGATTCTGTAAAATGCCAATGTGTGGGTCCCACACAGATTGAGGGGAAATCTAAATGTCCTGGAAAGGGACTCAGGACTTACACATTTAGCGAGCTCCCCAGAGATTTCCATGTGCACCCAAATTCAGAACTCCCACTTGAAACATGCACGCCCAAGTGGGGAGTTACAAATTCCACAATGGACTTCATCAATCATTAACTCCAGTAGTTTGTGCTTCATACCCATGGGGGAGAAAAAGGCCTGAGGAATGGACTTTCCTAGACAGATGTTGACAGTCGGACAGCGGCAGAAGCCCCTAAGACCTACCAACATGGTAGATACTCATTTGTTGATCTTTCATGTGATCCCATTCGGTGCCCAAAGCCGACCGATCGTTTACCTTACCATAGCATTGCCTGGCGGGGCGGGTGCAGTGTAAGTGACGTGTGGGATGAGGCCTGCTCCCCAACCGTGCCCCAGAGGAAGGGGCCTCCACACTAGAACATCTTCCTCCAGCATACAGATTTCCAAAAAGTCACTGAGAGAGAGAGAGAATGAGTAATAAGGCTTCCTATTTCAGGATGGGCCCCTGCTCATTTCCCACCCTCACCTCCAGTCTAAGCACCATCCAGGAACGGGAACTTGGCATTTGGGAGACCTCAGACACGACCAAGAAGAAGCATCTCCTCTTCGGGGAATAGCAGTGTGTCACCTGCTCCCCCCTTAGACGTTGGCTCCAGCTTAAAGTAAAGGTGGTGTGTGAGTTTTCGCAGGTCTAGAAGGTTCTGTTCCATTTTCAGGTGACCTGACACACAGATGCCACCTTATTTCATGTGGTCGGTGAGCTTGGATCAGCTTCCAAACTGTGCCACTCACTGACTGAATCCAGAAAAAAACAACGTCAGGCTGGTATGGAAGGTCACGCCTTTACGTCAAGGAGACTTCCGCCACAGATCTTCCTGATCATCTTCTAAAACAGACTTTCTCTTTTCAGAAGGAGGAAACCGAGGTTGGAAGCTAAGTGACCTGTCCAAGGTCACCTTTCTAGTTGTGGGTGAATCAGCCTCCCTCTAGCACACTGAGTCCCACAGGGAAGTTCATGAAAAACGAAAAAGATTTCCAGTGAGTTCTCCAACTAACTTTTTTTTCCCTTTTTAGATAAAGAACAATAAAAAAATGGTGAAATAAAAATCACATCTTTTCTGTGAGTGGAATGCTCTGTGCTTCAGATAGAACTCTTCAAGAAGAAGAAATAAAAGGTGAAAAAACATTTTAAATAAACCAGAGCGGACATGAGTCTTCACTGAGTGATTAATTTGAAACCAGGCAAACCTCAGATGCAACACAGATTTCAGCTTCTTTGTAAATCACAAAATCCTGGGCCACAGTCAGAAATGACCTCAGCCATTTGAAAAATCCCATCACCGCCCCCCCCCCCCCCCCCCCCCCCCCGGCAATCAATCCAGCAACTCCCGAGGGAAAATGGATTGCAAATTGAAAATATTCAGCAAAAAATGGTATGCATTTTTTGCCAGAAAAGAAAGCTCTAGGCTCACAAATGACATTTACAAGAGTGCTTGTTCAGAGCTTGGGCCGTGTGCATGTGATTTTTTTGTTAGGATTGCTAAAGTGCATTTTCTCAATATTTGAGTATAAGTCACTGTGGTTATTATCCATAGTTAATATGCAAATGGCCAGAACCAAGGGCAGTCTGGAAGGTCTCATCCTCTGCAGCAGAGTATTAATCCACGCATGCAGGTGAGGCCGGAGACCCCCGGTACAGCTCACAGCCTCTGCATTCGCCGTGTAATGGGAAGGATCCCGTTACAGCAGCCCCCACCGGCCGCTCCTGGCGTGGGCAGAAGCTGTTCAGGTTGGCCATCGGACCACTCTGAGAGGGACCGGCCATCACCACTCTGACCCACTCTCAAGTCGCTTTCCTTGACCTGGGCAACATTTCCCATCCCTTGATGTCTCACCTTCTTAAACGGAGACCTTTAGAAAAACCCATTCTTAATGGGTTTACTTTAAACTATGTTCTTTACAGCTATTTGGACAAAAGGAATGTGATCCCTGGCTTGTTTAAACAGTATTCAACTCATTTAAAACACATTGCTCACAGAAAGCAAGGGATTACAGGTGAAACCTTTACGGTCAGGAGAAAAAAAGCACGCGTTGACCTGGATTTTGCTTTCTCTCCATAAATTGAATGCAGCTCGAGGCACCACCAACGCCGGTGGGTACCAAGCACCAAGCACGGGGACCCGGGCGGGGGCCAGGGGGCTGAGGCCGGCCCTCATTAGCCTCATGGAGCAGAAGCAAGGCCCTGCTTCTGTCACTCCATGGTAAGATCCACCACCACTCACCCTGTTCTGTACCCCGGGACACTGCTTGGGTTTCTTAGACATTCTCTGATGACTGTATCGCATTCTGTGAATATATCTGCAATTGTTTTCTATTTATTTTAGCTTGCTCTATTGTGTGTATCAATATGAACCTCCTTGATCTATTATGTATAAAAAATGGAACGATTTTTGTTATTTGTTTGCCTGACGGTAGTTGAGAACTGAATGGTCATTAAATATCACCTATTCCAACTGCATCTGTTTACATAATTCTAGAAGGAAAGGCAGATTCCAGGACTGGTGTCCCCTGTCCCTTGCCCAGCAATCTTTCCCCCAGGGAGCAGAATCTTTAGTGTGTGCTAGAATCTTCCGGGGGCAGGGGTAGGAAAGGTTTTGCCACGGTTTCCAGCTCTGGATCCCATTGCAGAGATTCTTACTCTGTAGGCTGACAGACACAGATGCAGGAACCAGCATTTTTGCAGGCTCAGGTTCTGACTGAGATGGTCTTCGAAACACATCAAAGCCCGAACACACATTTCTTCCCAATTAATTCTAGTTTTTCCCCAAAAAATAATTTCTTGTTCTTACGACTAACCCAGGAAACAATATGAATTTCCTAAGCACTTCCTTTTTCAAAGATTATTTTTTACAGTGGTACAAGAGCTACGAGTTGTAAAACTTGTCATTTTAGCCATTTTTAGGTGGGCAACACATTGGCATTCGGCACATTCCCATGGTTGCAGGACCAGCGCCGCTGTCCGCCTCCAGGACCTCTGCCTCACCCCGGACAGAAACTGGCCCCGTTACACAGTGACTCCCCACCCCTCCCTCCCGCCCCTGCCACCTCTCATCCACTTCCTGTGGCTATGACTTTGCGTATCCCAGATACTTCATGCAAGTAGAATCATACAAGATTTGTCCTTTTGTGTATGATTATTTCAGTTAGTGCAATGCTTTTCTTATGTCGTATCTACCACAATTCCATTCCTTTTTGTGGCTGAATAATAGTCCATTGTGCGGATATGGATACGCCACATCTTGTTCATCCACACATCTGCTGACGGACACTTGTTTTTTTTGTTTCTACCTTTTGGCTCTTGTGGACAGTGATGCTCTGAACATCTGCATACAGGTATCTAGTGAGTCCCTGTTCTCAGTCTGTTATGTACACGCCTAGGAGCAAAATTTGGGGTCATACGATAATTCCATGTTTCACTTTTTGAGAGACCGCTAAAGTACTTTCCCCTGAGCATTTCCTTTTGTAGATCTGGTGGAGTAGGTCTCATGGTGTGCTGACGACAAGACACGTTTATTTAGTGAGCAGACAAGTGCATTTTACTTATTAACATTCAAACACATTCGACAAATACTTGAGCTGACTTTCAAGAATATATAAAATAAAGTAGAAAATATAAATACATATACATGATATGATGGTATAAATTAGACTGAGAGAAAAATGAAATTTATATATGCAGGCCATAGGAGCCTACACAATTTGATTCTGAGTTTCCTGGCAACCAGTATAAAAAGTAAGCACTTCATCTCCACCATCTCCACCATCCCCACCATCTCCACCTTCCCCACCACGCCCACTATCCCCCTCCCCACCATTCCCACCATCCCCATCCCCACCGTCCCCACCACCCCCATCCCCACCATTCCCACCAACCACCGCCATCCTCACCATCCCCATCCTCACCATTCCCATACCCCCATCTCCACCATTCCCACCACCTCCACCATCTCCACGAACCTCATCATCACCACTGTTACCATCTCCACTTAGTACCTCTCTGCCTGTTTCTTATCCACAAAGGATCATGTGGTTCTCTGCAATGAAGAGGGATGTCTAAAAATATATTTTTTTTTCTCTAAGTGAAGGGCATTTTAAAATTTTATTTGTCCAATCACTCTTCCAACTCAAGTGGAGACTCAGAACTTAGGACTCTGGGCCATTCATCTAAGCCTTTGTGCACGAGCCTGGCAGCCGAGCACCCCAGGTCAAGGCATCTGCTGACCACCTGGCCAAGACTTCACCCCAAGGAGGTGAGGCAGGAGTAGACAGGGCAGTTAGGGGGCAACAAGGGAGACTCAAAATCAGCCACTTACGCACATGACAGAGGTTGGGAGGCCCAGGGTAGATAAATTTCTCGTGTCACAAAATGTGTCTGCTCTAGCTTCTCAAGCAGAAACAGAGGGAGTTACTAAAGGTACCACAGCCCAGAATTTGTAACTCACTTATAACTGTGGCACCTGTGGGGGGGGCCGGGGGGGGGGGGTAGTGAATGCACATGCACGCACACACACACACACAGAGATCAGGGATCAGGGAGATGAGACAGGAAATATGTACCTGGGACACACAGGTGGCCCGTCAGCTTCATGAGGGTGGAGACCGCATCTCACGTTTGTCCTCAAGTCCCAGCCCTGAACGTGGCCCGCTAAGTGTTCATAGAGCTGAGTCACAAGTGTGGGCACTACTCCTTCAATTCAGTGAGAGTGTGAGGATCCTGTTACAGTCAGAGGGAAAACCCGCCGGGGAGAAGGGGATTCTGAGAATTCTTAGGAGCGCCCGATAATAACAATGATGGCTACAACCCAGAAAAATCACACAGCTCTCCCACGACTCACTGGTACTGGTGGAGACAGAGCTCGAACCCAGGTCATTGTGACGACAAATTTATGTTTCTAACTCTAGAGTAAACCGTTCCTTTGTTGGGTTTTTTTTTCTGTGCAAGATGACTCTACAATAAAACATTGCTATTTTTCAGACAGTTACTAAGGCCAAAACTTGAATTTCTGCCAGCAAAGTGGGGTGACCAGGAAAAACAGTTAAGAGTAAAATTAATAGACTGTCAAAACAAGAGCATTACACAGGAGCTATATGAAGGCAGAGTGCATTTATCCAGCAGATTAATGCACATGCCCTCGTGAAGGACGGGCCAAGGAAGCAGTGACTGTCCTCACATGCTGGTCAGTGTCCAGGCAAGCGTCTGGCCAGGCATTGGCTCCTAAAATATTCTACCAAAATCTTATGGAAAGCCCCTCTATTAATTATTGAGATTTTGCTGGATTTGACTTATTTTCATATACAGTCAAATATTTTAAGTCCTCATCTTTCAAATAATGTTTACCCTTTTCTAAAACCTCTCCAAAATTATTAATTTTTAACGTCTCAGAGACAGGTTTTTATTAAAACTAGACAGGATCCCGGGGAAAGCACCCTGTCCATCACAGGGCTGCTGTGTGACATTCACGCTACCCTTTCTTGGGTGCCTGGTAGGAGGGGGTGGGGGCGGGGGGTGCATCTCAGCCTGATCGGCGGTCCCAGCCGCGGTCACCGCTCCCCACCACTCTGCTGCCCTGACATGCTCACAGGAATGAAGTCACGCGGGGGCAGCTACAGCCGGAATTAAAATGTACCTGCGCCTTCTAAGAAGCAGAAGAGGGGGGAGGGGAGGAGGAGGGGAGGAGGAGGGGGAGGGGAGGAGGAGGATACACTGGCAAGCCCTGGCTCAGATAGCAAGCAGTTTCTCAGAGAGGTTCCTCAGGAGAAGGGAGGTGGTGACGAGCTTGCAGGGAGCTGCCCAGAGCCTGGGCTGGAGAGGCTGCGGCCAACCCTCGGAAGGCCTGGCCCATTGACAATGCAGCAGGGCGACGTGGGGCCTGAGCCACTGGAGGGCCATCTGCGGGGGGCTCGGTCTGCGGGCTTTACCGGCTCACAGAGCCCCCACATGCCCTGCAGTTCCAGAAAAATGTGAAGGGCAGAGAAGGCAGGTTATATATTGGTGCTTTTGTTCCAGGTAGGTCCAGGGAAAGGGCCAGAGAACGAGGTGCTCTGGTAAGGAGAGGACCTGTCTGCGGAGTTGGCCAGGAGACCGAAGCCCCAAGACGCACAGTGGGTCTGCGGGTATGTGGCGAGGTCAGCGACGGTCATAGCCACTACCTGCAGAACTCTGGACCTCTGGGCTCACCCTCTGACAGTTCCTCGCTTTGGAAAGTCCCCAGCTCTTCCCCATCAATTCAAAAGACAGGCTTTTCCAGTGGGCACGTTCTTAGCATGACCAAGCCTGGGCCTTGGGTCTCGTGGGGCTGCATCACTCGGGGCAGGCCTGACCCCAGTGCTGACCTCTCGGTCCTGCTGCCCACTTCACGCGTGGCCAGCAGGAAGGAAAGCCTGTGGAGGGAGTCACAGAGTTGGGGTGGGGGTGGGGTTCCTAGGAGAAGAGGCAGAAGCCAAAGCCAGTGCAGGATGGAGCCTGAGCGACAGCCCTGCTCCCAAATCCACCTCAACACCCCCGGGGAGAAGGGCGAGAGTGATGAGGGACAGGCGTGCACACCTTCCAAGGGAAGAACGCAGCAAAGGTAAAGGGGCTGCTCTTCAAATAATCTCATTTTTGGAGGGGGTGCTGTTTTTCACTGAATACTCAAACCCGGCACACCGTTGTTCATTGCAGTTGTTGGAAACATCTCTCCTACCCACCTGGCACATATGGTAGGAACAAAGTCCTCAAAGAACAAAATGAAACAAAGGAAAAAAATTTGGAACATTAATTTGCATGTGTGCAAATGCACACGCAATTCTCTTTACTCCTTATCTTGGACCAACAGGCCGGCCTACTGTAGTGTTTTATACACTCTGGGGCCCAGCTCTGTGTTTGTGTGTGTGTGTGTGTGTTTGTACACACACACACACATTTTTTTAAGCAGAGAGACCAAAAAAAAAAAAAAAAAAATCTCTCTAAATGCAGAGCCGGCTTTTGGCATTTGCATATGCATTCTACAAAGAGATCATCGGTCTCCGCCGTGCACATGTTGGATGGGGTGACGCGCTAAACCACGGCTGCTGAATCCCTGCCAGAGGTCACCCGCTGAAATGGATTGAACGCAGTGATTTAAGATCTTTAAAGCATTGTGGCAACAGACCTCCACATTTTGGCTATAAGTTAATTAAAATGGGCTCTAAAAAAGAAAGACTTTACTGTGAGGTCTTATGTTTGGAATCTGGGAGATACAAAATGTTTGCAAAGAAAAATAAAATAGTTGAATTTGCCAAACTTAAAAAATAATGTGTGTGTGCACGTGTATGCGTGCGTGTGTAGGGAGCCTGATTCAAATGTAACTGATCTTTTCTGTCTTGCCCTATAAGCATATGTTTGAGTTAAGGAAAGGAAAATGTATTAAATTTAAAGGTTTTGTGATTTCAACAATAAATAGAGTATAAACTGAAGGTATTTGTCAAAACCCTGCTGCTCCTTTCTTCAAGAAAGAAAGGAAAAGTTAAAATGAACAATAGCAACAAAAATCTAATTGGGTTCAATACTTGATAGATTTCACTCCAAATCCTCTTATGTCAATGGCAAATAAATTAAATCTGCCCCATTCAGGAACGTTTGACGTCACAGTAGCAAAAGACTATTATCATTTACCTTTGTTTACCTCTGCTAAAGACAGAACTCAGGAAACCCAACAAGTTAATGATCAGATGGCACGCACAGATGAAGAAGGGATGACGAATCCACCTAGAGGACACAGCAAGTCTCCTTTCCTTGTGCGTTAAATCGCTCCCGGCTCTAAGTGCCTGTCAGAGTAGTTGGTAAGCCTCCCTGGTCTGTGAGCATACCGCCACTTCTTTGTTTCATTAGAAACTGGTCTACAAAGTAAAGGCTATTTCTGGAAAATGTGGCAGAATGTTTAAACTTCTACTTTCCGCATTATAAAATTTGCCCTTGGAGTGAGTGGTAACAAAAATTCAAAAAAATTATGAAAACAAACAGGTTTTAGTTTATCTCTGAACTGTCTCAAATCTCAAAGCAGGGTACCTTAAGCTGCACAGAAATAGAGGAGATTTGCACAACAAAGAAAAACAACAAAAATGCACTGATAAGGCTCTCCCTCAGACAAGCACTTTTTGGCTGTACATGGAATTAGACTTCGGAAGGTGAACTCAGAGCACCTCATATATGAATTGCTTTCAAAAACCACTTTGCTGGGCGCCTGGGTGGCTCAGTTGGTTAAGCGACTGCCTTCAGCTCAGGTCATGATCCTGGAGTTACAGGATCGGGTCCCGCATCGGGCTCCCTGCTCGGCAGGGAGTCTGCTTCTCCCTCTGACCCTCCCCCCTCTCACGTGCTCTCTCTCAAATAAATAAATAAAATCTTAAAAAAAATAAAATAAATTTAAGGGGCGCCTGGGTGGCTCAGTCGGTTAAGCGACTGCCTTCGGCTCAGGTCATGATCCCAGAGTCCCTGGATGGAGTCCCACATCTGGCTCCCTGCTCAGTGGGGAGTTTGCTTCTCCCTCTGACCCTCTCTCCTCTCATGCTCTCTCTCACTCTCTCTCTCAAATAAATAAATAAAATCTTTAAAAAAAAAAGAAATCTTGGGCGCCTGGGTGGCTCAGTTGGTTAAGCCACTGCCTTCCGCTCAGGTCATGATCCTGGAGTCCCGGGATCGAGTCCCGCATCGGGCTCCCTGCTCGGCGGGGGTCTGCTTCTCCCTCTGACCCTCCCTCCTCTCATGCTCTCTCTCTCTCTCTCATTCTCGCTCTCAATAAAATCTTAAAAAAAAAAAACAAAAAAAAACAACCCACTTTGCTCTATCTCCGGACATCTCGTACGATGATACTGGCTTAGCACCAGATCTTGGCTGTCTATCATTCACCAGCGACAAAAGTTGTATAAACCTGCACTTGCAGCTTAATTCCGGCATTCACGGGGGCAGGCTGAAACTCCCCGGCGAGCGGACGGCACGGCAGCGACAGCCCGGCCTGTGCAAGCGGCGGCGAGAGGGGCCCTTTGCGCGCACCGCGCTTCCCCCATCACGACGGCTCCAGCTGGAGACAGGGCATCAAGCACCCCACTCCGGCTGCACCGTCACCACAGACTCCGGCTAGGAAGTCGGGGCGCCCCCCATCTTCCACCGCCCACCGCCCACCGCCGGGACTTCGGCTCCCCAGCTGCCGTCGGAAGCACGCGCGCCCTGGGCGCGCCCTCGGCGGAGGAGGCGGCTGCCCGGCGCAGACTCACGGACACAGCTGTGCAGCCGCAGACCCCCAGAGCCTCGCGGCGGCCGGGCCCCCTGCACGCCGCCTCGCTCCGCGGCTCCAGGCCGACGGCCACCCCTCCCCAGCTTTGCGTTTGCGCAGCGAGCCTCTGCGCCCGCCGTGCGCCCTCAGCGCCCGGGGCCCGCGAAGACTCCCCCAGCCTGACGTCGGTGAGGCAGGCCCGTGAGGACGCGCCCCTGGACGTGCTGCAGAGGCCCTCACCCGTGTCCGTCCGACGGAACGAAGGATAAACAATAACGAAGGAAATCCCTAAGTACACGGATGAATAAATGGAGGAGAGAAGGTGAGGAAGCAGCCGGTGAGGGTCTACACGGGGAGATGGAGGGCGATCAGCGCCACCGGCTGAAAAGCCCTCGCAACGTTGGAGAAAAGCACCCAGGCAACGCTGCTTTCTGTCCCCACTGTTCTAGGAGGGCTCGTCAGTGAGCACCTAACATTGTTCATACATGTGTGTGTAAATACATGTGTATGCATGTATATGCATGCACACACCAAGTTAACCAATTCTAATTATATATATGTATACATAATATAATATAATATAATATAATATAATATAATATAATATATATGTATTTATTTCAGGAAGGCATCTTATTTCGTGCTGATACTCATTTTTTGTGAACTATAGCAGACGTAAATACACCTAGTAAAATCTCACTATTTATATTAATAACAGGAAGAACCAACCATCTGGCAAATTTTGCTGACCAGTAAATTGAGGCGATTAAGATAAAACCACATGGAGGGGGCACCTGGGTGGCTCAGTCGTTAAGCATCTGCCTTCAGCTCAGGTCATGATCCCAGGGTCCTGGGATCGAGCCCCACATCAGGCTCCCTACTCTGCAGGAAGCCTACTTCTCACTCTCCCACTCCCCCTGCTTGTGTTCCCTCTCTCGCTGTCTCTCTCGCTCTCTCTGTCAAATAAAATCTTTAAAAAAAAACAAAAACAAAAACAAAAAAAACACATGGAGATTTCATTACCAAGTGCAATTTTTTTATTGCCCCTGGACAGGTGAAATTTCATTTTAATTATTTATAACACTTCACAGCACACTTGTGAACTTAGCACGTATCTCTTTGCAAGAGCGATGAACTTTAGAAATGTAGGAACACTCTGCGTCATTCGTCATGGAAATAATCTCTTGCTGTAAACCTGGGGTTATATGGCAACTTCTCTTAACTCCACAGATGGGATAAATCCCATTGCCATACTTAGAGTAATCTCCCGGCTGACCACAATGTTCTATTTCTTGGCCTGTATGGTATGTGGCCTTTGTAAAGACTCAGTGGCACATTGGGTCAGTCTGTGTCCTTTTCTAGAATGCACGCTATACTCCGATTAGAAGTTTAAAACAGGAATCATGATGTTACATGACTTGCACTCTGACATCATCCAGATAGCGCACGACTGGATAGATGTCAGCCTAATTGCTTGACCATGATCGGCTTCTCAGGAAAATCATGTAACAGAAGTAGATCTGCTTATAAGACAAAAACATGGTCTTATACATTTTTAATATGTTTTCAGTAAGTATCAAAACAGGGTTTTACTTAAATCTGAATTCATCAAAAATTTTCAAATTTCAAAAAAAAAACTTTTATTACCAAAACCTTCAATTAATGATTTTAGTGAGATTTGAATGAATGCACAGTATATTCACAGTGAGTAAAAGATCTTAGCTACAGAGAGATTCTTTTTTTTTTTTTAATTTATTATTCATGGTTTTGCAAGTAGAGGATTATTCTAATACTGGTACTTAGGGGTTAATTTCTTTTGAGCAAAGCCAAACTTTGGCAAGAAAAAAATACTGTAATTAGAGTTTATTACAAGATATAATATTTTATAACAATGTTCCTCAAGCTCTTGGCATTGACAATGGTATATATATATTTTTAAAATGGCATCTCTGTGGTGTACAGAAAGGAAATATCTTGTGTTTAATTTCTCCTTCTCCTTCTTTTCTACCTCCTATTTATTTATTTGTTTGTTTGAGAAAATTGCCATCTGTTTTTTTTTAATCAAAATACATTCATGAAATCTTATTTCATCCACCCAGAAGATCCCAACCATATTGAAAACAAAACACCCAAAAAATATCCCTCATGATTCATAGATTGACTTATTTCACAGGTACCTGCCCCTCAGAATATTTGGGGTCAACAGTCTCCTAAACCTAGAGAATTGGGTCCAAGGATTTTGCTGATCTACTTCCTCCTGAACACACATGCTCGATCCTCAAAAAAAAAAAAAAAAATGCTCATTGAATGGAACAAGAGAAAAGACTCTGGGGAGAGAAAGGCTTAAGGTATTCTTGTTGCCAAGGTTGCAATGTGTAGACAAACGGCCATGTGTACTAAATGCTCTGTGAAATGCCCTGATTAGCTCAGTAAGTACAATTCAGGTCTTGGCAACAGTCTAGAAGGGATCTGGTTTTTCACAAAGCAAATTCTATCACTTCAACATATATCGCTTGCTCTTGAAGTGTCCTCATGGGCGGAGAGTCAAGAGCCAGCCCTGACCCTGCTACCCACCAGCAGAGTGCCTCTGACCATCTGACCGTCTTTTTAATTGCTTTATTCCAGAAAATGATGGGACAGAAAATAGAGCAAATTTTCTCTTATCAATTATTTTCTGAAAGAAAACAAAGTGTTCTTATGGCCACTGAATTTAAAAGAAAATAGCTTAACCAAAAATCAAATAACCTTCAAACAACAGTGAAATTATAGGAAAGCGAGATGGATACTTACTTCATTTCTGAAATATGATACAACTGTAGTCAAGTTTATCAAAAGCTTCATTTTTTTCAAAGAAGTTAAGATCAATGTGTATCTGAGATAAACTACAGAAAATTGGAAAATGGGGCAAAATTATGGCGGTGATATCTTGTATCCATTAATTTCTTTATAATGTAAATTTATGTGGTTTTTTTTTTCTGTTTTGTTTTGTTTAAGAAAATTAAAGGGAGTAAAAGAGAAAGGAGTTTCTAACTATTCCTTCTGGATAGCCAACTACAATTTGAATAGCAGAGGTTACATAGCCTAAGCTAAACAGGAGTAATAATATGTAAAGCCCCAGACTTCTTAAAGTTCTGGAAGGGGCTACAGAAACCATAAAGGTTGTTATCAGGGAACCTTTTGTCATGACCCCTGGTAAATGGAAACATAATTTAAACCAATCAGTAAAAAACTGAATATTAACCTAAAATTAAATTTTAAAACCTCTTGGCTGAAATGGAAATGTCATTATCCATGTGGTCCAGGATTCCATACCTTCTGTTACTATTTAAAAGAAGGAGAGGAGGAGGAGAGGGAGGAGGAAGAGGGTTAGAGGGAGGATGAGATGGGTAGGGGGACAGTGAGGGGGAGGAGGAG
>NW_023270277.1:3478259-3498253 GCF_011800145.1 Mirounga leonina
AATGAAACTGCAAATTACACTCCAACAACCCAAATGACTCCAACAACCCACACTGTGAGGAGTCTTGGTAAGGTCATTTTGAGAGTTTACATTTGGGAACATGGGATCCATAGCCCCTCATCCTTCACCTACCAAACTGTAAGACTTGAGCTCTTCTTCCCCCTTTCTTGTGATGCTCTGGGGGCACCCAACGATGATGTGTCCTATATCCATGGCAGGTTCTGCCAGCGCCTCTGCCGTGGGGGCCGCCCTTGCCCTTCCTGCATCACGTCCAATGTAGATGTCACTGGCCCGTATCTGATGATCTGCCTGTGCTCTGCCACACCCACTCACGTGGTGGCATTTATCCACTCTTGACTTCTTGTTCACCTACTCCCTATCCTCTAGGGGATGCCTTTCCTGTCTCAACTCCTGGTATATGAAAAAGAGAAGGAAGAGAAAGGGAAGCTCCCAAAACAGCCTTTCTTGGGCCCTCAGCTGGAGTTTCCCCCAGCTCCCTATATGTCTGTCCCCTTCCTGGTGTCACAGGTACCCCCAGTGAGGTTGAACTGGAGTGAGATCAAGTATCGGGCATCACTCTGTAGGATAGCTCAATTTCCACTCTTCCCAGGACCCACTGCTTAGTATCAACACTGGCCACATTCTATCTATCTAGACTGGGGGCGGGAGGGAGGTAAATGTACGTACTTTCCTCTCCTAGGGATCCTACTGTTCCTTTCACAGTCTAATTTCCATTGCCAACTCCCTCGTACAGCTCCAACCCCTCCAGCACATCTGAACTGAGGACATAGTTCAACCTCTTGTCCATGGATCCTGGGCCACTTTGGAATGACAAGATGGGGCTCGTCAACAGTACCCAACTCCACAAGTCATACTGCTGAGCCCTATTACAACTCAGCTAGAAGGGCCTGTATTTCCATAAAATGAACTGTCTGCTGCTTTTGATTTAGTTCTGTCTGGAAAGATTGTTCTCTACCCCTGAGATTTAGTTGGTTTGCTTACAGAACAGTCACAAGCTGTCCTTAAGCAGCAGATCTGTGAAATTAGTTCCGGTCATCAGTGCCTAGCCTTATCCTCCACCATCCAAACAGGCACAAATTCAGTAAGTCCTGTAATAGAGGTATGAGCTGAAGGAAAGACCTGATGTCTTCTGACTACAAGGAACAAAATGGTCGTGACGGTAGGGATGTCACTCACCCCAAAGCTTGAGACAGAGAAATGTAAGATGGGCAGAAAATAATATTGTATTCTGTGCTGAGAACACAGCCTTAAAAAAAAAAAAAGCACAGAGGCCTGAAGGCAACTGCTGTGCTTGGAAAATCGGCAAGTCAAGCACTGTGGCTAAAGTATCACGTGCATAACTGGAGAAACTGGGGAATGCCAGCAGGAGCAGATTCTAGAAGGGTTTCGACGCCGAAATAGGGAGTCCGAGCCTTCTTTCAGAAAGTGAACTGGCGACTTGCTCTAAACTGTCCCCGATTAGAGTGATGTATTTTGTGGGACACTAACTGACTTTGAGATAGTTCTTCACACATGGAGAGAGCCTTCCACGACCAGTGGATCAGAAGCTGGCCTGCAGACACGACAGAAGCCGTGGGCTAGCAAGCATGAGTGATTTGGCCTGCAGGGTCCTCGGTCACTGAGATCTTTGCTGGGCCACCCGGACACGAGAGTGTGCTCTCATGCCACGGCATGCCTCCCTTTTGGCTTCTACTTTGGATTCGAGAACCAACTCGCAATGGCAGATCCAGGAGTGCCAGAGCTGTTGCTGAGAAGCTATAAGAGGGGTCTTGGGTTGGCTGTTAATATGCACACTTAAAAAGAGCTCAGGCTCCTCTCAAGAAAATAATCAGATCAAAAGAAGGTGAGAGCAGTAGGTAGTGGAAGTATGTGAGAATCATTTACACCATAAAAGACTTATCAATGACTCCACGTTGTCCATGCTCACACATGCATTGCCCATGCTCACACATGCATTGCCCATGCTCACACAGCATTGTCCATGCTCACACATGCATTGTCCATGCTCAAACTTTTCATCCCAGCCAGGCAGTTATGTTCTTTGCTATGAATGAAGTGTTTGGGTTCCTTCAAAATGTGCATATTGAAGCCTACGGGAGGGGATTAGGCCACAGGGACGGAGCTTTCACAAATAGGATCTGTGCCCTTATTAGAAAAGAGCCCAGAGAGTTTGTTTCCTCTCTCCCTCTGAGTGAGGAAACAAGAGATGACTGTCTCTAAACCAGGATGCAGGTCCTCCTCAGACGATCTGCCAGCACCTTGATCTTGGACTTCTGGCCTCCAGAACTATGAGAAATAAATGTTTGCTATGTAAGCCACATGGTCTAGAGTAGTCTGTTCCAGCAGCTTGAACTGCCTGAAATATTCCCCAAACCAGCAGCAGCAACTTGGGGTATCTGGTCCATACATTCAATGTCACTTAGCATGGTAGTCGTTAGAACTGTTCACCAAACAGTCTCAAAATGGCTCCTTCCTGGCATAGAGAGTGTACTTCTCTACCTCCCTAACATTAAATGGTGATAAGCTGTTTTGGCCAGTGAAATCAGAGCAAAAGCAAAATGTGTCATTTCCAAAGAGAAGAATTAGGAACCAGAGTACATCAGCTGTATTTCCATCCCACGGATGGGCTGACTCCAAAAGCATGCATCCAGATGGAGCATCCATTAGCCTGGGACACGGAGTGACCAAGGGGAGAGGAGTTCAGAGGCTGACCCACACGGAATATGCAGTGGGAGCAAGCAAAGCTCCCGGTTGCACTAAACAATTGAAAATTTCAGATTGCTCATTACTGTGGCATAGCTTACTGCATCCCGACGAATACGCATGACCATCCTCTCTTCAGCTGTGTATTATATGGCAAGAGTCTCCAATTCAGGAAGTTTGAGAGTGGAACAAATTTGTCAAGCCATCAGATTACTTTGAAAGACCTTAGAAATCTGTCCCTGAAGACACTGAGGTACAAAATAAATAAAGATGGACTATGCAGAAACTCAGCCAAATAGAAATTGAACATTCCTGGGGTGCCTGGGCGGCTCAGTTGGTGAAGCGTCTGCCTTCAGCTCAGGTCATGATCCCAGGGTCCTGGGATCGAGGTCCAAATCAGGTTCCCTGCTCTGCAGCTCCCCCTGCTTGTGCTCGTGCTCTCTCTCTTTCTGTCAAATAAATAAATAAAATCTTAAAAAAAAAAAAAAAAAGAAAAGAAATTGAACATTTCTTACCAGGGAACAGTAAAAGACAACACACTGCAATTGATGTATTGAACATACAGAAATGCTGAAGGGAGGTAAGAGGCATTTCTTTTATTTTAAAGTGAAGGCTGAGAAACATATGGAAAAGGTTACCAGACGAGCCGTTAAAGGCAACAGTATAAATGCATTCAGTAACCACTCCCATCTTTTTCTGGAAGAGGAAGGGATTAAAGGCAGAGTGGAAATGCAAGCAGGCAGGGTTAGAGTAAGACGGAGAGTCGGGAATGCCCGGCCAGATGGCCATTTCCTCCTCCCAGAACTTCTTATGGAGTATTTCTGACATGCCCCCGTTATAAACCACAATGCAGATAGAGTGTTTTCAGAAAAGGCCCATATTCTGTTCCTGAACTCGAACATCTCACACGTAAATCATTTTCAGATGTTTCCAAATTAGGAACATCTACAGTTGAAGGGAAGTTTTGCTTTGCTCTCTGAAATGTGTTTGATCTTTTCTATTTTATCAATTAACTGTCCATGTTTTTCTGTTTCCTCATTGCTCGGTTAGATAATCTAAAGACAATGAACTCATGTCTGTGTGGAGACCACATTATGTTCCTCATGATCTCTCTAACAGCCCAATCTCCCCACTCAGATCTGCGGGCGCTTGTTCGCTGAGAGGAGGGGAGGAGTGATAACCAGAAACACAGAGGTCGTGAGCCTGCAGTCTGCTCTCTTACAGGAGACCGAGTGATTGTGAATATGGAATTTTGCACATGCACTAAGGAATACAAATGTAAGTTGCAAAATGAAAGAAACCATTTTAACAGGGTAAAACATGGCTCACTAAATCTCCTTGTCCTTCTTCTACTCCTCCTTCTCCCCCGCTCCTCCTCCTTTTCCTTCTTATTAGCATTTTTCCTGCAGGATATCCCTGGGCATAGACAAGGGAATGGAACAGATATTTGTTGTGTGTGCTTAACACTACACTTAACTTTTTTTTTTTTAATCTTTAACACTTGCAACGATCCTATGAGTTAGATATTACCTTTCACTGTCTGAAAATGAGGAAATTATTCTTAGGCTATTGGGCCTCCTTGTTTGGATAAGCAAGTGACGGAGACAGATTGTCAAACCATCAGATTATTTTGAAAGACCTTCAAAATCTAAGGTGGGAGTCCAGCCCAGAGGTCTCTCCATCACACCACACCCCTTTCTGGAGAAAGAGAACAAACACCCTTTGGGCTTTTGGCTACAAACCAGTGCCAGTCTTGTGTGTTTGTGTGTGTGTTGGGGGGTGGGGGCGACACAAAGGGAATAATGAAGGCTTTGATGGGGGTGAATTGTGTGTGTGTGTGTGTGTACGTACATACATGTACATATATATATACATATATATATATATTGCAGTAAAATATACTTACCCAAAATACACTAATCTTGTATTTCAAATTGATGAGTTTGAACAAACGTAAGCACTATGTATACACCTGTTAGCCCCAGTCATCCTAATGAAGGGTTTTCAAGCCTCCTAGCAACCCGATTCCTCACTCCATACTGACAACCACTTTTCTGACTTGGTTTTGCCTATTCTTGAAATTACAGCTAAATGGGATCATATAGTTATATATTTTGTAACTGGCTTTTTCACACGACATAAAGTTTGTTTGTTGTGTTTTCTTTTTAGATTCATCCAACTTAGTACAAATATCACTAGTTCTTTTTTCTTGTTTCTGAATGGTATTCTGTTGTACAAATGTCTCAAAAATTGCTTATAAATTCTTATAAATTATTCTGTTCATGGACATTTTGATTGTTTCCTATTTGGGGCATTATGAATAAAGATATAATAAATATTTTTGTTCAAGTCCTTTTGTGCGCATTTATTTTTATTTCTTTTAGATAAATGCTTAGGAGTGGGACTATTGAATCATATATATGATATGACATACCACACAATTTTCTAAAATGTTTTTAACGGGGCACCTGGGTGGCTCAGTTGTTAAGCGTCTGCTTTCGACTCAGGTCATGGTCCCAGGGTCCTGGGATGGAGTCCCGCATCAGGCTCTTTGCTCAGCGGGGAGCCTGCTTCTCCCTCTGTCTGTCGCTCCCCCTGCTTGTGCTCTCTCTCTCTCTCTTGCTATCTCTCTCTGTGTGTCAAATAAATAAATACAAATCTTAAAAATAAATAAAATGTTTTTAACATTTTAGGCTCCTTCAAACAATGATTAAGTGTTCCAGTTCTTCAACATTCTATTGCCAATCTTATTCATTTTAGCTGTTCTCAAGAGTGTGCAGTGGTATCTCGTTAAAAACTATATCATTTTTTTGGTTTATTGTTTGTATTTTGACTTAGTCTATGGTATTTTGGGCCATGTAGAAAGCGGGAGGGTTTATGTAATCTCATCGTGGTTGTAATTGGTGTTTCCCTGGAGACTAATGGCAGTGAACTTCTGTTCATTTGCCTATTATCCACCTACATATTTCCATGTGTAATGTTTGTTCGAGTAGTTTGTTCTTTTTTAATAGGGATTGCTTGTCTTTTTATTAGTGACTTGTAGGATATATATATATAACTTATGTATATAACTTACGTATAAGTCCTTTGCTAATTGTATGTATTGTCAGTTGTATTTTTTCCAGTCCGCAAGTGTTTTTTTTTTAATCTTTTTAAGGGAGTCTTTTCAAAGTTGTTAATTTTTATAAAATCTAGTTTATCATTTTTTTAGTTTTGTTTTATAGCTAATGCTTTTATTTCCTACCTAAAAATTCTTTGCCTACTCTAAGGTCACAAGGATTTTTTTTTAATATATAATTTCTTCTAGAAGTGTTATCTTTTGTGTCATGATACAGTTGTGTGATGTGAGGTGGAGGTCAGGTAGTTTTTTATAATATTTTTTATTTGTTCTACTACCATATGCTAAAAAATATACTTTAGTATCTCCCCCTGAATTGCTTTGTCACCTTTGTTGAAAACCAGTGGAATACATATGTGGAGGTCAATTTCTTGACTCCTTTGTGTTTGATACATTTGTCTATCCTGAACACATTGTCTTGATCAGTGAGGCCATCTAATAAATCTTGAAATCAGATAATGTATGCCCTCCAACTTTGTTCTTCGTTTTATGATTGTTTTGACTTTTTAGAAATATATATACACACACATACATAAACTGAAACAGCTTGTCAACTCCTACAAAAGTAACCTAATGAGATTTTGATTGGGAACAGTTTTGAGCATATAGATCAAATTTGGGAAAATTGCCATTGTACGTAACAACAGAGTTTTCCAATCCATGGATGTGAAATAGCTCTCTCTTAATGTAGACCATTTTAAAGTATCTCTCAACAATGTTTTAGTTTTCAGTACAATTTCATGACTTTACTTACTACAGTGAACTTCATGCTTCTTGAAGACATTATTAATGGAATATTTTAGAGTTTTCCAATTGCTTTGCTTTGAGTAAATAAAAATATAATTAAGTAGAGGAGGAGACTCTTCCTCGCAATTGAAGTTAAGTTGTTATCATCTTAAAATATAATATTAAAACTTTAAAATGGTTGGTGTAATTTCAATGGTAACTACAAAAAATATCTATAGGATATACGCAAAAGGAAATGAGAAGGGAATCAAAGCATATCACCATAAAAAGTCAAAGAAACACAAAAGATAGGCAGTAAGAGAGGAAAGAAGAGACAAAGAAGTGACAAGACATACAGAAAACAATTAACAAAATGACAATAAATTCTTCCTTATCAGTAATTACTTTAAATGTAAATGGATTAAACTCCCCAATCAAAAGACAGATTGGCTGAATGAATTAAAAAAGGAATGGCCAACTATATGTTGTCTACAAGGGACTCACTTGAGATCTTTGGGCATGTGTAAGCTGCAAATGGAAGGTAGAGGTGAGGAGAAGCCATGTCAATGGTAACCAAAGAAGAGCAGGAGAGGCCATACTTGCATCAAGCAAAATTGACTAAGTCAAAAACTGTTAAAGAGACAAAGACAGACATCATATAATGATGCAAAAGTCAATTCATCAGGAAAGCACAAGCATTACAAATATTTGTGTGCCACACCTCAGAGCTCCTAAATGTATAAAGCAAACTTTGACAGACTTGACCAAAGAAATAGACCTCAATAGGAAACATCAAAACCCCACTTTCAATAATGGACAGAACAACCAGATAGATCAATAAGGAAACAGAATTTGGGACGCCTGGGTGGCTTAGTCATTGAGCGTCTGCCTTCTGCTCAGGTCATGATCCCAGGGTCCTGGGATCGAGCCCCGCATCGGACTCTCTGCTCCGCAGGAAGCCTGCTTCTCCCTCTCCTACTCCCCCTGCTTGTGTTCCCTCTCTCTCTATCTCTCTGTCAAATAAATAAATAAAATCTTTAAAAAATAAATAAATAAGGAAATAGAATTTGTACTTGAACAATACTGCAGACCAATTGGACCTGACAGACATATATGGAACATTCCACCTAACAGCAGCAGAATGCAAATTCTCAAGTGCACATGGAACATTGGCCGCGAGAGAACACACGTTAGGCCAGAAAAAGTCGTAATAAATTCAGGACAATTGAAATCATACAAAGTATTTGTTCCAATCACAAAGGAATGTAACTAAAAATTAATAGCACAAGGAAAACTGGAAAATCGACAATATGTGGAAATAAAATAATAAATAGATAAAACAAAAATAATGTGTTGTTTAACATACTTTAAACAGTAGTTGAGTCAGATGGCACAAGAGGAATTACAACATAACTTAAGACAAATGAAAATGAAAACAGCATATTGAAACTTATAAGAAGCAGCAAAAGCAGGGCTTAGAAGGAAGTCCTTAGTCAGTGCATGCATTAACAAGAAAAGATCTCAAATTAACCATCTAGCTTGACACCTCAAGAAACTAGGAAAAAAACTAAACTCAAAGCTACACATGAAAGGAATTAATAAAAATTAGAGCAAAGATAAACAAAATAGATAATGGAAAGACAATAGAAAAAAAGCAACAAAATTAAGAGGTGGTTATTTGAAAAGATAAACTGACAAAACCTTAGCTAGATTAATTAAGAAAAAAAAAAAAAATGATAGAAGACCCAAATAACCTAAACCAGAAAGGAAAGAAGGAATGTTACAACAGATGCCACAGAAATGAAAAGAAGTATGAAAGAATACTCTTAAATAATTTGGGTAACTTAGCAGAAATGGATACATTTCTAGAAACAACATACCAAGACTGAATCACAAAGAAAGAGAAAATCTGGAGACCAACAACAAGTTCTTAGAAAGACTTTTGGTAAGATTCGTATCATTTATTCTCTGTGTGCTTGATAAAAATCTACCAGCAAAGATATCTGGATCTGGATTACTCTTTGTGGGAAGGTTTTTAATTATAAATTCAACTTTTCCCATACATATAAGTTATTACAATTTTCTATTTCTTGTGTGTCAGGAATTATGTTCTTCAAGGAATTTGTCCACTTCAAACTTATTGGCATCCAGTTGTTCATGACATCCCTTCATTACACTTTTATATCAGTGGGATCTGCAGAATCCCAGGGCTCATCCTTAACACTGGTTACTGTGTTTCCTCTCTTTTACTCTTAATCAGTTTACCTAGAGTCTATTAAAAATATTAATTTTCTCAAAGAACCAAATCTTAGCTTTGGTAATTTTCTGTATTGTTTGCTTACTATTTCATTGATTTTGGCCTTCTCCTTATTATTTTTCCCCTATTTATTTTAGATTTGCTTTGCATTTGTTCTTCTCACTCCTTACTGTATAATTTTAAGTCTTTGTTCTTAATTGTTTTTTATTTCAGTTTAATCATTTAGAGATTAAATTTCCCTCCAAACTCTGCTTTAGAAGCATCCTCCACTTTTTATGTTTTGTTTTCATTTTCAGTTAGTTTGGAATATTTTCAAGTTTCCCTTCTTTGTCATTTTTTTTTTTTTTCCTTTGACCCAGGGGTTATTCTGCAGTGTGGAGTTTATTTTCAAACTACATGTGGTTTCTCCATGTATACCAACTGTTGGTTTGTAATTCAAATGTTGTGATAAGAGAACACAGTTTGTAAGATTTCCAACTTCCCAAAGTTTAATAATGCTTATTTTATGGTCCAGTGTATGTTCCATCTCGTGAATGATCCATGAGCACTTGAAAGGAAGCTATTCTATTTTTAGAGGTAGTGTTCTATAGTGTCAGTTAGATCCATTCCGTTGATAATGTCCTTCCAATGCTCTCCATCTTTATGCATGGCCAGCCTATTGTTGTGTGAAATACTGAGAAAGATGTAGTGTTGCTGCCTTCGAGAGTGCATGTCATCTCTTTGTCCCTTAACTTCTGTGAGCTTTTCTTGTCATGTGGTGTGAAGTCTGCAATGAAGTGCACACACACATGTTTAGGACTGTTATGCATTTCTGATAACCAATGTTTTTATTCATAGTAAAGATGACCATTAGTTGGGAGTGTGAGATGCAGTCTGAGGACAAGCAAACCCTGTGTTAGTGAAGATGCCCAGTTCCCATGACGAGCTCTGAACAGCTGTGTCGCCTCTGGGAGGGTCGGCTTATACCACCATCCTCAGACCTTCCCGCTCCAGCCTGCTTTCTTCAGCTGGAACGTGTGGGGCAGAGCTGAGGTGAAGTTGTTGAGTGCAGCCCCCGCACCCCCCAACCCCGGCTCAGCCTGACTCACCTCTGCCCAAGCGCAGGGTGGGTTTGGAGGCTGGGGAGGAGGGAAGGAAGGGGGAGGTAGTGACATCAGCGAACATGGAAACATCTTTTAAGAATTTGAGAAAAGATGTGAAAATACAACATTTAACACCAGCTCTGTGGTTAACTTAATCAACGACATGCCACTTCTCCTGGGCTTTAGTTTCTGCATCCAAAAGTAGGTTGTTGTAGCGATCTTCTTTCACATTAAACCTACCTCTGATATCTGTCACCTTATGGTTCCTTTTTAGCCTTGGAATCATGCCATATATACATATTCAAAGGTTGATTATTTTTGGCCTTTTTTTTTTTATTCCTTGGATTCCAATCCTGTTCACATAACTAAAGAGATTCTCTTTTTTGTAAAGAGATCCACATGTAATCTTATGGTTTTGATCATATTATACATGTAACTTTGCATCATGCATTTATCATTCAAATTCCATCAGAAGGAACCAATAAATTCTTTATAACCTTCACTTTAATGATTGAATAATATTCTGCCGTGTGATTAAATAATAACATATTCAAATATTCCATTACTATTGGACATTAGCACAATTTCCACTTTTTTTCTGTGATAAATAACACCGAAATGAACCCTTTATGCAAAGAGCTCTGTCTGCCTTCCAGTTCCTGCTGGCCAGTTCTTCCAGAGGAAATGCCCAGAAGCCCTGCCCCAGAATCTGGATAGCTTTTCATATTAAGGTGGTCTGCAATTAACCTATTTCCCTCTCAAGCTGATGGACAAGAGTGTCCATTCTATGTTAGCTCCTGCCCCCTGGAAAGCTAGAGTCCTTACATCCTGGGTGTTCCTCCTTCTCAGATACATGGTGCAGCCTTCTCCTAAGAGTTGGCACTCCTGCTGACTTTGCCATGCAGGGACTTCCACATAGTTGTCTCATGAAAACTCTCATCCATTAAACTAAAGTACACATAGAACCCCAGTCTATCATTAAGGCTTTTGTCCCTTACACTGATCTCAAGAACTATTTGTCAATCTCCTAGGAGTTAGGGTTATGGAGATTCTAGATACTATCAAAGCCATCCCCTCCCCCCCACAAGATGTTATGGCTCAACCAGCTACTAGCAGGAGCCCTGACACTCTCCTCTCCCTCAAATCTTCTATGACTTCTATTACTCTGAAATCACGTCAAGGAGACCATACATTGAGTTAGTATTAATCTACAGGTCTAAAGAGCCTTCCATATTGCCAGTAGACATCATCTTTCTCCCAATAAAGCCAGGAGAGCTTATACATTTGCAATCCTGACCCTGCAGAACTCTGTAATAATCGCCCATCCTTTGATCTATGTTACTATCATCCATGAGTTCCAACCAGACTTGAGTGGTCAATTAGCCTTGTGTCTTTCTTAACTGAGATATGGACTCAGGCATTCATGTACCTGCTCTTCAAGGTAAATGGCCTTGAAGTACATTTTTTTTCCTCTTCTCAACTGAATTGATTATGAATCAAAGCAAAAATAAGTGTTATTATTTATTGACCCCCCCATTTGAAAAAAAAAACAAAAACAGTCCCAAGATATGTTCTGGTATAAATCTGGAACTACAGATGACATAGAAAAATTGGGTAGGTAGATTTTGTGGAATTTCCCAGTATGATAATTAAAAATATGAACTTTCCAGTCAAACTTGTTGGTCATGTCTCAGCTCTTCTTTATAGAAAATATGATCTTTGGGAATTTGCATATCTCCTTTAAAGCCTCATTGTCCTCATTTGGAAAGGGAGAGTATAATCATAGTACTATTCCATGAGGAGTAGTATGGGTTGAAATATATGTAAAATCTTTAGCAAACTATCTGACACATAATAACCACTCAATAATTTCTAAAATTATTATCATTTATTTTCTTAAAAAAGTCTAACCTCCCAATATATCAAAATAGACTAATCCAACAGGGACATATCTAGACCGAATGCAAGTACTGTTTCAACTCCTTATTTCATATATGTCAAAGCTGAAAAAATATTAAAGAAAAAAATAAGGAAAATGACATTAATTGTTACTATTAGCCAAATGCTGTGGCAGTTCCCTTCTCATTTTGTGGAAATGCTATCCTCACTGTATGACTATGGATATTGAAAAAGAGCCAATAATCAAGCACATTAAACATCAAGTTTCATCATCATTCCTGTACTTTTAAATAAAAAAAAAAACAAAAACAGGAAATCTGCCTGATATAGTTGATTAAAGCAGAGGTTAGTCTAGATCTGGTTTCTTCAGATTTTCAAGTCCACTGAGCCTCAACTTCTGCAAGACCACCACTGATACAGAGTGTCCTGAGCTCATGAAAGTTTGGAGGAATTGTTTTACTGTGCTTCCACAATAAGCCTGCCCACTCTGCCCTCACAAGAGATGCTAAATATGGAGATCAGTTCCAAAAGGGGAGAGAGAAGGCTTGGCTCCTTTGAGCTGGTATCCAGGTACTCAAGAGTAGCAGAGTTGAAGGTATTAACTCATTTGTAAAATGAGGGAGGAATAGTCTTTCAACAAATGGTGCTGGGAAATCTGAGTACTTTCCTGAAGAATGAAGTCGAATTCTGGCCTCACATACCTCACACCAAATACAAAAGTAGTGCAACATTAATAATAGACCTAAATATAAGGGCTAAACCTGTAAAACTTTTAGGAGAAAACATAGGAGTAAATTCTTGTGACATTGAGTTAGACAATGGTTTCTTAGATGTGATAGCAAACACACAAGCAATGAAAGAAAAAGGAGACATGTTGGACTTCATTAAAATCAGACACACTTAAGCCCCAAAGGACAGGAAAATGAAAATACAGCCCACAGAATGGGAGAAAATATTTGCAAATCATACAGTCGATGAGGTACTTATATTAAAAACACATATTTTTACAAAGGCAAAGGGTCTTAAAGAGATATTTTTCCATGGAAGATTTATAAATGGCCACCAAGCACATGGAATGATGCTCAACACCACTCATCATTAGGGAAATGAAAACCAAAACCACCATGAGTTACCACTTCCCACCCATTAGGATGGCTATAATCATAAAAACAAACAATATTAGGATCTGGAAAAATTGGAACCCTCATTCATTGGTGTCGTGGACATAAAATGGTGCCATCACTTTGGAAAGTAGGTTTGGCAGTTCTTCAAAATGTTAAACATAGAGTTACCGTATGTCCCAGAAAGTCTACATCTAGACATGGACCCAAGAGAAATGAAGATAGTGTCCACATAGGAACCTGCACATACATGTTTATAATAGCATTATTCACAAGAGCCAAAATGTGGAGACAACTCAAATGTCCATCAACTGATGAATGGATAAACAAAATGTGGTCCATCCTTACAATATTTATTATTTGTTTATAGAAAGGAATGCAATACTGAGGTGTGCTACAACATGGGAAAACATTATGCTAAGTGAAATAATCCAGGCACAAAAGACTACATGCGGTATGATTCCATTCATTCAAGAAGTTCAAAGTAGGCATATCCATAGAGAGAGAAAGAGTAGATTAGTGATTTCCACAGACTGGAGAGAGAGGTAAAGGGAGTAAGTGCTAATGGGTATAAGGTGTTTGGGGGGCAATGAACACGTTTTTATTTCTTTTATTTTTTATTTTTTTAAAGATTTATTTATTTCGTCAAACAGAGAAAGACATGTATCATATGATCTCACTGATATGAGGAATTCTTAATCGCAGGAAACAAACTGAGGGTTGCTGGAGTGGGGGGTGGGGTGGGAGGGATGGGGTGACTGGGTGATAGACACTGGGGAGGGTATGTGCTCTGGTAAGCGCTGTGAATTGTGCAAGACTGTTGAATCTCAGATCTGTACCTCTGAAACAAATAATGCAATATATGTTAAGAAAAAAAAAAGAAGAAAAAGAAGGTAGCAGGAGGGGAAGAATGAAGCGGGGGAAATCGGAGGGGTAGACGAACCATGAGACACGATGGACTCTGAAAAACAAACTGAGGGTTCTAGAGGGGAGGGGGGTGGGAGGATGGGTTAGCCTGGTGGTGGGTATTGAGGAGGGCACATTCTGCATGGAGCAGTGGGTGTTATGCACAAACAATGAATCATGGAACACTACATCTAAAACTAATGATGTAATGTATGGGGATTAACATAAGAATAAAAAAAATCAACATTAAAAAGATTTATTTATTTCAGAAAGAGAAAACGTAAGCAGGAGAGACAGAGAGAGAGGAAGATAGAATCTCAAGCAGACTCCACATTGAGCTTGGAGCCCAATGTGGGGCTTAATCTCACAACTCTGAGATCAGGACCTGAGCCAAAACCAACAGTTGGATGCTGAATTGACCCCACCACCCAGGCACTCTGAACGCGTTTTTATACTAGATAGTGGTGATGGTCACACAACACTGTGGTGATAGTAAAATCACTGAATTGCACACTTTAACAAAAGGAATATTATGATACTTAAATATGTAAATTGTAACTCAATAAAGCCATTAAAAAATCCATATATGAGTTTGAGTATCAACATTGGAGAAATCAAACCTTAATCAGGTATGGGAACAGAGTTAAGAATGGCACTTGGAGCTGAGCGGCAATGGGCTAGGAATACATTGGGGTGGATAGGGAGATGACTAGCAAGGATAGAAGTAAGACAGCAGGGTCCATGGCCTATGCCTTAAAAGCAGCTAAACTATGGGAGTTTCTAGTCATGTTGGGGTCAGCCCTGGGGTAATGGAAGTGTTAATCCCAATCAGTGGCTCACAGGGTATGATCCAAGAACTCCTGAGAATCTCCAAGACACTTTTCATTGATCCATGAGGATAAAATGATTTTCATAATAAAACTAAGATGTCATTGGCCCTTTTCAGTCTCATTCTCTAATAAGCATACAGAGGAATTTTCCAGAAAGCTTTCTGATGTGTGAAGACATCATTGCTCTGGCAGTGAATGGAATGTGTGCTTCCTTATTCTTGTATTTTAAACATTTGTCAGTTTTAATTTCTAGTATGTTATCTTTTGATAGAGTATACAGAAACTAAAGATCTTTGAGATCTTCAGTGATGTTTAAGAGTCAATGGAGTTCTAAGAGGAAGACGTTTGAGAACTCCTGGTCTACCTCTGAACAATGGGTTGAAGTGGGTACTGGTTGCTTTTACAACAAATGATGGTCCTGTGGGGATCGTGTGTGTGGACGTCAATGGGCTATGTGTGGGCTACTCAGATTTCTGAGGCTCTATGGCACCACTCAGTCTTCAGTCTTAATTCAATCTCACAAACACTGAAGCCCTACAGATAATGAGGCTAACAAATATTGGTGCTAAATGCCAGAGATACAGAGGGAAATCAAACAGGCATAGTCAGTCTCTGCCTGTCTAGAGCTTAAACTCACAAGCTTATCCTCTCTTCCCAGCTTTCTTATTCTTCCTCCTGGGGAAAGTCTGGAGATTTTCATGGTCATCCTCAATTAACTTGTGCTCTTTCTCACAGAAGCGTTACTGAGACCTCTCTCTCCTTCCACAAGGGAAGACCCAGGTACACCCTAGCCGTGCAGGTGGGATGTCAGGTTCCTACCTGCATTCTTGCACTAATGAAACTGTATGTTCCTGTGAGTTACTACACTCAGTACCTGATACCATCAGGGGCAGAGACCTTTTGCTACTCAGAGCTGTATCCCCGATGCTTAGCAGCATACCTTGTACTTCACGAATGCTCAATAAAGCTTTGGATTGAATAAACAAAACAGCGAACTGCCCCCCTACAGAACATGATCGTGGGGCTCTTAGACACTATAAATGAGTGTGAAAATGCTCTGGATCTCCTGCTAAGTGGCCAGGGACTAAATCCTGAACCAACAGCCCTCAATCCAGACCTACCCGCTATGGAGACCGGACAGGTCTAGTGCCTGGGATGGCAACACACCGAGAGCTCAGTGAAAGGTTGGCTTCATGCAAAGCATCAATAGTTAGCCAACATAATGGACTGGGCTTACCAAAATCTCCTGCAGCTACTGCCGTCTGGCCACCTCCTGCTGGCTCCCGTGTTTTGTTGTCGCAAATGCAAAGACTGAGGCAGACTCTATGAGAACAGTACCAGTGCTTTGGCCATGACCATAGGGATTTTATGTTTGACTCACAAGGAGTATCAGAGAACAATGTTTTGGTCCTGGAAGATGCCAGCTGCATAATGAAGTTAGAATGTCAGAAGTATCCAGAAAGAAGGATGCTGGAAGCATCTAGTTTTTGTGCTCATTTCTGGACACAATGCCTTCCTCATGCAGATTTAAAGAATAGTTGGAAAGCAGTAGTAGTTATGTTCTTGTTCAAGAAACAACTTATTTTTTTGGAGATTTATTTATTTACTTTAGAGAGAGAGAGAGAGAGCACAGAAGGAGGGGCAGAGGGAGAGAATCTTTAAGCAGAATATGCACCAAGTTCGGAGCCCAATGTGGGGCTTGATCCCACGACCTTGAGATCATGACCTGAGCCAAAATCAAGAGTCCGACACTTAACCGACTCACCACCCAGGCGCCCCAAGAAACCACTTCTTGATAAATATTTCCACCAAGTTTCCTCAGGTTTCAAAAGCCCCCCTGGCAAGAAAGGGACCAGAGGAAATCACAGCAAAACAGCTCCTGAATAGTTTCAGATGGCCCACTCTCCTCCGTTCTTTGCACAGGTCTTCCAACTGAAGGGGCGGATTTGGAATCCTCCTGAAGAAATTAAACATAATTTAATTATAAACGCTGCCTGCCCTCCGGGTCTTTATGGAAGGTCCCTCCCCACATTATTTGGGGCATTCTCTGGGCTAGAGAAAAGTCATTTTGCTCTTTGTGTATTATAGGATTTAAAAATCTGTGGGACATATAAATGGCAAAAAAGCTTTGTTGAATGCTGGTAGCTTGCCTGTAAAAACACCTCACCGTTTCTAAATGTGAAGTTTAAAAATCTCAATCTCAAAATTCTGGTTTTGCTGTCATTTGCTCACCATGGTCTTTTTGTTGTGTGGTGTTTTGGTTTAGGTGCTCTCTCTGCTGTGACAGATTACCACCGACCCAGGGGCTGAAACAGTGGGCAATGATTTCTCATAGCTCGAGATGCTGACATCCAGGATCTGGGTGCAGCCAATTCCATTCCCAGGAAGAGCTCCCTTCCTGGTTTCTCCCTGTGTCCTGAGCTGGCAGAGAGCTGAGACAGAAGCCATCCCTCTCAGGTCTCTTCTCATGAGGTCACTAATCCCATCAAGAGAGCTCCACCCTCATGAACTCACCAGCTCCCAAAGCCTCTATCTCCAAATACCATCACATTGGGGGTTAGGGTTTTAGAGGTACACAGTCGTGTGGTCCATGACCTATGGAAGGAGGGACTGAAAAGCAGGCAAGCAAAGTAATTCGACATTACAATTGCCATAGTGGAGACTTGTGTAAGGCATGTGCAAAACCTGTCCAAAGAATCAAGGAAGGCTTCTTGGAAGAGGGAGCACCTTTCCTCAGGAACAACTGCCCAACAAACAGGCCAACAGAAGAGATTCCAGACAGAGGTAATGCAAGGGCTTGAGAGAGCATGGCGCATTCAGGGAACTCCAGGTGAGTTCAGAGTGTGGGAGCACACAGTGCCAGGTGGAGGTGGTGAAAGATGCTGCAGGATGGGGGCAGGGCGCCATAGCCCCGAGCGCTGGGCTAATGGACGTCTACTTGAAGAGCCCCTGAAGAATTTTTGAACCAGGAAACAACAGTATAATTTTATGTTAACAAAGCTCTTTAATGTGGCAGTGTGGAGAAAGGGTTGGAAGCCATTCTGAATGCCGGAGAACCTGCGAGAAGGACAACAGGATAGTTCTGAGTCTGAGACAGGTAGTGGCAGTGGGGTGAAAACAAGCACAAAACCAAAAACAGGACAGTGAGTTAAATTTAAGCTTTAAATAAATAACATATTTTTGGTATAAGTGTGTCCATCCTGTGTGATATTTGGCAACGCTGACTTGCAGCCCGATGTTTTCTCCCTGTTCTTTTGTATTTCACTCTGGTGATAAATTGATCTGCCACCCTGACTTCTGATTAAATGAATGCTCTAGATGAAAGCAAAGAAGCTTGTTGTATCCACGCCAGGTGGCATGCATTGCCACCACCGAAAAGCACTTCTGAGAAGCCCCACGACCATGCGGGCCGACTGGAAGCTGTACAAGGTCAGGGTCCCAAGAGGCCGGCCCTCCAGAGCCTGCAGCCAGAAGCAGCTTGGCCATCTTGAGGTACCATGGGGACAAGGACTCCAGGGGACACAGGAGCAGTGACAGCTGGTAGAGCTCGGCATCCTCCAACGCCAACCAACCCACCAGCCGCGCTGGATCGAGAGGAAATCGGTGGGGGGGCATGCACCCCATGCTGCAACTGCTCCCAGACTTCAGGTGACCCTGTAGGCCCCACTCTTTATGTGTGGAAATTCTCAGACTGAATGGAAGAAATAGAGCTTGGCTCAGGGAACTTCCAAAGGCCACCCAGAAGTTTCCACAGAAAGCAAGGCAACATCTGGTTTGGTCCCGGGAACACATTTGCTGAACACAGACATGAGGCAGACAAGGGCCGGGGGCTGATCTTATTAGGTGTGGAGTGGAGCTCTGCATTTCTAGAATCACTCAGACTCTGGCAAATTTGCAGTGAAATAAGCAAGAAAAGGAAGTTATTTCTGTTGCCATGAACAGTGGAAGAATATCCTGAGAGCTGACAGTGGGAATGATTTCTCGAAGCCTGAGGCACAGGAAAGAGGCTCCTGAGGTATGGATTTCGGTGCTGGTTCTCTCACCAACTACCTCTGTGACCTTGGACTGGTCACTTAACCTCTCTGAACATCAGTTTCCTCCAACCTAAAATGTGGAGGTTGTCTTACGTCAGTGGATTTGGAACTGGGTTCTGGTTTCCATGGAGCCTGAGGGTTCCTCCAAGAGCAGAGCATCAAGGGAGGCTGGGAGGCGGGGAGGCTGCCGACCCCCGGCACCTGCAGCCTCCCCTCAAGCCCCTCCTGCAGAGGAAGGACTCCGGGGCTGCAAGCTGTGGTTCCTTGTAGGGAGGGTTTTTTTTTTTCGTGGGAAAAGAAAGACAGTTTCACTGCTAAGGAATATGTGGAAACCCTCGTCTGAGAGGTACCAGCATCCTTCCAACAGGCTGTGATTTCGAGATTTTTCTTCTTCGTCTCGCTCTTCCGTCTATCAGCTAGAGCTTTCCATATTTCAATTAGACATTGAAGGTGAGATGGGAACAAGGAGGTGATTTGGGGGGTTATGAAACCGAGGGCCGCCCATTGCCGGTCGCCGCCGTGGACGGGGTGGAGGCACCGGTCGGCTGCGTCGTGACTTGCTCACGCTGAAAATGAAGTGGGGCCAGATCCGTGCCTGCAGCAGAGGCTGGGGGAAGCGGAAGATCTGGGGGGATGACCCGACCGGGGCGGGGGCGCAGGCGGCCGGGCAGCTCGGCTGAGGAGAGGCGCCGGCATCTCCCAGACGGGAGGGCGGTGGTGTCCCGCACGGAGTGGACGCTGCAGGGCGGACTCGAAGCCCGCAGCTCGCTAACGGGGCCCGCGGGGGGCAGGCCCTCGCGCCGTGCGCTCCTGAGCTGCCCAGCGAGGCCCAGGGGCGAGGCGCAGCGATGACCCCGCTGCAGGGTAACGTGTGGGCCCGCACGGGATTGTCCCGCAACCGCCCGCGCTCCTGCCCGGCCCGCCCACCGCGCGGAGGCCCCGCGCTCGCAGAGCTGCCTTCTAGCTCCATCCGTCCCTTGCTAACGTCGTCGTCGTCGGGGGCCACAAGACACCTGCCTCCTCTGGCTATCCATGTCCTCGTGTAAAACGGGGACATTGGATGATGACACAGGAATTCTTACCATCATCAGTTCTCAGGTCCGAGGGTCAAGTAGAGAATGGATAATAATGTGCTGTGAAAAGTGATTAAAAAGGGGGGGGCACCAAGGTGGCTCAGTTAAGGGTCCTACGCTTGATCTCAGCTCAGGTCTTAATCTCAGGGTCTTGAGGTCCTGCTTGAGATTCTCTCTCTCCCTCTGCTCCTCCCACCTTCCCTCTCTGAAAAGGAAGGAAGGAA
>NW_023270277.1:3498353-3527555 GCF_011800145.1 Mirounga leonina
AAAGAAGGAAGGAAGGAAGGAAGGAAGGAAGGAAGGAAGGAAGGAAGGAAGAAAGAAAGAAGAAAGAAAGAAAGAAAGAAAGAAAGAAAGAAAGAAAGAAAGAAAGAAAGAAGAAAGAAGGAAGGAAGGAAGGAAGGAAGGAAGGAAGGAAGGAAGGAAGGAAGGAAGAAGAAAGAAAGAAAGAAAGAAAGAAAGAAAGAAAGAAAGAAAGAAAGAAAGAAGAAAGAAAGAAAGAAGAAAGGAAGGAAGGAAGGGAGAAAAAGAAAGAAAGAAAGAAAGAAAGAAGAAAGAAAGAAAGAAAGAAGAAAGGAAGGAAGGAAGGAAGAGAGAAAAAGAAAGAAAGAAAGAAAGAAAGAAAGAAAGAAAGAAAGAAAGAAAGAAAGAAAGAAAGAAAGAGAGAGAAAAAATTACTGGAATACCAACCTATGTTGGCTACCATGTAAACACTGCAGTATTCAGTACTTCTGGATGAACAAAATGTACCACGGGACCTGTGGAAAAGCTAAGCATGCAGGACAGCTCAGCTCTATGATTTTTCTGGAGAAACCAAAACATGTGTCACATTCATAAAGAAGCTTTGCTTGGGAGCTCGATGCCTGCTCTGTTTCGGGTAGCAGGCAACCAAGGAGGTTGCTGAAAATTTTATACACGAAATAACGCTGTGTTCTTTCAAACCAAAATGTTTCTGTTTTCATTTTAACTAATGACTTTTAAATGAATGACACAAGCTTAGGGACTAATAAAGATCGACCACAGAAGGGGAGAGGAGAAGCAGTTCAAACCTTACATTCTGCTGGAATTCATTTAAGCATACAACGAGGAATGTCCATGGGCAAGCCACCCACTAAAACAAACAAAGGCTCTCCTGAAAATTAAAACACAACTAAAAGCAAAAGCATACCATTTAAAAAAAATAATCCCTTTGGGTGAGACAAGTATTCTAAGCATCTGTTTCATTAAGAACAAAATGATTTAATATACTATCAAGAGATCCCTTTCCCCAAACTCATAAAAGGAGTCCATTGCTTTCTTGGGCATCTGTCTTTCTGTGTCTTATGGAGACCAGAACTAGAAACGTATCCCCAAACAAGACATTTCCACACCGGCCGAAGCATTTCCGTGTTTGCACGACTGAGCTCCTGCTCACAATCATAGCTGTAATGAACTGAATGAGTCCTCGAAGAATATTTGTTGAATGAATGAATGAACCAAGAGTGATCAAGAAGGATTCTTTTCCTCACTAGGAACCCTTGGTGTTGGTATTTCTATAGGAAAGGAGACACTTCTCACAGGTGAATTGCTTCTGCTTTAAATATCCAAGATCGAACCATTATATTGGAATAGCGACATTACAAATTTTCTTAGTCCCTGTGTTTTCCTACTGTTAAAAGTAAAATATGACTTTTCCACTCCAGACACAGCTCCAAGTTTCCCAGAGCTTGTTTTCACACCCAGGTGTGCTGGACACAGGATGATGAGTGACATGAGAGAGAGATCCTTGATGGTGACCACTTCAGCCATGATAATTTCCCGTGCATGCATGTTCTGTGGAGATGCTGGGTCCCTTTAGGATCTGCATGTTGTCTTCTTAGGGGAAACCCAAAGAGCTCAATTCAGCTCACCCATAGTCATGGTCAGACCCAGCTGGATGGCCCCCTGCTCTGCAATGAGTCCAAATCCGCTTGACTCCATCACACATGCACACATACATGTGTTTACACCCAAGAATATACACATATTGTCTTAGTCCATTCCGGCTTCCATGACGGAATACCACAGACGAGATGGCTCAAACAACAATCATTTCTTTCTCGCAGAGACTGGGGAGTCCAAGATCAAGATACCAACAGTGGCCAGAGTCCACTTCTTTTTCATTGATTTCTTCTTGCTGTGTCCTCCACATGGCTGAAAGAGGACTAGGGGGCTCTTTGGGTTATCTCTCATAAGGACTCTAATCCCATTCAGGAGCGCCCCACCCTCATGACCTAATCACCTCCCAAAGGCCCACCTCCTCACGCCATCCTTGTGGGGTTTAGGTTTCCACATATGAATGTTGAGTAGACACATTCAGTCTGTACCATGTAGTCTGAAGAAATACATAAGTTACATTGCCTTTACTCTTTAAAAACCTGAGGAAACATCAGAAAATATGTTTATTAATGTAGATGATTGTCAAAACCAAATAGATAATGGGGAAATGCTTAGAGGAAATGTGTTTTTGCTAGGATTCCTCTTATTGCACAAAAGAAGCATTTCTCACAAAATAATGGCTAAGATATTATTTTAACAATCTTAGCTTCAAACCACCATGTTTTGGGCTTTGAAAATAAGTTTGCTCAGAGATGAAAAAGACTCCAAGAATATAGAAGCTTCATCTTTGATTAGTCTATAAGATTATGTATTTCGTTTACACAATCACAAGCGATTGCTTTTTAACTATTCACATTTCACGTTGCGTACAGATCATTGGGTAAACACATCACAGCCCTGTCATACGGCCACTGTGAAGTCAGGTTTGTTCAGTCTAGAATAAGGGCTCTCAAGCTCACTCAGTTAGTAGAGCACTCAGAAGTCATAACACCCTTTGTAAGACATCAGAGAGTGTTCATGCATACTTAATCCTATGACACAAATGTGACTGCCTCATATGCATGCAATATGCTATTTCAGTCATGATGATAGGAATAAAAAAAAAAAGTATAATCATCTGGTCCTGAGTGTCTTAATTACTATGTTAGCTCTTCACATTTTTTGTTATATGTTGGATTTATTTGCAACAAAGCCTAAACAATTATTGGAGCAAACCTTAAAATAGAGAAAAAGCTCCTCATAAACTAACGATTTGAGTGTGCATGAGTGTGCTGAGAGAGACACTGAGGAGGGGGGACTGGGAAAATGTAATGACTACTGATGCACCTCTAGAGGCAACTGGGAGAACTGCGGGTCGATCCCCATAGTGTGAAAAATATTGAGCCTGGTCGCGGGTATTAAGGAGGGCACATACTGCATGGAGCACTGGGTGTTATTTGCAAACAATGAATCATGGAACACTTCATCTAGAACTAATGATGTAGTGTATGGTGACTAACATAACATAATAAAAAAATTATAAAAAACACATTGTTTAAGAAGAAAGAAAAAGCTTATATGATTAAAAGTTTCTGAAATTCTAACAGGTGGGATAATTCCTTACTCCAGGCACAAGGTGCACCTGTCAGTAAACGTGCTCTCCCCAGCCCCTCTAGGAGGGCACTGAGCTGCTTTGATGGATCGCCCACATTCACTGACCCAAAAGACCACATACAGGCCATGCTCTGCAGGAGCTTGTGATGGGACCAGGGAGACCAGATACTCACAGGGGGATATAGTCTCAGGGAGGCATGAATATTGGATAAAATTGTTGGTAGTTCAGAGAAACTGTAGACTTAATGTACTATCGAGAGATCCCATTCTGCCAAACTGATAAAAAGAAGTAGTGACCATAAACCTTAAAGGGTTGGCTGTTTTGGGAAGGGAGGGGGAGTCTGGGCAGGTGTAGACAACAGCACTGAGCAAAGGCTGACCTCAAAGCTGGACATGGTCTGCCTGCTGCTGATTCAGTGAGTGACCCTTTCTGACCAAGGAACGCGACCGGATCCACAAGGGAGTAGCTGTTTCATGCACGCAAGACGCCTTATGCAAACGGACCTGAGTAGGGCATTCAAAAGTCACACAACTTTCAATGCAATGATATGTAGATGTGGTATTGAACAACCTCATACTCTGATGCCATAAACTTTCACTGAGGGATTGTTTTGGTTGTGACAGAAAACACAAATCACTGGCTTAAGTGAAACAGAGTCTATACCTTGAGGTAAGTTTGAGCCAGGGGCTCGGTGGCATTACCAGGGCTGGGGCGTCTTCACCTCTGAGCCTGCTGTCCTCTGTGTTCAGTTCATTCTCAGTTCCTATGCAAAAACACGATGCTTAGGAAGAGTAGAACTAAAACCTCCTTCTAGTGGCCTCCACACAAGTGTTGGACTCCATGAGGTTTGGATCCTGCTGTATCACATTCTGTAACGATCCTTGCTGCCTATGAGGGGATCTCTGCCCTGACGGCTGCCGGACTCCGCTCCATCACGGGCGTCTGCTTCTGCGAGGTCCCTCGCTGTCGATCCCCGCTCACTGTGTGGCTCCTGGCCAACAGGAGTCCCATCACTCCTGAAAATAACACTGAACATCAGGCGCACGCCTTTGACCTTTCTCTCGGAGGGGACGGAGGCCCACTGCCCAGCGGGGAAATGTGATGCGCTAGAGTGTGCAGGTGGAGGTGGGCGGGGACAGGTAGCCACTTACTGACTCGTGATGGGTAACTTTGCCACTCACCAAATGGGAAGGGCTAAAAAGAAAGAGCAACAAAAGCCAAATTTACTCAGAAGAAAAAAATGTGAAAAAAAGTATCAGGAAAAGAAAAATCAGAAGAGAAATCTGTTTGGGGAGAAGTAAATCCACTTGATATTTGACAAGTTGAGTTTAAAGTGATAATGGGCCATCTAAGCAAACCTGTCCGAAAGGCATAGAAGTGTCTGTGAGCTATTGAGTATAGACTTTGTGCCAACAATTTTACAAGACTTATTTCTAAGCCTCCCAATAATCCTGTAAAGTAGATCATTTTGCTCTCATTTTATATAAAAATGGAGACAGAGAGATACATTATCATGCTCAGCTTGCAAGGGACAGAGCGGGAATCTGAGCAAAAGTTCTGTCTCGCTTCAAAGTCTGGACTACATCCAGAGATCAAATTGCTTGGAAGTTGCAAAAGGCCGAATCTACTCAGATCAAACCAAATAAACTCCTAATCTAAACCCCTTTCCGCTACTACTCCCTATTCCCCCCCGGTTACCCACTCTGCCTGCAATGTTTGCGTAATTCGTGCACTAGCGAGATGGATCTGGATGGTGGTGTGGGCGGCTCAGAGCTACAGATCACCTGGAACTAGGATTCTCTTTGGGGAATGGAGGGCTTTTTGACCCACTTCTCATCACGGTTATCCATCCTACCCCAAATCACTTTCATTCCCCATCTGGGGACTAAGGGCTCAGTATTGACTGAAATCGAGCCCAGTGTCTGCCTAAATTAAATTCACCAAGACCTTTTATCTTCGTGTTTTGTTATATATGTTTCAGGTCAGTTCTGAGACAATATAAAATATTCTTAAAAAACAAATAGTCCCAAACAAAAGCCAGATGCAAGATCTTACTAAAGACCCAGTTGCTTAGGGAGCCACAATTATGTCAGGAAGGAACTTCAAAACAGAAACAAACAACAAAAAACAAACAAACAAGAACAAGATACCTTACCATTTCATTGCCGATCCAGAGTGGGCAAATACTTTCCAAATGGAAACTGCTAACAATTTCAAATGTAAGATAGCTGTGTAGGATGCAGGATTCTTGTTCACAGACTTCAAGAACAGAATTCAGACAGGGAAAAATTCTGTAAAAAAGCATGGTTCCAATGGGATAAAATATGTTTCAGACAAAATATATTTCTTTACGTACATAGAGCATCTCTATTTGACCTGGAATGATTGCTGTAATTTCACTCTTTGCCGTTATGAGTGAAAGACCACTATTTTAAAGTTTTATTGGTAAAATGAAGGCTCAGATGTGTTAAAGATTTGCCCAAGGTCACATAACACCGCAGTTTTAATTCAAAACCAGGGTCAGTACCCCATCTTTATACCCAATCCCTGAGCATTTCGGTGCAAACTGGCCAAATTCTAATTGGCAAAGCCTGTATTATTTTTGTCTGTGGGCTTTCTCTGGCTACCAAACCCCTCCACCTGCCCACAAGTGCCAGGAAGCAGCAGAGATGCCCACCCCCTGAGCCGAGGCTCATGTAACATCTGACTGCATAGATGCCCCAGGGCCCTCGATCGTCCAGTGTATGAACACCTAGGCTTGGGGTCTCCACTGGCTCTCACATTTCCCCAGAAGGATCAAACTGAGTTAACTGAGGTTGTAACTTGTTTGATAAAACCTTTATTGGCTCCCCTCCCATCCCCATCTCATACCTAGAATCACTTCCAAAATAAACTCTACACTCAAAACTCTGTTTCAAGGCCTGCTCCCAAGGGGACCTAAATGAACACAGCCAAGTCTGATTCCAAAGCCCAGACTGACTTTCTCCTACGTGCTGTTGGAGGAGGTCAAGGCCACGCATGATGCCCGTATCCTATGTGGGAAGAGCAAGACCGGGAAGATAGGGAAGGAGGGGAGATGCATGAGGGGCGAGTACCCAGGATCTCATGACAAAGCCAGGGCAAGTTCATGGAGAGGAATCTTAACATAAGACATTTATGAAAGATGGTAATCCATTGTGAGAATTTCGGGGAAATAATCAACACTTTCAACCAGAGCACCACACCGCATCTCCCATTGGCAGCTGACATGGGGACAGACTGACAGAGGTGGGTGGGCAGCCTGAACACACTCAGAAACCTAGGAAAATAGGGTCTTGACGCATAGGGTCAGGAACCGAGTCCCGGTGGGGACTGCCGTGCTAGGACTTGGATGGGTCCCTGTGAAATTGCTGCTTTTGTCAAACAAGGTGGATTGTCAAAAATTCACACGGTCAACCTCATAGATGGGGACTCAGAACATCTTTGTCTCGGGCTTTCCGGGACTCTCCAAACTGGGTCTCTTCTAAAGCGTTTGGCATAGCAGAAAACGAGAAGATGGGTTAAACCCTTGACCGGCTGTGCAGTGACCAGCGTGTCACCCATCCCTGAGTCTGGTGCCCTCATCTGTAAAAACGGGGATGGTATGGCCACCCAGACTGTTGTTGGAAGAATTAAGCGGGTCATTGAGGGAAGCCTCGGTCACAGTCTCCAATACAAAGTTGGTGCTCAAGAAGCAGGACCCGTCCCCGGTGCCGCTTCCTGCTGATTGCCATCTGCCCCTGGAAGAGGGTGACCCAGTGTCAGGGATTAGAGCGCCACGATGCAGAACTGACAGTAAGAAGGATGTGTGGACTATTTGTGATTTTTATAAAGGAAGCTATCCACATTAAGACAAAAGTAAATTATTTGACCTGATCTGGAAGCTCCCTAGGAGAGTTTTCAGTACAACACGGTGTTTGGGGGGGGGCGGATCTCTGAATGGCTTAGACCAAAGTTTCAAACTGCAATTGTAAGGTTTCTGGCATTCGTAAATAGTCAAGGGGATTGTTTGGGGGAGAGACAGGAGTTTCATTTCAGCGCTCTGGAAGTCAAAATGCCAAAGCAGACTAAATATTTGGAATGGAAAGTTCTCCAAATGTTGAGATTCCTTTGAACTAAGCTTTGCACACAAAATTTAGATTGGAGGTTCTGGAAGGTACGATATAATTTGTGGAAAGCAAGATTGAAATTCATAGGACACGGGTCCACGTCCTACCTTTGCTGCCTCCTTATTTATGATTTTGGACACTACACTTTTCTAATTACCAATTTTTGACGTGTAACATGGGAAGGTGAATCTACCTTCTATGCCTAATATGCTCAAATATATTATACAGTTAAGGGGTGATTAAATAAGAGAATGTCTGAAAATATTAGTTTAGAAACTGCTATTCCTTATTTAATAAACTGATAATCTGCACACCTAAAAGATGCGGCTTCTTCCTTCCTAGTGCGTTATCGGAAGCCACAGAAGATGCAGTTTAGAACAAGAGAAATGGAAATCACCATTGCCAAGAGGGTTAAGCACACCACAGTTGCATGAGCGGGGGGTGGTGATGTGATAAAATAGAAAAGGTATTTTTGGGCAAATTATTTAGCTTCCTATCTATAAAGCAAGTTACACTACTTTACCCTCACAAAACCATAATGTATTTTGAACTTTAATGTAGTAGGTGTCATTCATTTCTTACATAGCTTAGTAGCAGGTATGATAACTTTCCTTTTGCAAATAAGACAACTACAAAGCATGGGAACGGACTGCTTTACTCATACTTTATTCGATGCATACCTCTCACATGTTTAACTTGGTTTGGACTTAACATACCCCAAATCGAACTCATGATCTTCCTCCCAAACCTGAACTTTTCCAGATGTCACTATCTCTCTCAGTAAAAGACGCCTTTGGTTACATCGTGGCCCAAACTGGAGAATCACACTGCACACTTTCTTCTGCCTTGCTGCATACATAAAATCAACTTTCATGTTTCCTTAACTCTGTCTCTCCAATGCACATCAAACGTGTCCGCTGTTCTCCATCTCCCCCATTGATAACTCGTCTGAGTCACTGTTATTCCCATCACCTGGTCCATGAAAGGACATTCTTTTCATCTTCTCAGACTGGGTTTCCCCACAGCAGTGTCCTAGATAAAAACTTGGTTGACACTAACTTATGTGGGAGTGGATCCCAGGAAGTGGAGTTGAGGGAGCAGTCGGAGAGAAATGGAGAATGAAAGAAAGACCATGAGGCAGGCATCCTTGAACTGATTCAACCACAGTCAACTGTAGTCCAATGCCCTGGGAATGCTCCATGGAACTGGAGAGAGTGAGTCTCAGACTTGTCTCGACAAGATGGAAGGCTATGGCATTTATCTGCTGATTTCTGGCCCCACCCGGAGAGGGTTGCCCTGGAGTCATAACACCTCTGCACCTCCACGTTGATGGGCTGCACCTAGGCTAGACCCCACCCGCAAGGCTCTTTATTTAATCCCTGAGGCAGCCCTGTGAGGGATGCTAGAAATGGGAAGTCATCAGTGTTCCAGACACCCGGCTCAGGATTCATTCGGCCACACCATGAGACTACAGGACACCATACCTCTCAAGAGGCTACGGCCACTGCCTGAAGCTTCCAGAAACTACAAGCCCTTTTTCAGGCTAGAGAGCTTCAAAATGACTGACACTTCATGGAAAGGGGCTATTTTTTGCTGATGATGCTTCAGAAAACTGTCTTCCTGCTCAGATTAACACTGGGAAGATTAAAAATAAAACTTTAGAAGCTGGACTCCATCAAAAATGTTTAAACATGTTGTTCACTCTTTAATACAGTAAACTTCAGCCAATGTGGCCATTTAAATTTAAATTCACTATAATTAAATACAATTAAAATTCAGATTCATAGTTAAATTCAACATTTTTCAAGCACTCAATAGACACATGTGGCTGGAGCTACAGTGTTGGATGGCACTTCCATCATTGCAGAACGTTCTGTTGGACAATGCTGGTCTTCATCATCCACGCTTGACTGCAAAAGTGGTCTTGAGTTCTTGCCTTCCCTTTCATGAGGCCTCTTTATAACGTAATTTTGCAGGAACTCTATGGAGAGATGAGGCCTAGTTCTTCACCCCTTGAATCCAAGCTTATGTGCCTTGCTTCAGCCGATGGGAATTCAGCAAGACGGGGTGCCTGTGGAGGGCTGACATGCACTTGTGGAAGGAGCTTGCTCTCCTGCTGCTTTTGGTCCCCATCACTTCCTGGCACATGTGTCCCCCATGTTTTCTAAGTATCTGAGCTTTCCCCTCATCTCCTCAAGATTTCCTGGGCCTGAGCTCACACCATTCCCTCTGCCAGAAAAGCATGTTGCCCCTGCTCTATGACAGGATATCTGCATGTGGAACCCACACTCAAATCTCTCTCTCTGTAAAGTTTTTCTGGATTCCCTACTAGAATGACCCCTCAAGGGGGCGGAAATTTTGTCTTATCCATGCCTCTATGCCTTGCATCTGCCTCCGTGCTTGGCACTGGGTAGGTACCTCCTGAATCCCCAGTATACACTTGGATATATTTCACAAATTTATTCTGCACTATAGGTAACTCCTTGTAAATTTCTCAAATGGCTGCAATTCACACACTAAACACATCTGCTGCCCATCCTCCACTCCAATTTCTAAATGTTGCTCTGCTCACCATGAGCTAACTGAAGTTCTGTGCATTGCTTTACTGACTTTTAGCCAGATTCCCTTATTGTGACATTCCAACAATTTCAGACCATGAAGGTAAAAACTGGCCGAGAAGACTGAGCCTCAAACTCAGGAGCTCCCAAACTCTGCTCCTGTATTACTGCTTGCCCTGAAATGTCCCCACTTGCTTTTACTGTTTTCCTCAAAGTCATGATAGGAGAGCCTCATGGAATGTTCCACTACGGAGAGGACTCCTAGCGTGTATGCATGAAGTTTGAAATAGCCTGCTTTCTAATCCCAGTGCCCAGAGAACAACTTTAAAAACTTGTATTAACCCCAGATTTTCTACTTACCAATCTGGATCTTGAGCAAGACACTTCCCCTCTTAGTGTCTTTATTTGTACATCTCCGGCTGGATATAATGACCAACCCGCAGAGCTCCTTGGGAGATACAGACCGTGCATGCCACATGTCTAACCACGTGACTAACCCAGCACCTGACACTTTGGCACAACTCAACAAGTAGCAGCTTGTAGAGAAAACGTAGATTCCAGAATCCATTATTTGTTAGGAACTTCTGAAGTACGGGATTCCTTCCAAAGGAAGCATCCCAAGGACAAGGTAAATATGTCTTCCTGTCTTAGAAGCTCAGACCGTTCTACTGGGTTTGGGGAAACCTAGCGACCAAAACTGACATGGATGGATGAACCTTTACTTCTTGCTTGACAAGTGCTTCTCAGAAATTTCTCTGGATATTCCAGCTGAGGTCATGCCAGACATCCCCCGAGGGGTGATGGTCAAGCTCTGATATAAGGGCCAGAAGGAGAAGTCTAAGAAACTATAAAGAAATGCAAATCCACCAATTCCAGCCAATATTCTGGATAGGGATACCTTCCAATCAAATTTCTAGTTCCTCAAAACAGAACGTGTGTGGCATTTTGGCCAATATCATTAAAAAATCTCGTAAAAAATACATGTAGGGAAAATTAAGACCCCATTTCTATGGACCTCTTGAAAGAACAACAATAATAAAAACATAACAATTACTTGGGGCACCTGGGTGGCTCAGTCATTAAGCATCTGCCTTCGGCTCAGGTCATGATCCCAGGGTCCTGGGATCGAGTCCCGAATTGGGCTCCCTGCTCAGCAGGAAGCCTGCTTCTCCCTCTCCCACTCCCCCTGCTTGTGTTCCCTCTCTCGCTGTCTCTCTGTCAAATAAATAAATAAAATCTTTAAAAAAATAACAATTATAGTGTAGTTGGACAGATGGAATAAGATGATGGAATTAGACTGGTTTGCCCAGAAAGAAAAGGAAATATTTAGAAGTCATTGACCTTTGCAGGGCTGATCTTTGTACTCCTCACAGCTGTGGTTCCAGCTGAATGATACCTGGAAAGGTCTCTTCTCCATCTCCACCCAGTAGATAGCCTTGCCATCCTTCTTGGTGACAGAATTCCCCTGCCCTACACAAACACGCACTTTCTAGATACATACCCTCTGGGATAGCTGGACTTCTAACAAGTCTTTTCCCCCCATCCTGATCTATTCCTTGGTAAAATGCAGTGAATGATTATGAGCAATCACTGATGTTGGAGTTTGCTGCAGTTATTAAATGTACATACTCACTGATATTTAAGGCTGCATCCACATGCACATTCCACTTTGGCAATTGTGATGTATTTGTTAGGGAGAGTGGAAAGTCGGGACACTCAGGTTGTGCTCTTGGTTCTGCCAATGTGGGTCCTGTGGTCAAGCCACTTCCCCTTTCTTGACTCAGCATCCCCAGCCATAAATAAAATGAAGGGCTTGGATAAAACATCTCATATCTCCTTCTGCTAAATATTCCCTGAATATAGAGATCCCTGGTAGTAGTCCAAGAGAAGGAAATATTGGTTAGTTTGAATTCTGAAGAGACAGAAGGCAGAGAAGAGAAAAAAAGGATGTTGGGGATGACGGGCATTGGGGAGGAGGCCATGGTGAGCAAGGCAGAGGTCAGCCATGTGAGCTGATGCTCTTGCGTGGAAGCACCAGCACCCAGGGGACCGTGGGGGAGGACATTTCATGGGGGAGTGCAGGAGGAAGGAAAGTGGGAGAGACCCAGAGACAGTCTCTGTCTCCTTCCAAGGCCAGCCTTCATGGCCTATTCCAGAAGGATCTCACCAGCATTATAAGAAGTGGTATATATGGGGAGGTTTTGAAATCCCAATATATTTTTTTAAATGACTTGAAAGTAACAGTCAAGACCATGATTATTTTAATGAAATCATAGCTATCACACTGGCAGGGACTTCAGAACTCTCCTCTAGCCCTCACATTTTGGAGAAGAAGGAAAACTCAAACCCAGAGAAGTAGGTCAACGTGCTTAAGGACATACAGCTAGTTAGCGAACAACACAGGCTGCAAATAAAATTTTAATTAGGAAAAAAAAAAAGGTCACACAAGGATTTAGTTCCCTTTTTCAAAATGAAGAGCCAGAATATACTTTTCATTTATGTCTCGCAACTGAAATCCTATGTATAAGACAATGTATAAGGAAAATAGAGCACATGGAATGAGCTTAGTCCTGCTTTCCTGACTGGTCTGACGTGCGTAAGCTTTTACCCTGATGACAGCACTCCTTCTTCCAATGTCGAACGTTATCATCGCATCAAACAAATGTCTTCCATTTGGGGTGAGAAGTCAAGGCCATGGCTTTCTTAATTCCAGATGCAAAAGAAACAAACAGCTCCACATTTTGACCCTGGTCATACGGAAAACTTTTCCCTTAAACCCAGAAATAACAGTGGCTCGGGTTATAAGACAGAAAACAGTGAAAGAAGAAGGAGGAGAAAAAGCAGAGGAGGGGAGGAGGAGAGAGAGGGATGAAGAGCAGAAGGAAAGTAACAGTCAGCAGAGGAAGGAAAGCGTTGGGAACTTAAAGTTGCCATGACATTCTTGAGCGTAATTAGAAAAAACGTCGTCATTTCCCAAAAGAATAACAAATATTTTCTCAAGGCAAGAACTCCTGATAGCTCACATAGATCGTATGTGTTCATGACACACGCAGATCGAGTGCTGCCTCATTTGGGGAATTTGAGGCTCCTTGATCCTGAAGATGAATTGTTTCAATCTGGCGTTTCCAAGGTAAAAACATCAGAGACTCTCCAATTTCAGTAGAACGCAATGCTAGCACCACAGACTGTCAAGGGACCTTTCAGAGGAAACCCCGTCTGCTGCCTGCACTTGGTCGGAACCTGGAACCTTCCTCGGAAGCTCTCAGTCCCACAGCCCTGACCTCAGGTGCCTCTCAGCCACTATTCAGCTGAGCCCGCTGCCTTCTTAACCTCACCTGACTGGCTTCCTGTGGCCGGGGCCCTGATCTGTTACTTCTCATCGGCTTTGCTGCTTTCCATCTTTCCCTCAAAGCTAAAAATAAATACATTAATTAATTAATTAATTAATTAAAAAAGTAAAATACCAAAAAACTGCTCTGGTCTATGAAGGGCTACTGGCCAAGAAAAGCCCCCTTTCCTTCTGCAAGGTGACAAAGAGATAGACTACATCAGGGGCCTGGACCCTGCAGGCAGGGCTAGGTGGTGGAGGAAACCCATGAAGGAGTAGGGGTAGAGGGGGGAAGGGGGAAGCAGAGCCTGATCTTGGAAAGAGGAAAACTCTGCACAGATGTGAGTGAGGTTCTTCACACCAAACCTTCAGCTTCATCCCAGACTTCTTGAGGATTCATCCTATTTATTCAAAAGCATCCTGTAAGAGAAATACTGTTCAGAGGCCACTAACATTTGTGGGGCTCTTCTCCGGCAGGTTCTGGATTGGGTGAGTGCTACACGCATTGAACTGCTAACCCATTTTCCTTCTAGACCTTGCATTACTGCTGAGATTCGGTGGGGTCATGTCACCTTGAACTACAGCGGCAACAGTGTGATGTGGCAAGTAGGTAGGTGAGCTTGAGCAACAACCTGTATGCAGATCGGGACGAATTATCCAGTGAAATGGGCATCTGTATAGAAGGGGACGGTGTTAGCCGGCTTGGTGGGAGTTCATCCTTACAGCTGACTTCCCAGTGCACAGGGCATAGACCCCAGCAAAGTGAAGTTGCTCTCCCTAAATCCTATTAGTCTCTACAGATCTGAGTTTTAGGCATGGAACATGGAACATCCTGCATCCCTGGGCTTCAGTTCATTGTGCTATAAATTGAGCATGATCACGTCTACCTTGCAGGGGTAGTTAATGATCACATTACCTGGCACGACACACACACCACCAGCAGACATCTGGGGTCTTCCCCACTCAAGTCTCTCTTATTAGTATTCGTGCAAAAATACGAATATCCCAGTGTAACACACTATTCATCTGGTGAACACATAGACCAGAAAGGGGAGCTCATCAAAACCCACCAGGCTCATCATGTTGATTTCAATTGAGAACAGCAAATGGGGTGATATGTTATTTTTAAATCTTTTCATTTAGAAGGAAAGGGGGATACTGTTCGGTAATTGGACTAATTCACTGACCAATAAAAATAAAGTTTGGTTTTTTTTTTAGGATTTTATTTATTTACTTGTCAGAGAGAAAGAGAGCACAAGCAGGGGGAGCAGCAGAGGGAGAAACAGGTTTTTCACTGAGCAAGGAGCCCCATGCCGGACTCCATTCCACGACCCTGGGATCTGACCTGAGGCCAAGGCAGATGCTTAACCGACTGAGCCACCCAGGCGTCCCAAGAAGTTATTTTTCTTAAAACAAACAGAAAAACTCCAATATGCTCAGGCTCACTTAGCTGTTCATCTGGGGCCTGGACCCTGCTTGTGAGCGATGCATTCGGCCTCCTCCCCTGCGCTCCGTGAGCCGCCTCCCCCTCCCCCACCCCAGCCCAGGCTCCAGGTTGCTGGGTCTGTCCTTAGTTAAGGACAGGAAAAGTCTGCAGAGAAGCCATCACTATTTGCTGAGGATAGCAATTCCGTGGAAGACTGCAGGCAGCATGTCGACACTTTCACAATGCTGTTCTGTCTTCTCGGTTTCTGTCTCTTTGAGTTCCTCCTTCAAACCCTGTACCTGCCTGCTGACCATGTTGCACATGAGGGGGCCTGTCTTGCACCCTACCTTTCCATCCAGGACCTAAGGACTCTTCTGAATGCCCTTTCTTCATTCAAAATAATCATGATTTAGAAGTGCTTCTGTAACTTACAGAATAAGAAGAGGATCTGGTGTCCATCAAAGTTTTTTTTTGTTTTTTTGTTTTGTTTTTTTTAGTGAAATGTAAGACCCTATACATTAAAGACTTCAAACAGCTTTAAATTCTAAGAAGCAGAAATTAGCCATGAACTTTTTTTTCCCCCAAAGCCATGGTCAAAACAAAGTATAAAACATTTCTAAGTCCTAGACAGGAAAGGAGAGATAGGAGAAAGACTTGCTGTCTCCAAAGAGTGTGTGTATTTCCTTTTATTCTTCATTCTAAGCTGATGAAGATCTTCCCAAATGTGTTTTTGGTAGAGCTGTTTGAACATTTAGGGCTTCTAATTTTGAAACACTAAGGAATTGCCAAAATTACAGCAACAAGAGTCCCTCAGATAGGTCAGAACAGAGGAGCTATTTTTCAAGAATCCCCTCTACTTTCTGGGGAGCTCCACAGGCCCTGCCCTGTTACAGGTGATGGAATTGAGAGGGTTTGGGGGCTGATGGGGCTGGAGGGAGGAGGGAGAGTAAGAGTACTGAGTCAGGACCCACTTTCTAGTTCTTACCTCAAAATTTAAAAACAAGGTAGTGTTATAGTCTAAGTGTACTACACTGAAAGAAGAGCAGATTTGGGGAATCCTGAGTTTATTTTGTGTAAGCTGACTCTGAGGTACCTGTGGGGCACGTGGTTGGGGATGTAGAAAGAACAGTCAGATATTCAGGTCAGATCTCAGAAGACTGTTGCTCAGAGACGTTTGCTGAAGGTCATCAGAATATAGAGGGTCACTGAAGTAACTCATGCAGATGGAAATACTTAGGGAACCAATTTATCATAAAAATTAAAGGTGCTCATGAGGGTTTCTGCATTTCAATGGAAATTAAGAGAAGTCAGCATCTCAAGGAAAGGATCCTCCGGCAAATAAAATGTATTGGGGGATGTGTAGGATGTTGGGGTCAAAGTGTTCCTGACACTCAGCAACCTAGAAATTGCTGGCATAGAGAAAACAGTGTTGATGGTATAGTCGTGGTGGAAGGCACACTGAGGGCATTGCAGAGTTTGTGGAAAGAGGGATGGGAATGGCAGACAAACGGAACTAGCCAGTGGCTCGGCTGAGAAGCAGAGGAGAGATGGGCTAGTAGCTGAAGGGGAAACTGGGCTTGGAATCATAATACACTTTTTTTTTAAGATTTTATTTATTTGACAAAGAGAGACACAGCGAGAGAGGGAACACAAGCAGGGTGAGTGGGAGAGGGAGAAGCAGGCTTCCCGCCAAGCAGGGAGCCAGATGCGGGGCTCAGTCCTAGGACCCTGGGATCATGACCTGAGCCGAAGGCAGATGCTTAACAACTGAGCTACCCAGGCGCCCCTCATAATACACTTTTTTTTTAAGATTTTATTTATTTATTTGAGAGAGAGAGAGCATGGGGGGGGAGGGTCAGAGGGAGAAGCAGACTCCCCGCCGAGCAGGGAGCCCGATGCGGGACTCGATCCAGGGACTCCAGGATCATGACCTGAGCCGAAGGCAGTCGCTTAACCAACTGAGCCAGCCAGGCGCCCCTCATAATACACTTTTTAAGATAAGGAAGATCGGAGTATGTTTAGGTGCTGACCCAGAGGCAAGGGGAGAGACTCTCAAGGAAGAGACATAGACACAAAGGAAGAGACTAGGGTTTCTGAGGGGTGGGAAAGGACAACCTCATTTGGACAGGAAGCAGTTGCAAGATGTCAGGAGACACCTCAAGTAATGGAGTGGGAAGAAATCAGGGCAGTGTGGCACAGATGTACTTGGCTTTAAGTCCCAGCCGTGGCACTTTCTAACATAGAAAGGTGAATTTGTAGCTCTCAAAAAGATGTTGAGTTCTAACTTCCAGTACCTCAGAACGTGACCTTATTTGGAAATAGGGTATTTGCAGGTGGTCAAGTTGAGGTCATTAGAGTTAACCCTAATCCAATGTCCTTATAAAGAGGAGAAATTTGGACACAGAAACAGATAGCCACAGAGGGAAAACCAATGAAGACACGGGGAGAAGACAACCATCTACAAGCCCAGGAGGCCTACTGGCACTGAAAGTTAGGAGAAAGTCCTGGGATGGATCTTTCCTCCTCCACCCACAGGAGAAAACCACCCTGCCTACACCTTGCCTTCAACCTTCCAATGTCTCAAACCTCTAGCCTCCAGGATTGTGGGACAACGAATTTCTGTTGTTTAAGTCACCCAGTTTGTGGTTCTTCATTACAGTAAACCAAGGACAATACAGCAAATCTTCGTTCTTAAATTTTAAGTTAAATTGCTCTTAATTTTGGTATCTATCTTTGAAAGATTATTGTAAGGGTTCAATAAGATGCTATGTGTAAGGTACTTAGTAAGCACTCAATAAAAGTTTCCTATGGATCTAGATGAGATCTGAGTGATAATTATAAACGCCTCTTATTAAACATTCATAATTAAAGCCTTTATTGTTAATTATATTAATTATCCTAATAGGAACACCTGGAGAAACAATCACAACACTCATCCTGAAAAACAGTTCTGGGTCACACTTCGGTTGGCAAGCTCAGGGGTATTTCGATGTTGCCTGATTACTGTAATTCTCACCACCATGAAGCACGCTGAATCCCAGCCTGAATGAGAGCAAGGGGGATGTTGGGGGCAGACCGAAGCACTGGTTTCCAGGGGGAAAATCACTTCCTGTAAGGATTTCCACGAGATGGGATGAACATTGCGACAGTATTTTCAGGAGACCCAAGTATTCCAGAAGCTGAATCTCCAAGTATGATTTAGTCATGTCTTTATCAGAAAGGAGTGATAATGTCCTTTCAAAGTGGACCTTGCCAACTCAAGGACCATATTACCTGTTTGGCTTGTAAAATGGTTTCATTCCATTTTAGTAATGGATGAAGAACAACCTACTCAGTAAACAGTAGGAGAAATGAACTGTATCAGCTAACACTTGTATATGCTGGCAATGTGCCAGCATTTGTTCTAACACAACACACACACACACACACACACACGCATTTATATACTTTGTGAATCCTCCATTAGAATGAAAGTCCTGCTCCTATCCTCATTTCATAAATGAGAAAAAATGGGGACAGAGTTATTTAAGGAACTTGCCCACAGTTGACGGTCACACAGATAATAACCTTCATTGTTGGTCTTCTTTCCTCTCTACCCTTTTCCTGGAAAATCATAACAGAGAGAAGAAACCCAGGGGAAAGATAGTTTTCCATGTGTTGGGATGCTAATGACTATAACTAGTGGGAGGTTGATGTAGTTCTTAAGTCAGTCCTTGAGGAGAGAAACCAAGAACCATGCCTGGAGCCACAGATCTATTAAGCCATCAAGATAGTGGAGAAGCCCAGGAAAAGCCAAAGGAATATGAATGAAAACTTTCTGGAACCGTCGAGAGCATCCTCAAGATCTCAGAATGGAAGAGCACAGGGCAAATGAGAACAAATTAATTAAAACTCACGCAGGAAGTTGAGATGCTGGGATAGTCATGTAGCCACATATAAAATAATAACATCTAAGTGCCCGAATTTGAAGGTTCGAAAGGCAAAACTTTAAAATGTTTTTGTTTGTTTATTTGTTTTTAAATTGAGGAGAATATGTTTCCTGAGGTATGGGAGTCTTTTCTCTTTCTTTCTTATTTCTCTTTTCTCTTTCTTTTTTTGAGGTATAATTGAGGTACAACGTTATATTAGTTTCAACATAATGATTTGATATTTGTGTATATTTGGAAGTCTTTTTCAAATGAGACTTTAAAAATGCAATTGAGGGGCGCCTGGGTGGCTCAGTTGGTTAAGCAACTGTCTTCGGCTCAGGTCATGATCCTGGAGTCCCTGGATCGAGTCCCATATCGGGCTCCCTGCTCGGCAGGGAGTCTGCTTCTCCCTCTGACCCTCCCCCCTCTCATGTGCTTGCTCTCTCTCATTCTCTCTCTCTCAAATAAATAAATAAATAAATAAAATCTTTAAAAAAAATGCAATTGATAAGTGAAAAAGAGGTAAGTTTAGCTCTATATAGAAAGATTAAAATAAACATCGTGAACAAAATTCTAAGACAAATCATAGACAGAGCAAAGGTATTTCCAAGTCAAAGCATGAAAGAAATTAGCAGCCAGAGTATATCAAAAGCTACTACAAACCAGTCAGATAAACAACCAAAATAGAAAAATATAAACAGAAGGGGAATGTCGAATATCTAAAAGTTACAGAGAAATTCTTCACCTTATAAGAGAAGTCAGAGAAAAATGAAATAAAACAATGAGATGTTACTTCAAAATGACCAAGTTGACAAAAGTTTCAAAAGTCTGATAGTTTCAATAATTGAAAATATGCAGCAATGAAAATGTTCATATGTTACTATGAGGAAGGTAAACTGGTACAACTAATTTGGAGAATAATTCTAGTGAAACAAAAAAAGTGCAGACCCATGACCTAAAAATTTCATCACTGTCAGTATACAACCTAGAAAAGGCCACTCACATCAGGATAGGCAAACAAGGAGAAAATGTTTGGCCAGGATTGTCTGAAATGTAACAAAGATTCTTTCGTTGACCAAATTTTAGTCAGGCTCCTAAGCCTTCTCTTAGGTGCATCTGTGCCCTACATTTTAAAATTCAGTTTTAGCAAAAATCTTGCTAAGTTAGAATTTAGCAAGACGCCCCCCACCCTTCATATCTGATCACCCTTGCTATCTGATCAGGTTCCTCATCCCTTTCCCAGCCCCAGCTGATGTCTGACCACGCTGGCCTGCCTCCAGGAAGAATCCTGGTAGGTCAAGTCAGCCAGAACCCCACATACACCTGATGTTTCCTTTTACTAATTTTCCCTCTGCTGACCTCCTTGGTTATAAATGCCCACTTGTCCACACCATATTTGGAGTTGAACCAAATGTTTCTCTCCACTATAAAATCCTATTGCAGTGGTGCGTACACCTATCATGAGGGTCCTGAATAAGGTCTACCTTACCACCTTTAACAAGTTTCATTAATAATATTTTCTTTAACAATAGAAAAAACATTGGAAACAACCTAAATGTCCATCAAAATGACAATGGAAAAATAAAGCATGTGATCTTCAGAGTCCAGAGTGCTCACCATTATACCATGAAACCAACATGTGATCTTCATACATGGTCCCATCTGTATTGGGTCATAGTGCTCCCCTACTTCAGACCACCACACTCAGGGCAAGGAACTATTGACCAATCATGCCATGGCCAAGAACTCCCTTCCTTCACAGAGATGCTAACAGAATCATGTCCTCATTTCCACTTTTGGGGAGTGAAAGGAAGAAAAGCATTGTCATACTTTGGAAATAACATTGAGGGAAACTGGAGAAATGGAAGGGTGGTTTCTCAGAATCTATGGGAGTAGATGGGGTCAGAAACAAGGCCAAAGTCAACAAAATACAGAGAAAAAGGCATTCATTTTTAATAAATGGAATGGGCCATAAATTGGAGAAAAAAAGAAATAAAGAAAACTCAGTTCTTCCAAGATGGAAGATCAGCCCCTCTTTTACCCAAAACAGAGACTCTGGGCACGATTGAAAAAGTAACTGCTCCCCCAAGAAATGTTATTACCTCTTGCCAGAAAACTGCCAAATATCTGTCCAAGTGTATAATGTCTCTGAAGGGATTTGCACAATATGGGAGTGTGGGGTATATTTATGGGATGAGGAGAGAGTGAAGAGAAGAAACAGAATATTCAACTTAGAAAGAGTCCAACTGGATGTTTTATGGAGGAAGATCCCAAAGGGGAAGGAGGAAATGAATGGGGTCAAACAACACACAGGCATGGCATTGGTGTTCGCTAGGAACGAACACTGAGATAAGCAAGAAGGAAACACAGAGGGGAGGAGTGATTACTAAATATCAGGATGGAGGAAAAGGAGTGGAAGTGTGGACAGGAGTTTACCTTTGTGACTTCTAACATCCATGGAATGAGGAAAAGATCATATTGAGGGTTTGAAGGTCAGGGATTAAGTTAATGTCACGAGAAGTCTTGAAAAATTGGCACAGGCATGTTAGAGAATGGGAAACCAACAAGAGATCAGTTTACAGATTACTGGAATCACTGTGGCCAAACTGAGTTTGGAAGTTTAAAACTCCGTCATGGATCTCATCAGCACATCTGTGTGGCTTTAGTCATCAGGGTTTGGCAGCTGGGGAGCAGGGCTGGTTTGATCTAAGGATAGAGTTTGGCAATGCTGTGAGGATGGGTATGGAGAAGAGGGGATAATTATGAGTACAGTCCCTTTGATTTGATTATCCTGCTTTGTTTTGAATGTCCAGATGTACTGGCTGATAATGAAATTGTTCAGCCCTTTCTCAGAATCCAGAATGGGTTCAATGATCTTGTATGGCAGCTGGTGGAAAAGCCAGGCTAGGTGGTCTCCTGAAACAAATCTCCTTTTTATCCTTTGAAATACTGGCCTCTTTTCTTTCTGGCCTCCCCCTCCCCCTCCTCCTTCCTCCTCCTCCTCCTCCTCCTCCTCTTCTTCTTCTTCTTCTTCTTCTTCTTCTTCTTCTTCTTCTTCTTCTTCTTCTTCTTCTCCTTCTTTTTAATCTGTTACAGTTTTATCATATTGGATTCTTCACTGGAGGCTTGGGTCTGCTGTGGGGACACTCTTCACAGCTCTGCATGTCTTGGCCAATATCCTTCCTTGTACCACTTCTCCGTTAGTCCCAGAAGAATATTTTGTGTAGGGTTGCTCAGATTTAGGAGCACAAATGAAGGAAACTATGAAAGGAAGCAATAGCTCATTTTCACAGGCATGGAAACCTGAATGGCAGCCTCATTAACAGCTACAAGCTTCAATTTCCAGGCAAAATTTCCAGGGTAAAAAGGAACAAGACAGAGCTCTCTTAGAGAGAGGGGGAAAAAAATACAAGATAGGGAAGACAAACTGAAAGAAACAAAGTACCCTAAAGGATTATCAAAGCCTGTGTCTCTTCATCCTTTCAAAGTCTATAGATCCTTGCAACATCCTTTTGATTTGAAACACAGATATCCCAAGGATTATTATCGTGGCAGTTATTTTACCAAGCCAGAGTCAGGGAGTTCACTGTGAGACCAAAAGAGGTCCTAAGTCTAAGGGAATGTGTGCTTTATTAAGGGTTAGAGACAGATCTTTGTACTCAAGTTCAGATTCTTCCACCACTGTCTCCTAAAGCCAAACCCCACCCATTACCCTTGACTTCATGACCACAGACATTTATTGAGTTACTTCTCTGCATGAGGCATGGTTGGTCTCCTTGGTATTGTTACTTCAGCCTCATTGATTTCCTCAAGCCTTGCTGGAATAGCTCATTGCTGAAACAAGCCAGAAATTGTACACCCTTTCAAAAGGGTGTACAATTGCTAAAAGACAAAGTTAAAATCTCATATGACTTTACTGAAATTCTGGAAAGAGTAACTGGTTAGTCCCAAATAAGTTCTTCTGCCTCTATCAGTGATGGGCATCTGATTAAACTGCCTTGCTGGAAACAATATAGCTCTCTTTCATGGACTATTTTTCAAAAGCTCATAACATTAAAAAACTCATTTGCTATTTTATCAAGACCCCTATGGAGTCAATTTATACAAAACACTTGAATACTTTCACATTTCATGAGAAATGTTAGGCTAAATTTTTAATAAATATCTTTTATTATCACAATAGATATTTATACTACATTTGCATTGGTATTTAGGCTTGTAAAATATGAATCTGATCGGTGAAGTTGAAACAAAACCATTATTTTCAATGGATTATAATTATTTTCTCATAAGCCCAATTCTATAAAAGCATGGATTTGAACATTTATTGGACTGATAAATTGGCAGTTCTCTCCAAATTTGGGCTCAACTTATTCAGAATTGTATGAGTCCCAGCAATTTCTGTACCCGCCTTTCTAAAAATTGAATGTTTTAACATTTCCTTGGCCTTCCTTTTTTTTTTTCTTTTTTTTTATTCTTATGTTAATCCCCATACATTACATCATTAGTTCTAGATGAAGTGTTCCATGATTCATTGTTTGTGCATAACACCCAGTGCTCCATGCAGAACGTGCCCTCCTCAATACCCACCACCAGGCCAACCCATCCTCCCACTCCCCTCCCCTCTATAACCCTCAGTTTGTTTTTCAGAGTCCATCGTCTCTCATGGTTCGTCCACCCCTCTGATTTCCCCCGCTTCATTCTTCCCCTCCCGCTACCTTCTTCTTCTTTTTTTTTTCTTAACATATATTGCATTATTTGTTCCAGAGGTACAGATCTGAGATTCAACAGTCTTGCACAATTCACAGCGCTTACCAGAGCACATACCCTCCCCAGTGTCTATCACCCAGTCACCCCATCCCTCCCACCCCACCCCCCACTCCAACAACACTCAGTTTGTTTCCTGCGATTAAGAATTCCTCATATCAGTGAGATCATATGATACATGTCTTTCTCTGTTTGACTTATTTCACTCAACATAATACCCTCCAGTTCCATCCACGTCATTGCAAATGGCAAGATCTCATTCCTTTTGATGGCTGCATAATATTCCATTGTATATATATACCACGTCTTCTTTATCCATTCATCTGTCGATGGACATCTTGGCTCTTTCCACAGTTTGGCTATTGTGGACATTGCTGCTATAAACACTGGGGTGCACGTACCCCTTCGGATCCCTACTTTTGTATCTTTGGGGTAAATACCCAGTAGTGCAATTGCTGGGTCATATGGGAGCTCTATTTTCAACTTTTTGAGGAACCTCCATACAGCTTTCCAGAGTGGCTGCACCAGCTTGCATTCCCACCAACAGTGTAGGAGGGTTCCCCTTTCTCCGCATCCCCGTCCTTGGCCTTCCTTTTGTCTAATTTTAAGCGTTACATATATTTTATTGTCTCAGTATATTTAGTGATTATTCACCTACAATGTATACCTCATTTCTCGTGCCATAAAATAGAAGATGTCATATTCTTTTAAGAGGCATATAACATGTTAGATCTACAAAGAAAACTATCATTAATCTTCATGGTAGAAAAAGATACAGGTATCTAGGGAAGTTTCTCAAAGCCAAAGTACTAAATAGTAACTTAGCTAATAGTTAATGTTATACCCTGAAACATTGTTCTCCTAGTCTAGTGGACTTTCTGTTATAATCCTAAAGAACTGTTTACATTTTTAAAACATTGTCCCTTTGTATACAGATTATGTCACATCGTCTGTATTTGGTGTTGTTATAGATTGAATGTTTATGTCCCCTCATAATTCACATGTTGAAATCCTAACTCCCAATGTGATAGTATTAGGAGGTGGAGCCTTTGGGGTTCAGTCAGGTCATGAGAATGGAGCTCTCATGAATGGGAATAATTCCCTTATAAAGAGACTCCAGAGAAGTCTCTTGCCCCTTCTGCCATGTGAGAACACTGGGAAAAAATGGACATCTGTGAACCAAGAAGTAGGCTCTCACCAGACACCCAATCTGTTGACGCCTTGATCTTAGATATCCAACCTCCAGAACTGTGAGAAATAAATGTCTGTTGTTTATAAGCCACCCAATCTGTAGCATTCTGTTATCACAGAAGAGACTAGGACAGGGATGGACTCAGCTTTTCTATTTGAATCCTTCTAAGTTAGGCATTCAAAGGTCTATCTCTCACTCCTCTTTCCTCATTTTCATCCTTTACTCTTTCTTTCTCCTTTCTCCTCATGCTCTACCAGAGTCCTTCTCAAAAATGTAAACAGTTCTTTAGGAATATAACAGAAAGGCCACTACACTAGAAGAATAGTGTTTCAGTAACTTAGCTAAGTTACTATTTAGTACTTTGGCTTTGAGAAACTTTCCTTTGAGACTATATATAAGGGACTATATATCATACAGAGTCTGTGCTCTTTTCATCCTTTACTCTTTCTTTCTCCTTTCTCCTCATGCTCTACCAGAGTCCTCAACCTGTCTCCACATTATCCCATGGAGCTCATCTTGGCCACAGGTGGCAACACAGGGATGATGGGAGTGAAACAAGTGGAATGGTAACTAGTATTGTCATGAGACTGACTATTTACTTATGCTTTGCATCCACTAGAATGGACCTTCTAGAGAGATCTAGCCTGTGGTTACTCCCCATTACATATGCAGTGACCAACAGAGTATAACTATGAATCTTTGCAGAATGGTTTATTAAGTGCTTTTTAGGCATTATGCACATTGTACAGTAATCTTGTGAAATTTAAAAGTAATATACTTTATCCACTTGAATCTGGGTGCTAAGAGGTTAAGTAATTTGCTCAAGGCTATGTGGAAAACCTGGTATATCATACAGAGTCTGTGTTCTCTTCAATATCCCAAAGAACATCCTAAGATAACATGAGATTTAATGAGGCTTTTCCAAAGCCCATTTAAGGTCTTACTTCATTACTATTCCTTGGCAAGGTCTGTCTTTGTATTTACTGGGCAGAAAAACAATTCCTCTTTTGTCTAAGGGCATTGCCTTTATAGAAATGCCAACAAAAAGAACAAGAAAGGGTAAGTATAAAAGCTATCAGTTTGGAAATCAGTTTGTTAAAAAGACTAATCAGGCAGCTCCAGTTCAGGATTGAGGAATAAACATACACATTTGTTCTTCACCTTCCAAAGACCTCCACCGAAATAAAAGATTAAAAGTTCAAAAGAAAAAAAAAAGAGTAGATTAAGGGTTGGTAATAATCAACAACAGTTAAGAGATTTCCACAAATTTCTGGAAGGAGGTGGGAGAGGATGGAAAGATGAACTAAAGAGATAAATGACTCAGATGCTTTAAAAAGGAGAGCCATCTAGCTATTGGAATTCAGAGAGGGTGTGGGTTCAGAATTAGTAAATAGCACAGAGGTTGGTATTTAGAAGTTGGACTAAAAGCAGAAGCATTAGTGGATAATGTACAAATTACAACCACACCACTGGACACTCATCCTAGTTCAATGTCCCCAGCCCATTCAGGTTGTTGGCAAGATTTAGTTCCTTGTATTGTAGGACTGACATCCCCATCTTATTTTCTCATTGGCTATCATGGAGGAGCAGGTCTTTGTTTCTGGAGGCAGCCCATAGAAGACAGGATGCTGGGGGTGGGAGGAGGGGGTTGGACAGAATTCAGCTGCTCACAGAGATTGAACATATTACTACTGATATGTATTTAATCTGTAATAAAATAATTAAAAATATAATGTTAAGAATCTTCCAGACCTTAGAATGAGATTAAAAAAAAAAAAAAACACAGACAAGATCCATGCAAGAGGACCAACATCAAACTAGTAAAATTCTAGGGAAAAAAGTAGAGAAAATGAAATCGCGGAAAGAGAAGTAACAAAAGTAACTCTCTCAGGCCTGAAGAAGGCCATGAGTCTTCAAATAAAATTCCCCATCAACAGCTCAGCACAATGAAGACAAGGGCAAAAGAGACAAATAACACTGTAGGGAATCAATATAACTTCTTCCTTAAATGTGTGGTAGAATTTACCAGTGAACCCATCTGGGCCTGGTGCTTTCTATTTCAGGTTATTAATTATTAATTCAACTTATATAATAGATGTAGACATATGCAGATTGTCTATTTCTTCTTGTGTTTTAGCAGAATGTGTCTTTAAGGAACTGGTCCATTTCATCTAGGTTATCAAATTTGTGGCATACAGGTGTTCATAATATTCCTTTATTATCCTTTTAACATCTATAGGATCTGTAGTGATGCCTACTTTTTCATTTCTGATATTTTTAATTTGCATCTTCTCTCATTTTTCTTAGTTAGCCTAGTTAGAGACTTATCAATTTTATTGATCTTTTCAAAGAAACAGATTCATTTCGTTGATTTTCATTATTGATCTCCTTTTACAATTTCACTGATTTTTGCTCTAATTTCTTTTGGATTGCCTTTCTTCTGCTTACTTTGGATTTAAATTGCTATTCTTCATATTTTTTTATTTTAAACATCTTCCCTATTGTATTAACTTTTTATTAAACAATAAATATGCACAAAATACTAGATGTAATCATGGTTCATGTTCTTGGGATCCTGCAGTTCTTTTTGAAAAGGTAAAACCCACATGCAAATCCAATAGAAAATAAGTTAGAAGGCTTAAGAAAGTGGTAATTGCCATATTGTGTGCAGGGCAACATCTGATATTTGGCTTCAGATACACTTGGTCTAGATCTTGACCCTGACACAGATAAATGTTTGGCCTTAGATAGTTACATAAACCCTCTGTGCCTCAGTTTCCTCATCTGTGAAATGGGAACAGTAATATTGATATTGTTTAAGAGGCATCAGATTTAGATGTAAGGAAAATATTTAGCATTGTACCCAAGGAAGCTACATGGTTAGGATCCACGAATCAGTGAAAGAAATGTAGAATTAGGCAGGATGAGAAGAAGGGGGAGAGGCAAGCTATGTTGAGGACAAGAGTAGATTGGATATAGAATGCTGAACTGGCCATAAATTACCTATAACCTACAGCAGAGAGAAACTTCTTTAGTTTAAAATATAAAATAGAAATCACTTTAAAATGTATAGCTCTATGTGACAAGAGTGACATGCTTTCACCTCAAAGTAAATCTTTTCTTGTCCTGAATAGGAAAAGACAAGAAGGAGATAAAAAGAGGAGTATGGGAGTAACACATATGTGCATACATGTTTATACATTTATATGTTTATATCATAGAAAAAAATTTGCAAAACTGGCCTTGGCACAATGGAATAGTAATCATTTTGCAAAGATTCCAGTGTCATGCATCTCATCTGTATGGTCAGAACCTGCTCACTTTGCACGTTCTCACTGATGATTGTATGTCTCATTTTCTCTTGTACTCTAAGAATAGAAGTTGGGGCACCTGGGTGGCTCAGTAGGTTAAGCATCTGCCTTGGGCTCAGATCATGATCCCAGAGTCCCTGCTCAGAGGGGAGTCTGCTTCTCCCTCTCCCTCTGTCTCCACCCCCCACTCATGCTTTCTCTCTCTCTCTCTCTCTCTTGCTCTGTCTCTCAAATAAGTAAATAAATCTTGAAAAAAAACTAGAAGTTTAAAAACACAGTTGCTGGTGATAAAATGTGGTATGGAGGGCATATTATTCAGCCTTAATAATGAAGGTCATTCTGACATAGACTACAAAGGGGATGTACCTTGAAGACAGTATATTAAGTGAAAGAAGTCAGTTACAAAAGGACAAATACTATGATGCCACTTACATAAGGTAACTAGAGTTGTCGAATTCATAGAGACACAAAACAGAATGGTGGTTACCAAGAGCTCATGGGGGAGAGATGGGAAATTATCATTTAATGGATATAGAGTTTCAATTTTGCAAGATGAAATTTCCATGGACAGAGGGAGGTGATGGTTGCACAACAGTGTGAATACACTTAATGTCACTGAACTATATATTTAAAAATGGCTAACACGGTATATTTTATGTTACGTGTATTTTATCTGAATTTTTAAAATAGGAAAAAAAATCCCTTCTCATCAGTATTCAAAGAAACAGAAAATTTAAAAAAAAGAGAAATTTTTTAAAATGTAAACTGGCATACCCAGGTTCATTGGCTGGGTGTGTACATATGAAAATCAGTCTGTGTTAAAATTAAGCAGTATTCAGGATTGAGTCTTACACATAGATTAGTTTAATGGTCTAAAATTTGACATAAACGTGATAAGCTTCACAAAACACCTCCCTTTCCATCCACTCACTAAATTGATCAGGAGCAGCTCCTATAGAGTAGAGGAAGAGGAGGAGGAGATGAGCCTTACGTAACCCAGGTTGGGGGAGCAGGGCGCTGCTCCCAGATATTCGGCATCTTCCCGGGCAGGACCTGAAGCTCTTGAGAGCCCCAGGGTCGGAAGTCACCCTGTCCCCTGCTTTGGATGAGGAGCCTGAGGCTCAGCCGGGGTCCCGGCCGCGGGAAACCTGAACCCGGCTATGCTCAGGTCCAGGTCCACGCCTGCCGCTCTCCGCAGCCGCGATTCAAGCAGACCCAGACCCCGGGAAGCTGTGGCTCCCGGGAGCGACAGAGACGCGGCCAGCGACCGCAGAGGGTGGCTGCTCAGGAACAAGACCTCTGCTTCTTTTCAGCACTTTCCCCCCAGGGCTCGCGCCTTGCCCGGCCGCCTGGCGGGGGCTGCGGGGGGCTGCGGAGGGCTGCGGGGGGCTGCGGGGGGCT
>NW_023270277.1:3527565-3573110 GCF_011800145.1 Mirounga leonina
GGGGGCTGCGGGGGGCTGCGGAGGGCTGCGGGGGGCTGCGGGGGGCTGCGGGGGGCTGCGCGGGCGGCTGCGGGGGCGCCGGGGGCCGCGAGGGCGCGGGGGGCCGAGGGCACCGCTGCCCACGCCCCGCAGTTGCCGCGCGGGCGGGGAGGCACGCCCGGTATGCAGCCCGCGACAGCTGCAGGGTTGCGGCGGCCCGGCCGGAGGGGAATTCTTTGCCAATGACCACACGGGCCCGGCTCCGCCAGCTGTCCACGCAGCGAGCCAGGGGTTCCAGGGTCGCCGAGCGGGTGTGGCTGTTGTCACCCAGCCGTCACCGCGCAGGGGTTAAGCGTATGTCGGGCCGACTTTGGCAGCAGAGGAAATGACACTCTCAGGAGTGTCCCTGCGCGCACGGCTGACTCGGGCTTCACACACCATTCCAGGGGCCAACTCGCTCCGTGGACACTTGTAAAAATAGCACCCAGCTCGGCGTGCGTGCCCCAGTCCTGTCCCGCGCTTGCCTCCCGGGAGGAGAGGCGTCGAACGCGGAGAGCCAGAGCCTGGAGAAGACGCGACGCGGGGCTTCGGGCGCGGGGGGCCCCGGGGCTCCTGCTGCCTGGCCCTGCTGTCTGGCCCCGGGGCGCAGCCTCGTCCCCGCCCGCTTCCAGCCGCCCCTTGCGCTTGAGCTGGGGAGCCACGCGGTTCCAGCCAGAGGTTTTTAAATCATGCAAGTAAAGGAGCCTCTCCGCCCTTTCTGCATCAACCTGGCAGAAGGCTGTAACTCGTTCACGTCGAGGCAAGACATCTTTTATTAGCCAAACCTGGGTCTGTATGCCCTTAGCCCTCACCGGGGTCCGCGCACGACTGGGCGGGACGGGCATTATTTTTCCATTTCGTAAAGAGCCTCCACGTCCTCAGGCTCTGCTTGCAGTTAACAGCTCCTGGAGGAGGGGCCTTGAAAACTGATTTGCTGACGCCTGGGGCCAGACCCGTTCTCCCACTCCCCTGTGGATCCTACTTCTCCCGAAATCAGAATTAGGCACACAGCCCCAGATGAAAGAGCCTCTCGTAGACCACGCTGTGCATTATTTCCTGCTCCAGTTTGAACTCAAATACCACATTTGTATTTTAACAGCTGCTACTCCCTAAGCAAACATATTCATGTAGAAGTTTCAGAATTATGACCGTTTTTTTCCCCACTACGTATAAAACACATTCCCCAGAAACATGATTTTCTTAAGTAGCTGGAATTGTCTAACTTTGGTTATTTGTGTTAATTGATGAACCAGCCAGTTAAGAACAAGAAAGTGAAATGCAAGAAGGTGGTCAGAGCAGTAAAGGGGCGGGGCTGAAGGAGGGTTGGGGCGGTCTGCAAATTGGTCTACTGGTCTGCATGGGCGCAGCAAGATTCAGCCAACAGTCCGGCCTCAGGACAGACCACAGACCAGACCACAGATCCACATAGTAGGAAATGCTGCCGGCATGTCCCCCTCACTCCGGGCACGTTTTCCTCCTATTTTAGTGACCTGAGACCAAGTTTAGACAGTCTCTATACAGGCCAATCAGGGAAGGCTTCTTGAAGGAGGTGATAACTGAGGCCAGTTGTCAAAGATGTGCAGGACTTTTCCAGGCAAATGAGCTGGAACTATGGGCACATTCACGGAATGTAAGTGACGCTGAGGCTCAATGTGCTGGGGGAATGGGGCCCAGCAGCCAGCAAGGTAGCAGGTACTGAAGAACAAAGTCCTTGAGCTCCATTCTGCAGGCTGAGGGGACACAGGAAGTGAGGGGAGGGGATCCTTCCCACTTCCTGAGTGCATTGTTCTGGGGAAGGCAGAGTAGAAAGGGGATTGACCCCAGGCAAAAAAGCACTTCAGGTAGGAAGTGCAAAAGCTGTGGGAGGGTGGCAGAAAAGAGACGTGGACACTTCAAAAGCCATTCAGGCGGGAGTGTGCATACACAGTGGAGAGCTGAAAGGCTCGCTCTCCCATTCCTGACCCAGGTAACTGACTCCAGGTTGCCAGCAAATGACGTGGAGTGTTTCGCTAATCTTGAAAGGAGAATGAAGCCAGTCGCGTGGGTTGCTTCTGTGTCTGCTGGGCATCTGGCTGTCTGCAAGAGGTTTTGAGGGATTACCTACATTATTTCATGATCTTCTAGAGACAACCCTGTGAAGTTTATCACCATTTTACAGAAGTGAAATTTGAAAACTAGAAAGATCAAGGAAATCAAGAAGTGTCCACACTAAGAAGTGGAGGCTGTCTGTCCCTCAGGCATGTGTTCGTGGCTCTTTGAAACTATAATATCAGGTATGAGCATATTGACTTCAAAGTGTCCATGAGATGCCCAGGTAGGGGGACCCGGAAGGTGGATGAGTCTGGAACTCTGTTCCAAGCAGAGATTTACATGTGGCGGTGGGGTGAATGGGTAAGAGTTAAAGCCATGTATATTAATGAGCAGTGCAGGCTGAGGTGGAGATCTGGAACACCTTGTCCTTGTCCCTCTGGGGAGGTGGCTCACGGACATCTTTGATGCTGAGTGGGAGCATGGGAGAGAATGGATCTGGCTCTGCCCGGATTGTTGAAAACTCAACTTCTCTACATTGTTTTTATGACCTCAGTTACTAGCCATGTTATTGCTGGCCTATTTTATTTTGCAATTCTCCTAAAAACAATGACCTTTTTTTGTTTTGTTTTGTTTTTCTGACGGGGTTCATTTAAAAAGGTTTAGCATCTAATTTACTAATACTCTGGGGAATAAAGTGTTACACAATGTAATTTTTCCCCTAATAAATGAAGCTTATTTCTATAAATTCCAGAACTTAGTTTCAACCATGCCTATGTGGGTTTTTTTTCCTATGTGTTATTAATCATTTGCTTCTTTCCTAAATATAGCATAATTGTCGTATTTTCATAGAAAACTGTGGATCCTCGTTATGGTTGTATGTCATTAAATGGAGCATTCTTATGTGTTCTAAGAGTGAGGCTTGGATGATTACCTACTACCATTCTGAATGATTCCAGAATACTCCACATTTATTTAGTTCACTGATCACTTCATTCATTTAATCATTGAACCAATATTTATTAAGTTATTTCTATCATCAGTGAGCAAAACAAACAAAATTCCCTGCTCTGGTCGAGCTTGCGTTCTAGAGCTTCTATGGCCTTCTGGAGCTCCTTCACCCTTCACTGCAAGGCTCCCATCACACTGGTTTGATATAACATTTGGGAATTCTGGGGTTTTACCATTATGACTACTAACACAATGGTTTCTAATAGACAGGAAAATCATTGCTGAGACCCAATAGTGGCCTAGTGTAAAGAGATGAGCAGAGAAAAATGGGTGTTTGAAACAACAGGTTTCTACATACCTACAGAAAGGATTTATTCCATAAAATGGGAGTAATTATGCAAAATATCATGATGTCTAAAATGCCATTGTGTTTATGTAATAATGTAAAATAATGATGACACAAAATTATGCCTATCAACCACATGGTATATCAGTTCATATTCTTTCCCTTGAACATATATCTTTATGTTTAAAGTGGGCTTCTTATGGACAACCTAGAGATGGATTTTGCTTGTGTCCAATCTGCCAATTCTACTTTCAGTCTGGAGGTTCAGATAATTTAAATTTCTTGTCATTATCAATGTGACTGAGATCTACCATCTTTCTATTCATTCTCTATTCATGTCCTATTTCTTCCCACTTTTTCTGCTTTTCTTTGGATTTGGGTATTTTTTATGATTCTATCTTTTAAAGTCTCTGCCATTTGCTTATTATCAATGCATCTTTGATTAATTTTTAGCAGTTGTCCTAGTGGTTACAATATACATCTTTAACTTACAGATTTCTGTAGAGCGTAAGGAACACACATCCACAGAATTTCATTTTTCCCCTCCTGTTCTTTACACTGTCGTGTCATGCATTTTACTTCAAGGACAAACATTTTATGTAGGTCGCACATCCCATGGTACACCGCCATTGTTGTTTGCTTTAAACAATTATCTTTTAAAGAGATGAAACGATTTTTTAAGTCTTTTATGTTTTTCACCTATTTCCAGTGCTCCTAATTTTCCTTTTTGTAGAACAAAGTTTCCTTCTGGTACCATCTTACTTTTACTAATGTGATTTCCTTTAACATTTCTGTAGTCCCAGTATATCCATGAAGAATTTAATCAACATTCATTTCGCCCAAAAAGGCTTTAATTTCCTTTCATTTTTGCTCAGTAGAGGACTCTAGGTTAGAAAACATGTTTATCAGTCCTTTACAGATGTTTCTCCATTGTTTGTCTTACTTGCATAGATTCTGAAAGAAGTCTGCTATATTCTGTGCTTCTCTGTATGGAATAGGCTTTTTTTTCTCTTGTGACATTTTTCTGCCCCTCTCTCTGTCCTGTCCTGGCTTTCCAATTACACATATGGAACTGCTTGACATTGTCCCAAGTGCAGTGCCTGGGAGTGAAGAAGAAATCGCGGCCGGCTCAGAATTCGAGGAACGGCAAACTGCATCGGATACGAGCGGAGGGTTGATCATCATTGCAGGTGCTTGCTGGACAATTGTGACGTGGCAGCTTCCACTCTACTCTTTACCCACCCGATTCTGATTTAGCCTTTGAATTTGCCTCACCGTGTCCCAGCAAGCCTTCCCGTGTCTTCCTTTCTTACTATTATTCCCTGCCTCCCCTCTCTTACGAGGACAGGTGGCCCCCCCTTTTTAAATGGCATTGCGTGCTGGGTGTCCCTGTGTCTCTAAATGTATTACTCTTCATTCTAGTCTACGTTTTTATCTCTCTATATTCCATAGCTACACTGAAATCCTTGAGAGCAGAAACTATGACTTCTATTTTTACCTCAAGTAACTTGCCCTTTACCCATGGCATATCACATTCTTGGTAAATGTTCCTTGGGTGAATGAATGGTGGCTTCCACTGGACTGTGAGCTCCACGGGCAGAGGTTGTATTTCCTACAATTTTTGTTGTAACTTCAATTCCAGATATAGTAATCGGCACAAAATAAGGGTTTAGTGGCTGTGTTTGGAATGCAGGATTGAAGGTCTGGATGAATAGAAAAGTTGGTCACCACTCTTGCTAATAGACTCTGACATTGACAGAATGATGGCAGAGCCCGAGGAAGAGGCAAGCGGGTCTCCTAGACTACTCTTGTTCCTCCTCAGGTAACATTCCTGGCTGGAAATCTGATATCTTTACCTCTAGTTTCAAACTGTCTCCCTGGCTTATGGCCTTCGAGTGGAATGACAAATATACTTTTCATGGTAGCCATAAAAATGGCCATGAAGGGATTACTTGTCTCCTGCCGTGTTTTGTATTGCTAGTCTTGTCAATACCCATGCTCTGTCCCCCTACAAATAACATTTTTAAAAAATGCATAACATTTATTGAGTACTAATTGCGCCAAGCACCTGGCAAGGTGTTTTATAAGGATTCTCATTATAATTTCACAGATTAGGAAAGAAGACTCAGAGAAGCAATTTGATTTGCCCGAGGAAACATATCATCAGGAAACACAGCAGAATTTGAGCCCTGGTTAGCTTGCCAAAGAAGTCCATATTTTTGCCACTAAATAAATGTTATTCTGTTGAAGGTTTTTAGAAAGTAAAATATGAAATATAGCTTTATGGTTACTGACCAATGATATATTAAATGTACAGACCCTGAAGTCAGACCAGGGATAAATTCTTTATTGCTCTAATCTTCAGTGTGTTCATCTGGAAAACTGAGATCCTAGTAACATATACCTTTTATAAGACAGAATGAGATTATGTGGATGAAAGGTGTTTTGCACATTATGAAGCACTATATGCGTGTTAGTCATTATTCCAAACAACATGCAGTTTGAGAAGCAGCAAGAAAGAAACTCTTCCTGTCTTTAACTATATTTCATGACAAAGCTATGATTTGGGGCTAGCAAATATCTCCTTGAATATGTGAATACCTTATTCTAAACCCATTTACTAGGTGACTGGCCATCGTTCCTTACCTAGAATGAATTATTTCCCTCAGATTGACATCTTGACTGCTAGATAAGATTAATTTCACCTAATGGTTGGGAAATTTTAAAGTGAAGAAAAAGATAGCTATTAAGTCTTGCATATTGCATCAAAGAAGTCTTGTAAGGAGAACAGGCAGCTAGGATGGGGCACCTAAGGCCCTTGGGCCAAAACAACAGCCCTAAGGCACTAAACTTGTAAGAGGGATGAAGGGGACAAGGATCAGAAGCGCAAAGAGGGACAACTTGACAATTCCATTTAGGGCTATTGCTATTTAAAATCAGAAAACCACAGGGTAAAATATTTGTGATGTAGTGCACGGGGTGCAGAGATCCTACTTCAACACTGATGATCCGTGGATTCTGCCAAGGACAGAGTTGTCAGAGCAATTGCCCCAAGTTCCGGTGAAAAAAGCAGTTGGTGTCACCTGCCTGAGATGTCTGGCGTGGCTCTGGACATGGGCTTTGTGCCACCTCATGACGCTAAGCAACCTTCGTTCCCTTTACCGCAGTGGGTTTGAGGTGGGCTTACGGAAATCTTTCAGTGAGTTCTGCTTAAGTGAAATGTTAGTAAACCTGGTTTTAATTCCATAAGGCTATTTCCTCCAGTGTTCGCAAGTTACACATGTTGGAAATAATTAGAAAAAGAGACAATGGGGTTAGAAAGAGGAAAGAAAAGGAAGTGAAAGAGAAAAAAACAAACAACAAAGCCGACAGCGCTGGGCAGAGGTCTTGCAATGGGGCCTGGAGAGAGAGACAGGTCTGAGACCCCTGCCTGCCCCTCGGGAGGGAGCGGCATGGGCACCGCAAGGGCTGAGCGCGGGTCCTTGGGGAGGCTGCCTCTGTCCCCGTGGCCTCGCTGGCCATGAGAGCTGCCTGGCCCCCAAACCACCGGCTCAACCAGGAACCCTGTGGAAAAGCCAGGAGAAACACAGCAAAGGAAGTACGTCTCTCAATGTGTGTATTATCTGCAAAGAAGCAAAGTAAATGTATAAACATCTGGTTGCAACTGTCAGAAAAGGAGATTCACAGAAGATTCTTCCAGCAAAGCATGTTCATTGGTCCTGAACATCAAAGAACCCAGCACACTGAGATGTGCAGAATGCCGTGTAGGGTCTCTCATTTTCCTCCTTTCCCTGTGTCTCCAGTTCCTCCACTGCGAATGTCTCAGCCCGAGTCTTTCAGAAACCCCATTTCTGTGTCTGGGATGTATTTCTGTACTTTAGTGGGGTACTTGTATAACAAGAGAAAACCCTGTCACTAGAAAGGTAACGTAAAGGGAGGCAATGTATCCAACTTGTGTATATGAATACTGTCAGTTTTACTTTGCATGCATTTATTTGTTTACAGAAAATTGTGCAGAGTACAAACCCTATAAAAAGGCAGGCCTATTGTCAAGAACCTTCGAGTGCCCAAAGGAAGACAAAGGGAAACCCATAATATGCTCATTACTGCTTACACTTTTAACTCCAGCTAATCATATCCTCATGTTCATTGCATGTACACATTAAAGAAAATGTCAGTAATTAGTGGAAAATTTAACATAATGAATCCATGTAAAAACAAGGTTTTAATTACAGCATTTACACAGGTTACAAATTCCAACTTGCTTTTGTATAAGGGACAATCAGATCCATACTTTATTTTTTTAAAGCTATTTTTAGGGAAGAAAAAAACGAGCCTTTGATATTTGAGTCATGATCATACACTTGGGTTCCAGCATGGTGTTCTGGCATTTTTCAAGCAGATTTCATTCCTCGTTGGGGAGAAAGGGTCATTCTTACAGTTCATTGTGTGTAACCATCATCATGGAAAAATACGCATTTGAATTCATACCAGAGTACCTCTTTCTGTGTGATCCCAGTCCCCAAAGATCTCTTCTCAGGCTGGTCCAGGATAAGCCAGAGTAGACTTTGGCATTTCATTTCCACAACTGCTGATGTTCACAATGCTTCAAAGATCAAATTCTAGGTCATCAGTTGGTGGGTGATGGAGCTTATATCAGAGAACCTAAGAGAACAAAACCCCCAGGACAGACCAAGAAGCAACACAGACTAACCTGGTCCACTGGACCAAGAGATGCCAAGTAGGTTCTAAAAAATGTCAATTTGGCTCTGAAAACAAGATGTCAAAATCGTTATTAAAATATGTAAGCGTTGGTGATATTGAACATGCAGAGCGACTCCAGAGCCCTCACTCAGTCCTTACATCAGAGATTTGCACACCAAATGATCACCCTGGGCCTCCACAGAGAAGTGGGCATTACACAGCCCAGGGAATGGACCCCACTTGGACCACACTCCTTCACGGCCAATCGCTAGGGAGCGCAGTTCATCTGGCCCACTTAAGTGAATTTCAGGATTAACTTGTCAACTTTTAACTACACCAACCTTACCAGTAGGTTAAGCAGCTTTAAAAGTTTCCTGAAAAGAAATAGCAAATTAAACATAATATGATAATGTAAGCTGAAGTAAGTGGGACAATACAGAGCTTTACTTCTTCAATTAGTCCTACTTGCTCTTAACTGCCCCATAATGGCTTAAATAATGACAAGAAGCCAGACCAAAAAATCTAAGCTATCAGGAAAGCACCTTGAAATATAGGTTGTATCTACAGTCTTCAACATTGACCCTCATCGTATGGCCATATTCTAACTTGAGGCTTAAAGGTGATGATTGTATTTGAAAAATGTGTACAATCTAATTACTCAGGCTTAAGTACACTTAGGCATCTACTTCCAAAATTTAACTAAACTTAATGACAACATTTAAAAGTCTCTTTTGAGAGATACTAACAATAAAAGACAAAGATCTGCCTCCTATTGTTTGAAACCTTTGTTACTTATAACCAAAAAGCTTATTTTTCCTATTATTTTGATACAAAGAGCATAAATAATATATGGGAGGGGCTCTTGGGTGGCTCAGCCGGTCAAGCATCTGCCTTTGGCTCAGGTCGTGATCCTGGGGTCCTGAGATTGAGCTCTGCGTCGGGGTCCCTGCTCAGCAGGGAGTCTACTTCTCCCTCTGCCCCTCCTCCTGCTTATACTCTCTCTGTCTCTTTTAAATAAATAAATAAAATCTTTAAAGAAAAGAAAAATAAATAATATATGGGAAAATACAACGATCCCAATAAATAAAACAAGAGACAATATACTAACAAACTGAAATAGATTTCTTTGTATTCTCCTACTGTTACATGACCTATATTAAATATTACTAAACATGTAAAGAAATTAGTATTGAAACAGATTACACAATGTACGAGATGTGCTACAAGTTGGTTGAAAATTGCGATGTGTCCTTCAGGTCTCAGTTTGTGGAAATTTCTAGATTCCCTTTCAGTAATGGATCAATACGGGAATAATTGTTTTAGACTCTACTAAAGAGAAACATGTAATGAACAATAATGGGATGTTTTTTAATAAAAAATAATGTGTATGGGGACATAGAGAGTGACCATGAAAACCAACTGTTTATTGGTTTTCTCTTGACAAATTAAACAATGTTGTAAACTTAAAAATGAATGTCGTGTTTCTCTCTTACAAAACGATGAGCATAAAGGAATTTGCAGAGTTGTTTTGTAATGACACGTGGCTACAGTAGAACATCACATAACACACACTCACACACACACAGCACACTCACTGCTGATCTCAACCTTCGAGTATAGAGGTTTCTCTGACAGCAAGTAAGAAAGTAACTATAACTCAAAAGAACATATGCTATGAAGGGAGCATTGTGTAAAACATTTTGGAAATGTTCCTCTTATCTGATGTCTTGATCTAAAAATGATGTCAGTTTATCAGCTTCAAAAGACTTATATCTGCTTTGCGAAACCGACATGACTGAAATGTTTACAATTGTCTGAATAAAGTTCTTAATAAGGCAAAATCCCCGTATTTCCAATTAACTATTTGAAATTTCTACTTAGATGTCTAAAAGGCATCTTAAATGTAATATGCTTAAGACGAGATTTCTAATCATCTCCTGCAACCTTGTTCCACTTTACCTTCCCATCCTACTTAGTGAAGGTCATATTGTTTAGACTACTCAAGTCAAAACACCTGCGTACAACCTTAAATGATTTCACCCTCCCTCCTCCCCCATACCAAATGCATCCCACACCAAATGTATCAAAAAATCCTCTTAGCCCCACCCTCAAAATATACTCAGAGTTGGACCCCTTGTCACCATATTACAATGGCAAGGCCCCCACACCTCCTACTCTGCTCCTTTAGCTCCTGATTGGCCCTGGTTCCCCATTGTCCTTATGTTTATTCTCCTCACAACAGGCAAGGCATTCCTATAAGAACGTGAATCATGTCTTCCCCACTCCTCTGCTCAAGGTCCTCCAAAGACTCCCCATCCATACGCTAAGGTCTCTGCTCAGCTCCCTCCTTCAGGGCACCCCACCCCTTGCCTCTGTGCCCCACCCCACTCAGATATTCTGTACCCCTGCTGGTGCAAAGCCTCCTTCCCTCCCGGGATGCTCTTCCCCCAGCTCCCTCAACTGACTCAATTTGCTGACATCTAATGGAATCTTCCTTGACATCTTCCTTTAGAAGGGCATCCCTGTCTCCATTTCCTGCTTTATTTTTTCCACACTTGTGACCTTCAAGTAGCCCACACCTTCTAATCATTCACCTTACCTACCAGTCTTCCCGCACTAACACATACTTCCTAAGGCCAGGCCTCGTTTCTCCCCACAGTGTCCTGGCACCGAGAGCAGGTGTGGAGGGAGCTGGACTGGACAGTTCCACCTGCAAGAGAGAGAAGACAGACTTGAGAGATGTGATGGCCATGTAAGCAACAGTACATGGTGTTCAGTGGATGTCGGGAGGATGGAGAACATTGATAAGGGTTCCCTGGTTTGCAGGCTGATTGGCCAGGGAGCTGGTGATGCTATCATCAGATAAGGAATGTGCTGGAGAAGCAGGTGTGGCACCAGGGAGAAGAATAGGCTTCAGGTTTACATCAGTATAAACCAATTGACTGAAAGCCAACACCATTGTGTTGAGCAACTAATTCACCAAACTATAGAGAACGGTGTGAAAGTTTTAGTTTTACATGTATCCATAACTCTTTCCTTCCCCTGAACCCTACAGGGCCTGTTTTCTTTCCCTCAACCAAACTATTATAGAAAGGGAAAAAAAAAGAATGACATTTGAAGCTCAGAAATTAGATGGATAGGATCCGACAAATCAGGGCATATGGTAAGAGCAGAGAAATGTGCTCTTTCTACCTAAATTCCTTATAATATTCTAGTTTCTCGTATCATGTTCTAAGACCCTCCTACTGGGGATCTGGCTTATTACTGAGCTTGATATCTCAGTGCTATCTGCTGGTCATTAACTTCATACCCATGTCTCTGGCAAATTATTCATTGTAAGTTCACAGTACTTTATTTAGATATTGGAAGGAATCTCAAAAAAATCTAATGAGATTAAAACGTGTTTTTTGTTTGTTTTTCTTTTTGTTTTTCTTTTGCTCAGGTTTAAAAAAAACATAGCTAGACATTTGATACTTATTTTTTTTAAGACTTTATTTATTTATTCATGAGAGACAGAGAGCGAGAGAGAGAGGCAGAGGGAGAAGCAGGCTCCCAAGAAGCAGGGAGCCCGATGTGGGACTCGATCCCAGGACGCTGGGATCATGACCTGAGCCAAAGGCAGTCGCTTAACCATCTGAGCCACCCGGGCGCCCCGATACTTATTTTAACAGTAAAAGCTATATGTTTATAATCATCTCAAACAAATAAACTCTCTGGTTCTTGTGATGTGTCACACATTCTTTAGAAAGCATGTTCCTTACAGGCAACAGATGTCTAACCAGTCAGAGAAATGCTGCTTCAGATATTCATGAAATGCATCCTGAAGTAGGTGCATTTTCATTGGGACTCATGGATTTAGCCTTTTGTAAATGTTCTTCTGTTTGCTCTAACATTTGTTTTGTTCGCAAAATGTAAAGATCCTGAATTACATGCAAACTCCATCGGGAACTTGGTCCAAGCAATCAGATTCTCTTTCCCCCGCCCGGCCTTCATTGTTTTCCTAACTACATAGAAACTTCATTTTACCAGTTGCTTTTCAGAGGGGCCAATTTTGGATGGGCCTTTGACTGTTATTCCCTGGGTAATGGGATGGACTCAGGATACACCTGTTCCATTGGAGGAGACTGAGTCAAGCACACACACTCTCTCTGCAGGCTGACGACTACACAACAGGGTGAGTCCATGGGTCCTGGGGTCCATTCCCTCCTGAACTTGACATCCCTTACCTTTTCGGTGGTACATCTGTGAGCTTCCGTCCCATACTCCTGGGAGAGCGCAGCATGTGGACACAGTGCTTGCAGCTCATCACAGGAAAGACAGATAAGAAAACCTAGTCTTCGGAAACTTTCTACCCCGTGAGAAAAGTTACCACTCCCTGGTTATAACCTGGCACACATATTCCAGATGTTGAGATGTTCAAACCCTTCCAGTCCAGCTCCCCTGCCAAGACCTCTCCAGAAACCCCCTGGCAACTCAGCAACCTCAGGAGAGACCCCTGGAGCCTGCAGACCCTGTCTTAACACTGCCATCTGTCCCGACAAGCCAGGATCTCTATCACACTAGGAAGTCAATATTTTGATTATCACACCTGCTGCTTCTTAAAGGTTCCATCACAGAAGGAGACAGACTTACTGGCCTTATTCATACACCATGATATCTCATGTATATTTAACAAATTCTATTTTATATGTATATATCATATATGTAATATATACATATATGATATATACATATATATATCTTGCTTACATCACATAGATAGTAGTTTAGAACAAGATGAAACAGATAAGGAGATAGATATAATAAATACATTTGAAATTTTGAACTTTGTTTTACAATTCATAAAGGAATATCATATAAAATGTTCTACTTGCTTCTCCCCCAAACACTATTAAGACGACATTTTTCCTTCCTGTTTTTCAGTGAGGAAAATTAACACCAAAACGTGCAGCCACTTGCCCAATATCCTGTAGTTACAACTGGAAAAGGCCGGGACATAGACGTCTGTGCCCAGGTCTGTGTCATTACTCTACTTAGTCCAGGTAACAGTAGGAGACAAAGCAAGTGTGGTGCCTTGAGGGGCCAGCTAAGACTCTCCTGGGGTTTTCTCCAGAGGCAAAGAGCCTGCAGCCCCTTCTGAATGCACAAGCCTTGGTATCGGGGACTCACAGTTCAAAGAATAAAACAAAATCTCTTCAGCAGAGTACTGTCTACATAACTCAAAAGAATTTCTGGGGAAGGGGCACCTGGGTGGCTCAGTCGTTAAGCTTCTGCCTTCGGCTCAGGTCATGATCTCAGGGTCCTGGGATCGAGTCCTGCATCGGGCTCCCTGCTCAGCAGGGAGTCTGCTTCTCCCTCTGACTGCAGCTCCCCCTGCTGTGCTCTCTCTCTCTCTCTCTCTCTCAAATAAATAAAATCTTTTAAAGATTAAAAAAAAATTCTGGGGGAAACATGAGGTGCGTATTGAAATCAGAGGCTGAGCAAGGTGAAATGAAAGATGAATTTGGGTGCCTGAACCTTCTCTTTGCAAATAACACTGATAAACCCAGCCAATGGCATTCTAGTGAGCGACTCCAGAGAGACTCCTGTAAACTTTAATTTTCCTGGAATCCATGAAATAGAAACATAAAAATGGGATCTTACTTCCCTTGTTCATTGTGTATCTTATCAGTTCTTAGACTATATTTACTCGGGTATGGAAACCGCTTACAAAGCCCATGCACAGTCTATCTTCTCTGACACTCCCCGAATCGCCTCGGGACACCTGATCAAGTATGATTTGCACTAAGCTGCAAATGAGAGCGCTCCCACGCAGAGGGATCCGGTCTTATCCAATCAGCGGGCTGGGGCATGATGGAGCCTCCACTCAGAGCCACAGTTCCCACTGAATTACTACGCCTGGAATAGGCCACAGCGCTTCAAAAATGCAGTTAGGGCGCATCAAAGATTCAAACCAATCATTTACAACCCTCGGATTTGTTAAGCTCACTAGTGATCACTGGCATATTGGAGGACCCAGGAAGATTGCAAGGTCCTAATCACACTGGAGGATAATCGGTGTCCTGTCATTTATATGTTGAATGTCTTTCAACAGAGGCTAGCTTCATAAAAATAAATATTTTTGGAATAGATTTGAGCCTGAGTAGGCTAAAGAGATAAATCAGTCATTTCTAGATCCTTCGGATAATTAGGAGGGGGCAGGAAGCGATAAAGAGTAAGTAAGCTCAGTTAGTCATACCAATACTGCTGAAAACATCGAGAAATTCTGGAAGACACAGGAAAATATATATATTGGTACAGCATCAGAAGCGTACATGATAGTAAGGGATTACCAGACCAAAATCTAAATGAAATCATAATCCTAACAAAGCAAGCTGAATGCTGAAACCCTTTGGCCCTTAGAGAATTTGTCAAAGCTGAGAATGTGAGCTGCACTTTTTAAGGTTTGTGGAGTAACAGAAAAAGGAGCTCAGGACCCAACCAACATGTGCCCAGCTCCCCTGCCAAAACACAACCCGGAAAGAGCTGTAACTCCAGGGTAAGGACAGACTAATGGTTGATCCCCGCACCCCACACCTCCACATGTCAACAGGCAATTTCACTGGGGCGAGCAGAGCCTGGAGGAAACACTGCTCTTGCATAAACTCACAACCTGAAAAACTCAAGCCATAAATTTAGTTTAAGATGATCGAGTCCACAGTGCCTGATAAAAACAAAACCCCAGCTCCTCCTATTTCTGAAAGAATTCTCGCAACACTCTTCCAGGGAATATAGCCATTCAAGGTAAAAATAATCAAAGAAATTGAAAAAGGAAGCATCATTAAGAAAACTAGCAGAAACAACAGAGAAAATAATGGCTCTACAAAGACTCCAGATGTAAGAATAATCAGGAAAAGGTTCGTAAAACCACCCGTCTCATAGTGCATAGTTATAACAGGCTTGGAAATACCTCGGGAAAGAGAGCCGTTAAAAATGTCCGGGCATGTGTGAAAAAGGAAACAATGAAACTTCTAATACTGAAAGACACAATAGCCAAAATGCAAAATCCACTGGCTCTTTAACATTGCCCGGAAACAGCTGGAGTAGGGGGGTAGCGACCAGAAGGTTGGCCCGAAGAAATGACGCAGCATGCATCACAGACAAGCAAAGAGATGGAAATCAGGAAGGAACTTAGCAACTCGGAGAACGTGGCATAAACGTCCACACACACCTACCTGGATCCCCGGTAGGAGAGGAGAAAGAACACGGAGCAGGGGCGATCCTGTCGGGAAAATGATAAGGTCATGACTGAGGATTTCCCCTAGCAAAGACAGCAGGAAGCTCCCCAAATGTGTAGCAGGACCCAGAAAAACAAACCCACCCTTGAACGTGGCATAGTGTACTGTAAGAATCGGAGACCGAGCATTTAAACACACACGCACACAACCGTGAGTAAGACAGCTTACCTTCGTGGGAGCAGAGTGATGCTCACAAGTGACTTGTCAGCATCAGCTCTAGAGGACAGATGCCAGGGGAATGATACCTCCAATGTGCTAAAATAAAATAAATACCAACCTAGAATTTCCAAGGAAATGCCTTCCAAGAACAGGGTCAGATAAAGACATTTCTTGACAAACAAAACTAAGACAGTTTGTCAAGAGCAGATCCTCATTAAAGGATGTAAGTAAGCCAGAAGAAGGCGAAGATTAAGAAAGTGGTAAATATGTAGAAATAATAGAAATAGTCTTTAAGGTGAAGAGAAAGAAGCCAAATGCCAAATACAAGTCAAGAATAGCATATGAATTGGAAGAAGGTTGAAACAGAGCTAAAATCCTCAAGGTACTAATTTTCAAGGAGATGGATAAAATCTGGGGTAAAATTTATACTTTGAAAAGCTAAATATGATTTATTGATTTTCAGAGGAGCTACCAAAAAAAAAAAAAAATAGCCACAAAGTGTTTAACTAGTAGAGAAAAAAAAAGAAAAACTGCAATAAGAAGATAACCTCTCCAAAAAAAGCCACATTCCAGTAATGTCTATATTTATTATTTCTAAACCCATTTACTTTTTAGAACATTTGTCTTTACCCTTTGCAACAAGACTCATGAAATTTTGATTCTAATGTGTGGAATAACTTGTTTAATACATTAAATCCATCATTTGTGATTTTTTAAATCATGCAACATCCCCATCTCAATATTCAGACACCACCATTGAGAATAACCATGCTCCGCTGCCTACGCTTGAGGTATGGGGTCCTGACTCAGTGTCCGGGGTGGAATCGTAGGAGAAATTAGCCTCCACAAGGGATCCAAGTTTCACCCGCTAGCTTATCACAGAGGAGCCATCCTGGGCTGTCAGTCCACGTCACTGCCCGCTGAAGAGAAACATGCCTACGCCACACCACCTCACACCCAAGTGCACGTTCGGCCAACCACCTGCTGTCCTCATGGAGTCTCTGCTCTACTCCAGCTGCTGCAATGTCTGGTACAGTCACCAAAAGGTAAAGTTAGTGCGACCATGTGACGTTTCTACAAGACTCACCCTTGGTTGGCCGATGTCAAGTGGTCACTATGCCATCCTATGTCTTAGACAAGCAGTGATGGTCCCAGGCACGTTTCTAGTGTCCGTCCTCGGATGGCTCTGACAATGCACTCTTGTGCCAACATCAGGCCCAACACCCGTCCCTCAAGGACTCATGCCCCGGACGCCCCCTCCACACTGGTACTGAGGCTGCCTCTAAGAGGCTGTAGAGGTCTGTTTCCCTGTCTTCTCTTCCTAAATGGAGAGTTTACACAAACAGTTAGACAGACTCGTAACCCACAGCGTCAATTGACATCCTCTAAGGATTCTTTCAAGGGCTCACTTCCAGGCAAACTCGGAAGCCCAGCCATTCTGCCCTCTATTCCTGAGCAGGGGGCTGATAGCTACAGATGAGCCAGTTAACCTTCGGGGTGGACATGGAACCCACCTTCACCTTTCGTTCCTGTGATTTAAAGCCTGTTCGAGGGAGAAATGCACACTTCCTCTCAGACTGAAGGCAAAAAGCAGGCTTAACACCATTCAGTGGTAGGAGCTGTGTTGATGGTCCCTTCACTGGATCAACAAACCTTTAATGGCCACAATTAAGTGCTGTGGGTAAAATAGGAAAGAGGGTGGGAGGACCACCACCCTTACAAAACATACTTTCGAGCACAGAAATCCGTTCCAAGAGTTTTTCTACAAGAAGGGAAATGGCAGCCCTGCATTAGTCAGCAGGGGCCCCTGTGTGTGGATAGCAGCACTTACCGCGATGGTCTGAAATCCGCGTGACCCCCCACGAGAGAAATAGCTCTGGAGGGCTGGGTTACATTCAAGACATGCACTAAATATTTTAGCGTGTTTTTTTTAGCAAGTGGATAAAAAGTCTCCCTTAAGGCACTAAGCTTCTCTTTCTAGCTCCCTAGAAATTTCCCCCTCAGAAGAGGAAAGAAGCATCTGAGCTTTGGGTGAGAGCCACCCCCTTCAAAGTGGGTAAGGACACCGCTCACGGCAGGAACCCTGCTCTGGGGGGGAGGGAGGGCGCTTATTTCTTTTACCGCAGGAAAGAAAAGGTGCAGAGCCGCCTATGGGATGGAGCCTGTGGGACCGTGAAGGCTCAGCAAGTAGCTTCTCTGCCCTCCCATGCTGACAGCTGCCTGTGCTGAGCTTTGTCCTACCCCCTGCCCCTGCACACCCACAGGCTGGCTTCCCCGTCTCTCTTCCCCCTCGGGAAGCTCCCAAGGAGGGAAGGCAGTGCCCACAGGCCCGGAGCTGGTTTCTCCTGCGCTCCGCTCACCTGCAACTCTGCAGATCTCCCGCCCCTCACCCACCACACTGACGGAAGTGGGAGATCAAGGGCATCTCAGCGCCACTCTGAGATGTCACCCCACAGCCGGGCTGCAGGACTGGGGTCTTTGGCTGCTGTGGAAGGCTTGCTAGGCCAAAGACTTGGGGCCCAGTGCAGCTCGACACCAGGAAGAGGAAGCTTCCTGCCTCCTGCGCCGGGCTCCCGCCCCTTCCCCATCCCACTCCATCCTGCTCTCGAGCTGGGAGGTGCTCTCACCCCCCTCCCACCGCTGCTGCCCATGAGCCCCCGGCCCCAGGCCTTTCGAGCTGCTGCCCACCCACCCCCGGACCTCTCCAGCCTGTCTCCCCACCAGGATCCTCCCTCCTCACTCAGTCCCTCCCACCCCTGCCTCTCTTCTTGGCTGATGCTGCCTATCTTTCAAGAATGTCCTCGGCTGGGAAATCTTCCCACACTCTCCTCTCACACCCATTTCAGGCCCCCTCATCATCCTCGGCATCCACGGGCCTCGCCCTCGCCTCCTGACAGGGAGTTCCTGAAGCCGGGGACCGCGTGGTCCGTGCTTTTCCTAGAGCCTCACGCTGGTCTTGGGCCACAGAGAACTTCAGCCTCAGAAACTGAATCTATCAACAAATAAACCGGAGTCAAGAGCTTTCTATACGTTGCCTGTGGATAACTCGACTTTACCGAATCCATTTACTCATCTGTAAAGCAGAGAGTAACCAAAGAGCGACCCCCTACAACAAGAGGGCAGGATCATTTCTCCATAAAGTTGGTAGAGATGCTCTGAAGGAATCCGAGTGCTTTCAGGAGCACCGGGCCTTGGGGGTCTATGCTGACGGTGAGCGTGTGTGTTATGGCAAGTGCGGGGAGTGATCTGCCCCCACACCCCTACACGCTGACCTCACCCCCCGCCCCCCACCTTGCATCAGCCGCCTCCTGGCGAGACCGTCCTAGGGAAACCGTCAGCAGACCCCAGACACACTGAGCCACGGGAAGACCGGTCACAGAAGCGTTTACAGTGCGCAGAAGTTAGAAACAGCCTGCGTGGGACAAAACAGATGGAAAAGCCAAGTGCTCCACACCTTCCTGCTGGGGTGTTACACAGACACAAACCCAACTTTGTAGTCCAGGGCTACGATAGAGGGCCTTTGGTATGGGGTTCTCGTTTTCCTTCGTTTTTAAACAGTTGTATGCATACAAAAAGAAGAAAAAAAAAAAAAAAGTCGAAAGCCTATGAATCCAGAATGTGAACAGTGGTGATCCCTGGGCAATTTTTATTATTCTACTTCCATTTTTATTTTTAAATTTTCCTTTTTATGTTTTTCTGTCTCAATACCACTGCTTGTTTAATAAGGAAAAATATAGATTTTTAAATGACCATCATAGAAGGAAAAAAAAAAAAACCAAGTAAGCAATATTACCATGACCATGGACCTTTCTACTCACAACTGTTGTTTCTAAATATCATGGAGGAATTTATATCCTGGCGCTATTTCTGGCCTGGGCACCGCTGGGCTATATCTACTCTCCGTGGGAGGATGGGTGTGAGCTCCGTGGTATTTGGGAACCCAGAGATCATTCACTTGTAACCTCCTCACCAGCACAGGGCCACATTGCCTTGCGATAGGAATTTCAAATACGAGTATTTTATTACTGCTGGCGTATTGGGTTTCAAAAATGCCCGAGCGCCACACCACATGTAATCAGGGAGCCTCTTCCGAGATATCTTACCCTCCCAGAGTCAGGAGCTGAAGGTCACATTACGAAGAGAGACCGTCTTATCCGTGGAAACAGGCTTAAAATACTGTTTACATACATTCAGAGACAAAATTCGCAACTAAGCTCGGCTCACGGTGAAACCAGGCAGCGTGTCCACATGAGGAACCCGTCAGGCGCACTCAGGAGAGGCTTGGAGAGCTCGGGTCTCAGTAGCCCCACAGCATGGCTCCCCGGCCTGGAGTAGCCAGACACCAGCTCTATGGGCCCGACATTTGCCTCCCTATTTCACTGATGAGGAAATCTAAGCCCCAGAATGAGTCCAAGGTCACATAAAGGTGGAGTCAAGATTATGTCTCTCCAACTCCAGAACCGTGTTGCATGCTAAGAATGGGAAAAAAAAAATAGGGCGTTCATACGAAAAACTAAATATTCTTAAGCATTAAATATTACTAGCAATAATTACAGGCTTCCTTTGCTCCATAAAACCATCTTTTGTCCATATACAAAATTCGAGCCATCTGAGAAAACCTTCTGAAATGACATTAGAAATACAGGAAGGTTTTTGTGGATATGCGACGGAGTTGCTCTGCACTCCCAAGTAGGTTCCAGCGCAGGGAACCACGAGGCTCTAGCCTGGGCTGTTCCGCAGAGCCCCCACCTGCTCCTGCAGGCTCTTTACTACCACCCGTCCCTGAGCCCTGGTCCAGCACACGGGGCTTCTCCTCTTCGACGGGCCTTCCTGAGCCCTGCACCGGGCAGAATGAATCATCCGTTTCTGCCCTTCGTCCCCTCCGAAGGCTCCACGTGGCCACACCTTACCACAGTATTGGATATTTATAGCACCATTTCCCAGAGGTCACTCGTGTGACATCGTTAAATATATCAAATAAATTGAGAAAATAAAATTAAAGCCGCAAAGCCTCTAAGCACCCCCCAAAATATCACAAAATCAATGCATTAAACCTCATATTTTGTTCTGTGGAAAAGGCCTCAAACCCTTCTTCAGAACCTATATGTTCTTCTTTTAAATGCAAAATTTTAGGTCTTCACTTACCCTTTAGTGTTTCCCATGCCGAGTCCTGTCGTCTGTGCCATGAGGGAAATCACCAGCTCCCCATCTTCTGCGTGTAATGCGTGCAAGGCGGCAGGAACTCTCCCGTGGCTGCATAGATCAGGGCGCATTTCTTCCTCAGATAGAAGTAACACAAACATTTTCTAGGGTTGGAAGTGGTCACATTGGCTGTAATCTGGGGAGAACTGAGAAGATGTCACCCTCCCGTACCCACGCACCCAGCCCCTTCCAGGTTCTCCCGGGCCCCGTCTTTCTGGAGCAGGCTCACGTCTTGCACACAGACTGGGGGGCAGGGTTCCAGTGCAAGCACCAGAGTTTCTGATGCGTGAGACCCAAACAGCAGCAGCTCTCCTCGGGAAAAGGATTGTAGGAGAAGACAAAGCAGCAGAGCAAAGCGCATGTTGTGCAGGAAAAGGAGGACAAGGATCTAGCTCTTCCTGACTTAAAGACAGTCTCCATTAACCCTTTAGGGGCCCCCAAGAGTTCCTAATACACAAGGACCTTCCCTCACCCCTTCCTATTTCATTTAGCGAGTAAACATGCAACCAGTAGCCTCCTTGGATTAAAACTGGCCATTTTATCTTAACTTGCTTTTCCACGGCAAAGGAAACACTTCTGGAACCATAGAATGTCTTGTTGACTTAACAGTCAGTCGGCAGCCTCCTGTTGTGAACGTTGCTTTCGAGCTACTCCCATTCCCTTTTACAAATCATGACTCCTCATTTTATTATATATCACCGATATACTATATGGCTTCTTTGCCACAAAGCCAAAACATGTGTTTTTCACACGTGAAACAACATCTTTTTTGATGGATATAGCTCTACAATTTAAAGCACTCTGTAAGCTTAGAGTTCTTGATATTATGGGCCAAGTAGGCTCTCACTTCCTGTTGTGATATGAAATTCATGCCAAGAATATATGGCTAAGTCTTTCTAAAGATAAAAAAAAAATCATGTAAATACATAGTCCTCTCCCTTTTCCCCATTTCTGTAAATCCCACAGCATTTTCTCAGTGACTGGCACTCAGAACCTCGTTCCCTTTCCCTCCTTCCTTTCCAGCAACAACCCCCCCCGCAACAACACACACACACACTGCACTCCTACACCTCCTGTCCTCCCCAGAACGTCTTCATAATCTCCCAGGAAGGTCATGGTGGCCTCCTACTTCCTGGTACCTCTTTGCGTCCTCCTCACGAGATTGGAATTCACCCACTCAAGGTATGGCTTCAGTGACATCATGTACCTCTTCAAAAGTCTCCAATGTCTGCAGAATCGAAGCCAGTCCCCTGCAGGACACTATGGTTGGGGATGGGGTTAGAGGGACCCGTCACCGTGGAGAACCAGCAAGAGAATGGCAGGTGAAGCTTCAAACCTGTGAAGAGGCAGGGAAGTAGCTTAAGTTTTACAGAGATCTCTAGATAATGCCAACATGTATCTATACATGGTTGTGTAGACAGATACGGACAGCTTTTCCTTTGGGTACCAAACTGCACAGTCCTCGTGCAGAGGTCATACCTCAGTGCCCCCTCAGTGAACTACAACCACTCAGATGACAATGATGGAGTTTTCAGAGATGTCCACATCTGAATTTTTATGAGGCAGATACTACCTAAATATCTGTGCTAAGATCTTCATAGAGCATTTCTTCCTTTACAAATTGTACTTTAATTAATTGCCTAATTCTCCTGCTTTTGTCTTACTTAATAGCACATACATATCAAAATATGTTTTGCTATTTCATTTTGCGTTTTTCTTTGTATTTAAGTTATCATTTTTATTCCTGTAAATATTTTCTTATATTGTGTAATTTCTTATGTCATTATGTGTTTTTTTTTTATTATTTCACTTTCAGAATTATCTAACAGATATGATTGATTGATTCTGCCCTTCTATTGTCATTATATTTAATTATCTTATACCAATTTATTGCTATTTTCTCTTTGTCTCTCTCTCCCTCTCTCTCTGGTATATTCTTAGCTAATTTCATCTATTTATTTCATGACATTTGAGTAGATAAGAAGTACTCATTTTACAAAATTCAAGAGGTGCAAAATAACATACAATAAATGTAAACCTGGCTTTTATCTCTGTATCCTATCAACCAGGTTGTCAGTTTCACGCATATCCTTCCACAGATACTTTATGTACATAGAAACATACACATAGAATCAAAAGTATAAATTACAGATTATAGAATTATATGGAAATACCTTAGAATTATAGTATTTTGTCTCATATATACTGTTCTGTATATTGATTTCTTATCTAACAAAACCTTTTTGCAAACTTCCAGAACAGTACATTTATGGTATTTTCTGTGTTTTTTTAAGAATAAACTTTATTTTTAGAGCAGTTTTAAGTTTATAAAAAAAATTCACGGAAAGCATAGAAAGTTCCTGTAGCCTCCTTCTCCTGAACAGTTTCTCCTATTACTAACATCAGGTGTTGGTGTGGTGTATTTGTTACAATCAATGAACCAATATTAATACATTATCATTAATTAAAGTTCACAGTTAACATTAGGGGTCACTTTTGGTGTCACCCATTCTGTGGGTTTGTACAAATGTGTCAAAGCATGTGTCCAGCATTACAGCATCCTACAGAAGAGTCTCACTGCCCCAAACATCCTCCGTGCTCCACCTGTTCATCCCTCCCTCCCTCCTAAACCCTGGCAACCACTGACCTTTTATAGTCTCTGCCTTTTCCAGAATGTCACTGAGTTGGAATCATCCAGTATGTAGCCTTTTCAGATGGGCCTTCACTTAATTATATGCCTTTATGTTTCTGCCATGTTTTTTCAGGGCTCAATAGTTCATTGCTTCTTATCAGTGAATGATACTCCACTCTATGGGCATGCCACAGTTTCTTTGTCCGTTCACCTACTGAACAACATCTCAGTGGCTTCCAAGTCTTGGCAAGTCTTGGCAATTATGAATAAAGCTCCTATAAACACTCGCGTGCAGGTTTTTGTGTGGCCATAAGGATCCAACTCATTTGGGTAAATACCTGACGATGAAAACGTAGGTCACTGAAGACTTTTAGGGCAGTGGGACTTCTGACATAACATATTGTCAAAAGCCGTAGGATGTACAAAACAAAGAGTGAGTCTGAATGTAACCTATGGACTGTGGTTACTGCTAATAATGTATGGATATCAGTTCCTCAATAGTAACGAGCGTACAGACCAATGCAAGATGTGAAGAACAGGGAAACTGTGTCCAGGACAGACTCCGGGAACTCTCTGTACTATCTGCTAGATTTTTCTATAAGCTTTAAACTGCTCTAAAAAATAAAGTCCATTAATTTAAAAAGGGCTATTTGGAATTAATATTCCAAGACACTCAAATAGCTATGCTTTTTTGCAGCTAGATGCCAGGAATAGATTCTGTCTTCCTTATCATGAATGATTCCCAAGCCATAGATCTGCCAGGACACTCAGGACCAAGTGAAGCTGTGGAAAAACCACTCTGAGGAATTTCCTTCCTTTGACCACACTCGAAATCTGAAAATCTCGGGGTCCTGCTTAGTTCACTATAAATTGTTCTCACTGCCAATAATGAAATTATCTAACAATCATAGAAAATCTTCCCCAGGCTGAAGACTCTGTTTTGTGATTTACACATTTTTCTCCCATCTTTACCACAAACAGCTCACATTAGTACCATTCCTCCCACTTCGTAGATCGGGAAACTGAGCCAAAGCCATGAGGAACCTGCCAGGTTTATACTGCTAACAGAGGACAGTTCCGGAAATCAAGCTCTACTCTGCCTGATGACAAACCCTAGACTCTTTCCAATATCTTCCACAAAACCCTAAAGGCTGAATGCCTTTCAAAGTCGATATTCCAAATTATATTATTTTATTCCCAGCTAAGTAGCCATTAAGTAATTTAATAGGAAAAAGCCCATGATGTAGCATTTCTTACTCATAAAGCCATGGAAACTAGAGATAAAACCTCTTGCTTCATACTTATGGAAAAATTAGTTCAGTGGGTTGTCCAATGTTCTAGAGGTGCCCAGGGGCAGGGGCAGGACTGGAGTCCAATTTTCTTGACACCAAATCCATCGTTCTTCCCTCGGAGTAACGGGGCCCCCGGAGACATGTCTTCTTTCTTCTTTACCGTCAGCTACCCGGTCAAGTTTGAACTTTCATTCGGTTCCACATTTAGAAATAATATTTCATATCCATCCACAGCAAGCACCTCTCCTGAAATAAAAGAGAAAATAAAAAGGATTTGGAGGCCAACTCTTTAGAGACTGTAAATTTCCATTGAAGTATTAACACCATCTATTAGGGCCCATTATACTCAACTGTGCAGAAGAAGGAAGCCTACCCCACAACATGATTTCATGGCGTCTTGATGTGCGGTTTCCTCGGCACAGTGATGAATGCAAGGACTGAAGGATGGGGGGCATGCAAAGCCAACAGCGCTCCTGTGAAGTCTCCTTCCCAGGCTTAAATGAGCTCAGTGCTCACGAATGATTTGCCTTGACACTGGAATCCAGTTGGAGTCTGGAATTACTGTAACTGTTTTCGGCTTGGGTGATTTAATCAGCAAATCTTCAGTAGTGTAATATTCATGTACCGAACGGATGCCAGACGGAACAGTCTGATTTACACACACTCCTCTCAGACAACCATTTGCGGCAGGGCGAGCTAGCGTCTGTTTACCTGCATCTTTGTGACCCAGATTCCAGTGCTGATGTGTCAGAAAAACTGAAGTCTGTGCTTTCGATCAGGAAGCCCAAGCAAAGAGACATATGCAGGGGACAATGCAGACGAGAGGGGCTTTCTGCCTTATGAATTTTTTTTTCCTAAGGACTCTCAACATCATGCACTCCCTTGCTTAACAAATAATCATGTGTGTGTGCAATGTATCAAGCATTGTTCTGGGCCCAGAGAAGCAAAGGCAGGAGGTAAGAAAAATGAGAAAGAGATAAATAAGATGTGTCTCTTAAAGCAGGGGATAAAACTGTCCTATGAAAGTAATAGTTGAACACAATCTGTATAAAAAAAGGGGGTTGCCTTAAAACATTACCATTGGAATACGGGTTTCTCACGGCTGTGTGGTTGAATAGGTATTAAAATCATCACTGAATTTCATTTTTCCATGGTCACCATATTTTACACTTTCTCCTCCCCGCCGCCCCCCGGCTTCCCATCCACTGCAGGTGGAGTGCCCTGGCCTCCTGGCCTCCTGGCCTCCTGGCCTCCTAGAAGAGAGTTATGAGGGTCAGGAGGAGGGACCAACCAGTCAGCCTCCTCCTGGCTGGGACATCTAAAACCCTACACCGTTAGGAGAACCCAGGAGGTTCAGACAAAATGTTTGAGGAAGTGGAGGTGTAAGGAGAGCTTCCGCCCATCAGGAAGATTCTCCAAGCTCCCAAAAAGAAAGGAGAAAGGGCGGAGGGGGAGTTGCGGGTGGCGGAGCCTCCCGTTCCCTGATTCCTGGCAGGAACCCCCATGAGGCAGCAAACCCAAGACGGGTGAGAGCTCGGAAGTACATCTGGGAAGACAGGGTTTTGCACCGTGCTGGCAAGATGCTTGCACACCGGCGTGACACACAGAGGCAGGAAGACCCGTCAGCAGGGCGCCCAGTCCTGGAGAGAGTGGCCGGAGCCCGAGGGCGAGGTGAAACACGTCATGTGTCCACGTGGGCGCATTGCGGGGCTGCCCAAGAGCAGACGTCTGCACACACACTTGGGAGCACAGGTGAGTCTAGAATTAGACACCCCGCACCAGTGCCCACCACATCGGTCCTCTGACTTGCAGCTCACCACAGAGAAAGAGCGCATCCCTGACTACCGGAGACCAATGCCAGCCTCATTGATGGGAGACTGCGAACAAAAATTATACTGAATTATAGAAAAACAACAAGAAAATTGTTTATTTCTTGCAACATCTGAGTTCTGGGCTGAGATCTATAGCTATTACACCTGATTGGTAAATTCTCAGGAATTCAAAAAATGTAGTTTTGTTTTTTTTTTTAAAGAGAAAGAGTTATTTATTTGAAAGAGAGTGAGTGAGAGAGAGAGCATGAGCAGCAGGAGGGGGAGAAGCAGGCTCCCTTGCTGAGCAGGGAGCCTGACGTGGGGCTCGATCCCAGAACCCTGGGATCATGACCTGAGCTGAAGGCAGACGCTTAACCGACTGAGCCACCCAGGAGCCCCTCAAAAAATATAGTGTTAAGTCCTTTTTCCTATCCCCAAATTTTAAAAATGGTATCATAAAAATCTCATGAATGCTTCTATAAAAGATGTTATGTGTCCTATCTGTCCCTTTAAGCAGCTCTCGAAAAGCAAAGAAACAGAGGATGCATCTTTAAATAGAAGTACAGGTTTTGAAGGGGAAGTCATCCTGAAAACCACTTTGTAGGCACATTTGATGCGTATGAAGGACATATTATATATATGAGAGAGAGAGACAGAGACACAGAGAGACAAAGAGGCAGATTTATTTTAAGGAATTGGCTAGGACCAATGAAGGCTGGCAAGTCTGAAATCTGCCAGGCAGTGGGGCAGCCTGCAGACCCATGGAGGAGCTGATGCCTCAGCTTCAGTCTGAAGACCATCTGGAGGCAGAATCCCCTCTTCCTCAGAGAACTTCCCTCTATTTTTCTCTTAAGGCCTTCGACTGATTGGATGAGGCCCACCTACAAGATGGTGGGTGATCTGCTTTACTCAGACTGATTATAAATGTTAGTCTCATCTAGCAAAGAGCTTTGCAGTAACGTCTATACTGGTTTATAACTCCGTATCTGGTCACTGCAGTCCAACTAAGCCGACACATAGAATAAACTGTCCCAGTGTGGGGGGGTGGGAGCCAGGCCCCTACTGCTGCCTGGTCCAGCAGACAGGGCTGGTACTTGCTCTGCCTCAGGCTGGACTCTAGGTGCCCCACTCCTCGCTACACTTCTGCTGGACTCGGTGACTCACCCAGGAGGGGAGCCCCAATCTTCCTTCCTGAGCCCCTCTCACTCCAGTCCCTGAACCCAGGCAAGCCCTAAGAGGTGTGTGGGGTCCCAGGGCCCCCAAGAAGCAGCTGTGAGCAGGCCCACCTGCAGAGGGGATGTGCCCCGAACACCCACGCCTGCTCGTGCCACTCCTGCTTGGCCAGTGACATCCCCCGGGTTTTCCCATGGACCATAATCACCTGCACCTACCAGCCACCAGCCCGCATGTGTTTGCGAAATTTAATTTTAATGATAACAATGAGGATGACAGTGATGTAGAATAGAGCTAGATTTAGCTCCCATTCATCTCTATTAGTTTCTACGATTCTAGAACTAACTAGAATAAACACACTGAGGCCTGGACACATATGGTCACCCTTTCCCCCAGAAGGTAAACGAATTATTGGAGTTAAATCTAATTTACCTAATAAACCTAGGTATGTAACTTTTAGCTCCAGTGTACCCACCAAAAGAGGAAAATCAATTCATTGCAATAGAAACAACCAAAATGGCTGTGACCTCTTTCTGGAAACTCTCATTTTAACTTGTAGAGATTTTGAATTGACGATTTAAACATTCTTTAAAAATAAAAGGAAAACTATTTATTTACAATAACTAACTAACTAACTAACTAACTAACTAACTAAATAAATAAATAAATAAATAAAAACGCAAAACCCTGACAAAGCTAACTGCACCGTGAAAACACAGAGCAGTCCTAAGGGTGGCTGCATATCAGCATGATTTATTCATTGGTGTGGTTATAAAACCCAAGACAGATTTTGCTAGTGATTACGAAAGATAGTTCCAAATCTTCTACCCTCACACAATAACGAGTATTAAAGGGTTTTCTGGATTGGCAGGTTTTCTGTTGTAGATTTCATTTACAGATGTTTTGCTGAAACAAAAAGCGGACATAAATTGAAAATCTATAAATGCATTCCATTGTAATGAATTGGGGCTGCAGCTAATTAGTAAAGGGAAAAAAATTGCAAGGACTTTTTTGGCCTTGGACAAAAGCATCTAAATTCTTTTTTTTCCCCCTTAAATAAGCATGTATCATGCTTTCAGAGCTCCATGCAGAGACGTATGAGAGGTGCCTATTGGAGGTTCTGAGTCTCCTCGGCATGACATGTGCTCACATACTTGACAGCTACTGGAAAGTCTTACAATTTGGTGAATCCCAGGAAAGAGGAATGAAGACATTTGTGCTATTAGAAGCGCCTGTTTTGTTAGAAGTCTACTAAGAAAATCTTTTTTTGTTTTTTCCTGTGTCCCCATTTACAAAGAAGCAAGTGATTAAATTTGCTTCACCAAATTAAACTCACCCCAGCTTCCTGCTGGGCACTGGGGAGCCTTTCTGGGGTACCACCTGCACAGCAGCTGCCCTTTTCCCCACGGCCTGAATATCATTACACGGCTCCAGGCTCCTGACACACTATCAGAGATTCTGGTTTGCCACAGGGCTCCTCGGGTTTGTGGGGAAGTGGGAAAATCCTGAGGACCACGATCCAGGCACAGGAGACACCCCAGTGATTCAGGAGAAAGGCTGTTGATGAATAGGACATAAAACCAGCCACAAGGAAGGAGATTCCGAGAGGCCAGAGAGAGAGAGGGACGGAGGGAAAGAGAGACACAGAGCCAGACAAGACAGAGAAGAGGCAGCAGAAGAAGGGCGGGAGGGGTGGGGAAGAAAAAGAAGTGATCCATTCTTTTCTTGCTCTGAAGGTTACATCAACTGGGGGTCCACTTCCATCTGGGAACATAGCTGTTTCTCTCCTAAGGCAATGCTTGTAGGAGCCGCCCAAGCACCCAACAGGAGCTGGGTTTCTGCTGGCAAATATTCAGCTTGTGTTTGTCTTTATCAACAGCCAGCTCCCCGCACATCTGCACAGCGAAGCCTTGCTGTTTCTCTGCCCATGTATTTACACAGGAACAGGCTACCTGTGGCTGTAGGTCCAGCGTGAATCTCCTCCTGCATGATCACAGGCATGAGCATCCTAGCCTGCAGAGCATCGCAGTCTTCTTTAAGCCAAACTCTGACCCACTGACATTTATGGATAGAGGTTTAGTGAGGAAAATGCACATTTGGATCTCATCACATATTACAGTGAGTGCTACCCTTTCCATAGTTGACCATCCTGTCATCTCAATGCATGAAGACCCTTGTTCCCAGCATATTCGGTTTATGAGCTGAAAACATGGCTGCATTTTAATTGACACAGAACAGAAGAAAGACCACAAAATGAGTGCATGCTAGGACTTGGTAAGGAAAGGAAAAGAACACACAGATCTTAAAAAAGAAAACCACCCAGGCTCATTTGAACTTATTCTCAGCACAACAGGACAACTAAAATCCTGGAGGTGCCCCTGGGAGTCAGGATTCTGGACCCTTAGGACACTAAGCTGCACTCAATCATTAGGAACAAAAAGAATGTATACTTAGGTTCACTATGCTACAATTAGTATCACAGAAAAGTACGCAGGTCACTCAGTATCTACAATGTATGTAATCAGAAAGACTGTTCAGGTCTGTCTCACTTTTAGGTTTATTGGAATCAACATTTCATTCATTGTTGCAGTTGCAAAACTACATTCCATAAATGTAAGATGATCAGGCACCCACCGGGCATTGCTGATACAAGAATAAACAGGACACTCCAAGACCTCGTTCTAGACAAAGGACTCCAACGAAGATTTCCCCTGTAATCTGGCAACATGGCTCATATGGTTTGTAAACATTGAACTCGGATGCTCCCTACCTATTTCTAAATAAACAAGGCCCAGGAACCCCGAAAAGTTTAAAATAATACTCTTCCCACTTTCTCCATCCGCGAAATCCTCCTCACCCTTCAGGGCCATGATCAAATACGTGTTTTTTCAACTGTTTCCTGACCCCTCCTCTCGGTCTTCCCACACACACACTGTTCATGGCCTACGATGTGACAGCTGCTAAAACCTGCTTAGCTTTTGCGTCTCTGACTCTCTCTGCAGACTATGGAATCCTTGAGGATAGAAACCAAGCCTTTTAAAAAAATACTATGGTTCTCTGGTATATGAGACAATATCATGAACATCCCAGATATTCAATATTAGCTCTTGTTAGAATGGATTTTGATATGGGCTCTGGAGTTGGGCAAATCTGAATGAGCAGCAGGCTCTAAGAGTTGTTGATTGTATGATGCAGTAAGGACACTTAGCTTCCCCGAGCCTCAGCTTCTTTATGTTTCAAATAAACTTCCTAATCCTTACTTTATCAGTCGGCCATGAGGATTAAAGGAGGTAAATCAAAAGAGCCTCGCAGGTAGTAGGCACAAGCTTCTCCTTTTCTTTTTTTTTTCTTTTAACTTCACTTTTATTGGGATATAATTGACATACAAAATTGTAAGATATGAAAAGTAGACATGATGATGATTTGATATAAGTATGCATTATAAAAGGAGTCTCCCGTCTTGCTAACACATCTACCACTTCAAGTATTTATCCTTGTGTGTGTGTGTGTGTGTGTGTGTGTGAGAACATTTACATTCTATGCTCTCAGCAAATTTAAATTACACAATACAGTGTTATTTACTGGAGTCACCATGTTACACAGGGGATTCTCAGACTTTATTTATCTCACAGTTGAAAGTGTGCCCTCTCTTACCAAGCTCTCCCTGTCTCCCTCACCCCCGGCCCCTGGCAATCACGTTTTTGCTTTCTGTTTCTATGAGTTTGACTTTTACTCCGCATGTCAATGATACCATGAAGTATTTGTCTTTCTCTGACTGGCGTATTTCACTTGGTATGATTCCCTCAAGGTCCATTCAATTGTTGCAAATAGCAAGGTTTCCTTCTTTCTCGTGGCTAAATAATATTCCATTTTATATATATGCCACACCATTCATCTGTTGAAGGACAGCTAAGTTCTTTCAATGTCTTGCCTATTTTTCTTTCTTCTTTCTTCCCATTCCAATATTGTACAGTTTAGGGAGGTCTAAATATCAACTGACACCATAAAGAAATGAAAGTCAGCTTTTGCAGAGACTGTGTATTTTGGTCTTGCTATTCTTTTTCTATAAAGTCTGGAGAATCGTCCTAATTTTAACAAGAAGAGAATGATTTTAAAATTGAGTCATGTTCACGCTGATTTATGAAATCTGCCCTTAATCACCAATACTCAATCTCTGCACTCCTGGCCTCTTCTGGGGAGCTCCATGGAACCTCGGATTGCGTCCAAGTCATGAGAGAAGTGACCTCCAGAGAGGACGCCCAGCCCTGCTGCTCAGACGGTCTGTGCTCCATCTTCCCGGGGGTGAACCCCCGGATCCCACTATTCTGACCTCTCGGATTTTTTTGTTTAACTCTTGTTCATGCATTAAACTCGTGGGCCCACCCGTCGTGCTGAAGGGCAGTGGAAGAAGAAATTGGCTTTGCTAGGACTAGCATGGAAGCTGCCCTCCACAAAAGCGTCCTCTCGTGATGAGATCTCAGGAGAGCAACACTCCTCCCATGTCTCAGTCCTGAGAATAATGTATTCTGGAAAAGCATCTAGTTTGTTTTTAGGCTGGGGACACCAGGAATCCCGTGACAGGCCGCGTTCCCTTTTTGGCTTTGGCTACTTGCTAACTCAAAGCCGAATGTTTGCCCTTCCACGAATGGGGGGCTCACGGAATGCGTTGGAGGGACCAGCTTAACTACTGTCTCACTGGTGTTTTCTACCCTCATTTCTTCTCGGGCCAGACTTTCCCCCATTTGTATTTTAATCTCTTATCTTAGGCTCCTTTCTACATTGATCAGAATTTGAAAAGAGCCTTTCTTTCACTCTGGTGCCGTTACTGGGTAGCATGTCCACCTGCAGGGAAGGGTTTCCTCAGGAGGCCCTGAAGACCTGGCCTGAAGGCCTCCTTCCGGGGGCCCGGGGTCGGCCGGACCAGAGTTTGTTCCTCAGGGGACAAGCAGAGTCTCTGAAAGGTCTCTGGGCAAGGTCACAACCACGGGGTCCCCCTCAGCTTGGGGGCACTCTCCAGACGTGGATGCCCGGGAGCTGTTACCTGAGGAGCTGCTCCCAGCTCCAGAGCTCTGAGGTAGGGCCTGAGATGCCTGTCCAGGAAGCTGCCAGAAAGGATGCCATTGCTGGTCAGGGACCACGTTTGACAGCAAGAGCATAGCGTGAGGAGACAGAGACCAGGCAGAAGCTGTAAACTGTGAGTGGGGAGGCAGGGTCGGGGGAAGCGGGAACGGGGACCACAGTGCATCCACCCTTGATAAACTCCCACGGCGGCCAGGAGGGGGGTCTGCACCCGGCATGGGCCCGGGATCTCCCTGCACGCTGTGTCAGGGTCCCCGGGAACCCTGGCCACAGGCCAGCTACGCCATTCAGCGTCTCTCCCTGCTGGCTCCTTCTGCAGCCAGAGGCTGACGAAGCACCTGGCTCCTCGCCGCCTGCACCCGCAACTCCCGCAACTCCTGCAGCTGAACACCTGCCCGCGCCAGGGCTGCCGGGGGAGGCTCGGCGCTCCGGTGCTCCAGGGCAAGAACCTGGCACCACGGTGGCAGAGGCCACGGGAGAGGGTGTCCCCCGGGGGGGCCTGGGAGGGAGGCAGCTGTCACGCTCATAAAGGGGGGTCTCTGGAGCCCTGTGGCGCAGGCAGGTGGCCGGGGAGGAAGGGACAGAAGTGCTGTTTGAAGGGCAGCTGTGGCCGGTGCAGAGTGGGATGCACCAGCAGAAGAGGATGATGGCCGCGGGGCTGGAGCTGAGTGCTGAACAGTGGGGGCGGCCAGGTGAAGAGCAGAGGTTTGCACATGGAGATTGCTGGGATGTGGGTCTTCCACAAAGGCACCCTGGCCTCATCTAAAACAAATACAGCTAACAGTTAAGCTGAAAGCAAATCTGTTTTTCTTTACAGAAGATAGAGGACATGGTTGTATTTTAGGGGTTCTGTTAAGAGCTGTTAAAAAAAACGAAGTTTCCTCATCTCGGTGAGAATCCCACTTGGATGCTTCTTTTCCTGTGTTCAATTAAGCCACCGGAATTCCTGTGATTTTTAAAGCCCTTCACTGCAAAATGAGTCATCCTGAATGACATGCAGGATTATTAGCCTCAAGATCTATACTTGAGTAGGATCTCGCAGTGGTGGATGACTTACAGACCCGCATGGCAGACACGGCGTGCTTCATCACGTGCAAGTCATCACCTTCTCACCCACCACTGGTTTATGACGCTGAAACATACATATATGTACGGTCAAGTGTTGTCCAAACATTAAATATTTGTTCACGTATCCTGTGGAGAGGACCCATGAGTTTCAAGCTCGACAGCTACCTCCTCCCATTCCTTTGAGCCTACAGGTCATCCACCCCTCGGTGAAGAACCTGAAGTTCTTGGGTTCTTAGGAAAAACACGCCTGAGATTTAATGCTGCATGAGCAGGCATGTGCAGGCAAGTATGATTCTTTAAAGCCATGTTCATATTTAAAAAAGAAAAATTCTCAGAAGCCAGAAAAAGATATTTTGCTTAATTTATTTAGATTAGGGAGCCAGTCAAAACCCTGAGGTGCAGGAGTGGTGGATTTCAAGATGAGCAGGGGTGCGTGTGGCCCCACAGTGGGCAGAGGCCGGATGGACAACAACACAGAAGCAGCGCCACGTTGAAACGCAAACAGACGGTGCGGGACACGCACATGCCCAGCGACTGGGGTGACCCAACAACACTCCTGTCCCTGTCCTCGCTCCCACCAGCCTTCTCCACTCCGTCCTGCCTCAGGGGGGCTCCAGACAGCTCTGCTGGGTCTCACCAGGACGTTTCTGTTAAAAACTCTGGAGAGTGAGAATGTACTTGGCAGCTTATCTGCGAGGGCACCACACACACACACCACGCCTTCCCGCATGGTTCTTCATCTCCTGAAGTCCATTTAAAAACATAGGAAAAGGGGTGCCTGGGTGGGGCAGTCAGTTAAGCCTCGGACTCTTGGTTTCGGCTCAGGTCATGATCTCGGGGCCCTGGGATCCATCCCTCATCAGGCTCTGCGCTCAGCGCTCAGTGCAGAGTCTGCTGGAGATTGTCTCCCTCTCCCTCTGCTCCTCCCCTGCCTTTTCTCTCTCTCTCTAAATTAAATAAATAAAATCTTTGAAAAATAAACCATATACAAACATATGCTTCCTAATTATATACTTCAGCATAAAAAGGGCCCTTTGAAAATTAAGGGACACATGCTTTACATTTTCTTTGTCATCATATACTTTACAACACTGCTGTGTGTCTATAAACCATCCTGGAGATGCACAAGGAAGATTTCTTCACTTCCATGCACAGACAAGGAAACAATCTCAATGCAAATATATGCCCTTCCCCAGGTCCCCCTCCAGGAAAAGGTCAGAAGGTTTACTTTGCTTCTGGTACACGGGCGTCACTTCTTGGTGATCCTCGGACGCAGACCAGGAGAGATGTTAAGGACAAGTCGCTCCTGGAATTGTACCTTGTATGCTGGACTCCAAGACCTGTGTTCTTTCAAACAGACGGCGCTGCCCACCCTCCTTAACAACCTCCGTATTTCCAAAAGAAAAGGAATGCCAAGCACATTTTCCTTTCAAAATGAATATATCTCTCTACCTCACCACAGTGGAAAATATTCTAACATGATTCTTAGAAGAAAGTTATTCAAGAAGGACTTTACAGTATTTATTTCTATGAGCCATCTCTTTGTTAGACACATGTTACTGAAATCCTGCATGTGTCTGTTTCTCCCCACAGGACAGGAGTTCTGCAAGGACAAGCATCTTGACTTCCCCTCTAAATCCCCAGCACTCCAGTACATGGCACATTATCGGTTCTCATTACATATACACCCAGCAGAGGGAGAAGACATACCCTTCATCTGATCGTGGTAGCTGGGACACAGTTGTACTTAATAAATACCTCTTTAACATACAAACATGTACATGAATGTTTGTAGGATATTGATACTCTCTAACAGAAAATATGGAGACACGAAGTGATGGGACATGAGCTATTTGTAATACATTAAACAGATAAATTGTTCTCTTTACTTGTTTGATGTGGACTATGTTTTCTGCAGCTAAATAACCAGGACTCTTGAACAAATATCCCCAGCTTTAATCAGAGTGCCATCAGCAAGGATCCAGTCATCCCAAACGAGATTGGCTCCCAGTGGAATTATGCAAATTGGTAGGGACTGCATCTTTTAAGCACAAAGTGTGATTCCATCATGGAAGCCCAGCCATGAACTCCCCGGCTGTAAAATATACAGCAGTTAATCCGATACCAGACTGGGTATCTGATCTAAAGTCGTGAGCTTTAGTTTGGTGTTGTCATTCTCAGTTTTATGGACAGAAACAAAATATTAAATCATATATCCTGATGGAGCCTTCTACAAATGTCATTGGTGATAGAGCTCTCTCAGGTTGCATGTGGGTGAAGAAGAGAGAATCGTATTTTTCTGAGATTGAGGCGCTGTGTAGTGTGGTATCTTACTGTTCCTTTTCAGACACCAACTTCAGGTGAAGGTAGGTGATATCACAGACCCTGAATAACAGAATTAATCATCAATGAGGTATTCTATAATGTACTATGTTACTTACTGATGATCCCCTGTGTTCTGTCAACTCCCGATATAGCTGAAATCGCAACATTTTATAAATAGCATGAGTAATAGGAAAAGCAAAGTTGGCATGGCTTAAGTAGGACTCATTACCATGGAACTAACAGCCTAGTTAGCCTTGCCAATATCGTTCCCTGCTGCTCCCCGCTTAACAAGGACCCTGCAACTTTGTAATTATTTCTACTGGATTGCCTGCTCTTGAAATTTCTTGTCTAATTTCAGCTAGGTCCCTAACCTATCAGGTAAACTTGAAGTAATACTAGTAAGCTGGATTTAAATTTGCTCTCTCTCCTTTCCATCTCCGATCCAAAAAATATTCAGACAAAGACTTCCTACACTATGGAGGCAAGATAATCACATCTCTGAACGAGATGCCTAAAATTCCTTTCCTGTATTCTACCTCAATTCCCTCCAGCAGTGTCTCGGCCCATTTTTGTACAAGTGATTTATAGTCATACAGGGGCTTCATAAAGTACTTCTCAAGCTCCCAATAACTCCAGGGATGGGTAGGACGTCCTGAGCCATTTTCCCAAGGACAGAACCATGGCTCATACAGGCTAAGTGTATGAGGCTGGTCTGAGTTTATAAATTTAGTAAATGGGGATCCCAAGCCATAAAGTCAGAACTTCTGATTCAAAATTGTGTGTGCTGAGTACTCTCAGCCCACACTCAGTATACACCAGAGTGTAATGTGCATGGAAATGTGCTTATAATGCTGTTTCTATCGCACCCAGAAAAGCAGTGTCTACCCCCCTCTAAGTACACTGCAGAATATTTAGCACCGAAATCTTGAATCAATAGTTCCGACTAGTTACTAAAGAGTATCGTTGAAAAGAGAATGTGGTCTCTGATTTTTGTTAAATAATCAATCTGGATACCACACATTGTCTTTGGATTTAAGGCGGATCACTTGGGGGGAGGGGCAGTAGCATGATTCTCATATTTCGCTTCTGGAAAATATGATCAAGTTTAGATATGATTTATGTCAGTGGAGTAGGAGTTTTTATATCTACCATATACTTGAATATGTACTATAGACAGCTAACCATTTCTCTACAGGGCATAATAGAGTGCTATAGCATTGCTGTAATTAACATTAACACAATACACAAACTACAGCTGAGGTAGCAGAGCTAGTAAATGCACGACCAGAAAATACTATAAATATCTTTCCTTTTATGTCTCAGATCCTATTCTTTACTGTTAGAACCAAAAATACACACACCAACATTTCACTCATGCTGTCACTTATTCACACAATACTATTAGATCTCTCATTGCTCTCTTCTTACAAGAGGGTAAATAGAGGCACACCATCCAGTGTGAGGGATAACAGAGTTAGGGCCTGGGAAAAGTGCTAAATATGTGTGGACAAACTTGTCATTGCTCCCAGAAAAAGAGTGAGGGAGCTGAAGGACAAGACACATGCACGTCGCTGTGGGAGGACATGAAGCTATTTTAAACCTGTGGAATTATCACTATGGCCTCTCTAACTTAGGAATTCTACCCAGAGTAGGATCAAGCATGGATTTGTGCCCTGGATCCAGGGAGCACACTGTGGGGAGGGTGGTGGCCGCCTGCACTTCCCTATTCACCCACTTCTTTATAGACTCACCTTGGAGATGCCTGCCTATTGCATAGGGTGATGGATGCTTCCTTTGGAAGGTCCTCAAGCTGCCCACTTTTGAGGTCTAAAAACCCTCAAATTCTATAATGACATGTGGCAGTAGATAAGGTTGTGTAGATCTTTACAGATTTCAAGGCCTTCTGGAATCTTGTTCCATAGGGGAAGGAGAAAGGAAAAGAGAATCAAAATACTAGAGTTCTGTTTCAGGAAAATGCAAGAATGCATCTGAATACAATACATCCTGTCCTACGCTGGCTTCTCCTCTAGGAGAATCCCTGTAAACTTATGCAAGAGAAAGAAAAAGAAAAAAAAAAAAAGAAAGAAAGAAAAAGACAACCAAAACAACAACAACAACAACAAAGAAAAACCTATAAGAGTGAATGCACTAAAATATTGGTAAGACATCGAAAGCGTCAAACTGTGTTGCATGAGAAAGTAACAGACAAGTTCAAGGTGAAGAGTGCTGTTGAAATACTATGATAGTGGTCTGGGCTGTGAGCAAGGTCATCATAAGAGGCAGAAAAGGAACAATGAGTTGGCCAATGGGAAGTGTGTCCCCTTTCTTGCTCTTGAATTTTCTCTTTCCTTCTCTGGCCACCCTCTCCAAGTAATGTTGACCTCTGGGTCTTCTTCCTCATTTATCCATTTGCTCATCCTCTGAATGCTTACTAGGTGCCAGGCAGCTTGTCAGCTGGAGGGTAAGGGCAGTGGGAACCAAACACCCTCTGCCTTTAAGAGAATGCACAGTCAAGAAGGAGAATCTTCTCTTCCAGACACTCTACGACTTTTTTCATTCTACCTATACCATGCACCGTGACGGTGAGGACATTTGCAAGCTAAAATTCACACGGATTTTCCTGTCCTCGTCCTCTGTTCCAGTCTCCAAAATTCACCGGGGAAACTGGCTCGAGGGACCTCATCGTACAGGGTTAGCACTGAAATCAGCCTTTACAAATAACCCAGAGGAACTCCCTTTCTGATAGACTCGGTCCCGCAGGTGTCTGCTAGAGCAGTGCATTTGTAAGCACTCCTGCAAGTGTCTGCGGATTCATCCTGCTGTCCAGGACCCATGTCGCTGGGGAAGACTGGGGTGTACATGCCGGGAGGGCTGTCCTCGTGGCAAGCACCAAGTGCCACAGGGAGTGCGGTGGTGCAGAGACAGTCCACCTGCCAGGGGCAGTGTGGTCAAGAAACAGGATTAAAAACTGTTGTGTCCATGCACACCCCAGGTGCTGCCCCTCCCCGGAGCGTCCAGGGAACAGGGTGAGAGATCATCACCTTGACAACATGGTTTATATTTCCAAACTTGCTTACGTTCATTAAGGGATACCCTTCAGCCTGAATAAAAAGCCAAATAGTTCTTTTCCCATTCTCATCATTTTGCTGAGACCCTAAAGCTGAAAAGGGATAACATGGCGGTTGCACATGGCCGAGCTAGGACAAGCAGACAGGGCAGTGAAAGTCTGGCTACACGGTGGGCAACTAGACCTTTCCTTATGCACTGCTACTGACCAAGTGCCTGTAGAAGACCGGAAATCAACTGATGGGGGAAATTCTTTAGAGAGGCTATGTTAGAGAAGATGCTTTATGGTTCTTGGTCCCTCTCTGTCTTAGTTTTCTGGGGCTCACGTGTCAAAGGACCACACAACTGGCTGACTTAAACAGTGATTTCAGTCTGGAGGCCAGAAACCAGTGCTGCAAGATTGGGTCCTTCTGAGGACTGGGAAGGACAGTCCATTCCTACCTGGATTGTCCATTTTCATCTGCATCCCATGCCTCCTCACTCTATCTTCTCTCTGTGTGTGTCTGTCTCTGTTCCAAATTTCTCTTTCTTATAAGAGCATCACATCAGTCATCTTGGATTAGAGCCCACCCAAACAACCAACCACCTTCTCAAAGGCCCCATCTCCAAATACAGTCTCATCTGGAAGTACTAGGGCTTAGGACTCTGCTCTGTGAATCTTGGACAAACACAATTCAACCCTCAACACTCAGTTCTCTGGCTTCTAAAAAATCCATGTCCTTTCATATGCAAAACACATGCATCCTGTCCCCAAATCCCCAAGGTCTTAGCCTGCCCCAGCATCATCTGCCAATCTCAAATTCTACCTAAATATCATCTAGATCAGGTATGGGGGACACTCAAGGCAAATTCCTGTCCAGCTGCAAACCTCTGAAACCAGACAAATTATTTGCTTCCAAAGTACAATGGTGGAAGAGGCAAGGACAGACCTTTTCCCACTCCAAAGCGGAAAGGGGGTCATGGTTGGAAACCTATCAGGGACAATTCCATTCAATTTTAAGGCTGGACAACAATCCTCTGCAGCTTGATGCTCTGCCCTTGGGTCCATTAGGCAGCACCTTCATCTTCTCTTCACCAGACTTCACCTTGTCTCAGAACAAAAGCTTCCAACCCTGAGCTTTGGGGTCCCAGCCTGGGTGGGAGCTCAGCAGAGGCTGAGGCACTGGGCAACGGACACATGACTCCTACCTAGAGAAGTGAGGACCAGGGCTGTCTGGGGCAGCCCAGCAGAATGAGCAGAGCGGGTTCTCCCAGAATCTCCTCGAGCAGGAGTTCCAGAAGCTTCTAGGGCCATGGAGGAAGAAGGCTGGAAGCGTGCTCACTCCTGAGCAGAATGGATTTTATAGCTAGAGTCTTTGGCTCAGGTCCTGATCCCAGAGTCCTGGGATCGAGCCCCACATCGGGCTCCCTGCTCCGTGGGAAGCCTGTTTCTCTCTCTCCCACTCCCCCTGCTTGTGTTCCCTCTCTCGCTGTGTCTCTCTCTGTCAAATAAATAAATAAAAATCTTTAAAAAAGAGAGATAGGGGAGAGGGGGAAGAGGAAAGGGGGAGAGGCAGGGGGAGGGAGGACAGGGAGAGAGGGGAAGAGAGAGGGGAGAGGGAGGGAGAGAGAGCAAGGGAAAGAGAAAGGAAGGGAGAGGAAGGGGGAGAGAGGGGGTGTGGGAGAATGAAGGGGAGGTGGGTTCGACAGGGGCTAGAGAAGAGAAAAGCAGCAGCTACCTAAGATCAGAAGTCAATGGAGGAAAGACTTGGTTGAGTGTCGGGCTCCCTCGGGGAAGGTAGAGATACAGCACTGGCTGCAGCTCATTGCTGAGTCAGAAGGAGTCATTGCTAGGACTTTGCCTCATCCCACACAGAGGGGAAAGGGTGCTGCATCTGACATCACTGCTCATCACCTTGTCGGCCAGGCCCATCCACAGGCACCTTCCTCCTGCAGCTGTACCAACCACATCCCCGAAATCTACAAGACACTCACTGGCAAGATGGTCACTAGCCCCTAGGTGCCTCACCTTGGGGGACATCACCAAAACTAATGACACAGTCGTAGCTCTGGATGGGCATGTTTTCTCTAAGAAGAGATTAAGATAGGGGCACCTGGGCGGCTCAGTCCATTAAGTGACCTACAGCGTTTCAGCTCAGGGTCCTGGAACTGAGCCCTACATCAGGCTCCACGCTCAGCAGGGAGTCTACTTGTCCCTCTGTTCCTCCCTGCAACGCCCTCCCCCCGCTCATGCTCACCCTCTCCCCTCTCTCTCTCTTGCTCTCTCTCAAATAAATAAATAAAAATGAGATTTTATTTATTCATTTGCTAGAGAGAGCGAGCACAAGCAGCAGAGGGAGGAGCAGTCTCCCTGCCTGGGATCATGATCTGAGCCGAAGGCAGACACTCAACAGACTGAGCCACCCAGGCGTCCCAAATTAATAAAAATCTTTTTTAAAGAGGGAAGACAATAAGATCTATCAATCAGAACAGTAGCCATGTGTAAAGAAATCAGATTTGGTGAATTTTTACATTGTACTTCTAAAATTGACTATCTGTTCCTTTTCATTTTGTACTTTTTTTTTTTAAAGATTTTATTTATTTATTTGACAGAGAGAGACACAGCGAGAGAGGGAACACAAGCAGGGGGAGTGGGAGAGGGAGAAGCAGGCTTCCCGCGAAGCAGGGAGCCCGATGTGGGGCTCGATCCCAGGACCCTGTGATCATGACCTGAGCCGAAGGCAGTCGCTTAACGACTGAACCACACAGGCGCCCCTCATTTTGTACTCTTATAAACACGCATACACATATGCTCACGATCACACGTCCTCTTCTTGAGTGGGTGAGACTAAGGCACTGGTAGAAAAAGGAGCAGAGCCTCCAGGGGAGTGGTCTCTTCAACCCTGAGGAGGGAGGACAAGTGTCTTCTCCCTCCCTCTCTACACATTGCCACCCGAGGAAGTGCACGCAGCGTTTTTGGAGTGTGTATGTCTCTCGTTTGTTCAGATGGCAAAGTGTTTTAGCATCAACACATAGGAGCCATCCCGCCAGCCCATCTCGCTGGTTGCCCGTCCGCTGGGGCGCAGGGTGTGAGGCTACAGGACTCCACGAGCAGGTGGCTCTCTGCATAAACTCCGAGGGTAGCTTAGGAGGATGGCAAACCTGGGTTCTTAGGAAACAGTTATTTACCTTTATTATTATTATTATTATTATTATTATTATTATTATTATTATTAAATCCCTGGGTGTCCAGTCAACAAACAAATGCTTTTTCTAGAACAGCGTCCCACCAAAAAAAAAAAAAAAAAAAAAAGTTGAAGTTGATTAATGTAAGTTTAATGAAAATAAGTTTTGTTTAAATTGCAAAAGCAACCGAGTTCTAACAAATGCCTAGCTAATAAGACCAGTGTGAACATGTGAAACAGCTTTATCTGGAACCACAAATATCCCTCCTGTAACTAGCTTGGTTTCATTTGTGTGTGGTGTGTGCGCCCAAGGTCATGATGTAAAAATGTATTTCATATGGCAGGTCACGGTCAAGATAAGTTTGAAAGCCACTCTGCTCGATGCTGCTCTGTCCTAATGCTCCTTTGTGCTTTTGTTAGTTGTGAAAGAGATAAAGCTAGAGAGGCAGAAAGAAGAGACGCATGCTTGCTTACATTGCAAAGGGGAGTGGATTTTGTTCAAGGGTGAAGGGCTCCATTGAACATGAACTTGGGGAGTCATAAGGGCCAGGCTGCCTGTTGGAGCGAAGGGTCTGGTTGTGGTGTGGGAACTGGGAGTGTCTGTGGCTAAAATTCTGATAGTCTTGAGAAGAACCTCACTGCCCACAGGGATGGTAGAAACCAGCAGCCGCAACGGAATTCCGGGGCGTGTGAACAAACAGGAAAATTCACTCACCGGACATTTACGGAACGGCTACTGTGTGCCAGGACCTACTATAGGCATTGGACACAGAAAGGTTAAAATAACAACGACGATAACATTCGTGGGCCACTCACGACGCACAGGTGTGTTCTGAGCACTTGAGGCTGGAGGCACAGGTCTGGCGAGGATGTGGAGCCACGGGAGCTCTCGTGCGTCGCTGCTGGTACTGAAAAGGCTGCCGCCACTTGGGAAGAGAGTTTGCTGGTTGCTTACAAAATTAAATATACTCTTACCATGGGATCCAGCAATTGTGCTTCTTGGTATTTACCCAATGAATCGAAAACTGATTCACAACAACTCCATATGGATATTTATGGCGGCTTTACTCATAATTGTCAAAACTTGGAAGCGACCAAGATGCCCTTTAGTAGTTGAGCGGATAAATAAACTGTGGTCCATCCAGACAATGGAAAGTACTCAGCATACACACACACAAAAGAGCTGTCAAGCCATGAAAAGACATGGAGGAACCTTAAATACATATTTCTAAGTGAAAGAAGACAATTTGAAAAGGCTACACACTGCATGATTGAAACTAGAAGACATTCTGGAAAAGACACACACACAAAAAAACTATGGAGACAGTAAAAAGATCAGTGGTGGCCAGAGGTGGGGGTAGGCGGGGGGGATGATTTTTAGGGGGAGAACAAATGATATTTGGAGGAGTGCAAATACTCTGTATGATATGATAATGGTAGATACATACCATTATCCATTTGTCAAAACCTATAGAGTGTACAATACCGGGAGAGTGAGTCCTGGTGTAAACTACAGGCTGTGGGTAATTTTGATGTGTCAATGCAGGTTCACAAATTTTAGCTAATTTACCCCTCTAGTAGGGTGTGTCCATGGAAGGGAGGAAGGAAGGGAGGGAGGGAAGGAGGGAAGGAGGGAGGGAGGGAGGGAGGGAAAGAACGGACAGATGGACAGATGGACACTGCAACTGGAATTTTCAATCCAAAGCAGAACATACTAGAGTCTTAGAACACCCAAGCCACTGCTATTCAAACTTAATAATGTCTCATTAATAGGTAAATTCAGTGGTTTTTAAGCAGCATTGTTTAAAGAAATGGAATAGAAAGTAGCCTGAATTATACTTAATAAGGAGAGATATTAATTTGTGTCACTTTGGTTTCTGCTTTGTATGTGTATAACTTGTGCGCTCATCATGATGTAAAATTATGTTTTAAAAGTTCCAGGTCCTTGCCCTGTGCCCTTCTGTCGTGCCTTAATGAAGCATACTCTCAGGCTGGGTGATTCAAAGATTAAATGAGGGAGAATATCAGCGAGATTATTTTAGCAACTTTAAAGTGCGTCCTGATGAACCAAACAGGTAGTGACAGTCATTGGCAGCCTATGTGTCGAGGGGAGGGGCCTCAGGTGCTTAGAAGCCCTCCCAGCATTGTACCTGGGTCTAAATGCAATGCAGGAGATCAAGATGCAAAGACCAGGTGAAAAGAAAGTTCTAGGTGGATAGAATAAAATGCCAAGGCCCTAAAGCACCATGGGAACAATAGGGCAAAACAGGGTCTGGAGAGTCAGGTGAGTTCAATTTATATCCATTAACGTGTGAGGATACCTACAAGGGGGACCCCCCGGAAGACAGAAGATCTACAGATCAAACTTGGGATCCAGGTCTGAGGCAGAGATACAGACAGGTAGCTGCACTGGGAGTGGGGGAGCTCATTTCAGGAGAGTAAATCAAGAGAGAAGACATGGAAAGAATGGTCCTGCACAGTATCATTTCAGCAAGGGAGAAACGCATGTAGTCAGAGCACTTTTAAAACTGATATGTTCAATTTAATGAGTCAAATATTTACCCAGTGATATTTTTAGTGTATTATTTGCCTAGAGAAATGTTTCTTGTTCAGAGGGGAAAGGAACGTTTCATATGTATTCTGATTGTGTTCTCATAATTTTGAGAGATTTTCGTAGAATATCTTACCCCCTTACATAATAGTTCTTAAAAATGAAGGGTCTTCTTTGTAAAGATGCATTTGTAAAAGACAATAATAACCATAAAATTAGTCATGTGTAGCTCTAATCAAATGTAAATCTTAAGACTCTGAGCTTGAATTATATCTCCAACAATGTGTACGATTAGCAGGAAAATCGCCTATCTTGCTTATAAATATATAAATATTCACACATATATGAAATGTATATTGGCTATAAAAAGGATGACCCCTAGGCCTAATCCTGATATACATTCTGTGGTTTTAAAAATAGCAGGTAAATTTCCATTTAACTAAATTAGACTTTCAGGAGATGTAGGTATCCTTACAGAGGGCCACATTTTCCATTTGTTAGCCTAAAACTCCTTTAAATAGTTGGTTACTGCTGATGTTGCAAACGTCTATTTTTTATACCCGTAAGAAGCATGAAGGTGTCAAACACGTTCTTATTTCCTTCTTTTAAAACTCTTCCTTAGAAAGCGAAGAAAGAAGAAAGAAGAAGAAAGAGAAAGAAAGAAAGAAAGAAAGAAAGAAAGAAAGAAAGAAAGAAAGA
>NW_023270277.1:3573120-3594997 GCF_011800145.1 Mirounga leonina
AGAAAGAAAGAAAGAAAGAAAGAAAGAAAGAAAGAAAGAAAGAAAGAGAGAAAGAAAGAATGAGAGAGAGAAAGAAAGAAAAAGAAAGGAAGGAAGGAAGAAAGAAAAGTATACAGATGAATTATTTAGTTGTCTTTTCCTTTCCCCCCTCCAAATCCTCACTAAACTCAGGCACATTGAATAGGTGGGGTAGATCATGTTACAAAATAGCAATCTAGGTAATACTGTCTGAAAATTCTTACCTTGTGTATGGAATAGAGAGGAAGGAACCTGCTCCAGGACATTCCTGTGCAAGCCCCCATGCCTGCCTTACCTCCTCCAACCTGTGCAGTGTGTTGATTGAAAGACCCACTGAGTCAAAGGACTGACCTCTCATCATCCCAGCCCGCCCGCTCACACTAATAAACAACCGTGGTACTCTGGCTTTCTCTTCTCCAAAGATGACCCATCTTTCTCAGAACAGAAATTATGTTTCTTATCTGGAAGGGTAAATATTAGCTTCTATTTCCTCTCAGAAGATCATGGCCCTCAGAGAATAAACCCATTATTTTCCAGCTTTATTGTACTCCCCTAATTCTCATTCTAAAGTTAAACATGATTTTTGCTATGGAGTGAAAAGGCAAATAAATATTGAATTTGCTGAAGATTTTCAAATGCATTCTCTTTCAAAGTCTAAAATACTAGATGCCCTCATGGTTTGCATGAAAATAATGCAACTGAGCTAAATTATTTCAAGCCTTCTGGCTAGAGTATGGATGTGTCCTGTGCTGGGGGAAGAGCAGTGTGGATCCACCATTCCATCCACCCACCCTCTTGTGGTGTGCCTCTTGTAGCTGGAACGGCTGGGAAATGTGTGACATGAGCCAGGAAGGGGACGCAGTGCTTGCCTTGTGGGAGTGAATATGAATTTTCACACACCGCCTTTGGGTTTTATACCTCTCCAGACTTCAGGTCACCCGGTATGCATGGGTGTAAATTCCTCTCGCTCCTTTGGTTCCAAAAAATAAATCGCCAGCACGACCGGCCTGAATGTCACAAGTACGGATGCAGTATTTTTCTTTAGGATGCAAAAGGTGGGGGAGGGTACGGCGATGGTGGTATATATATTACACATATGATGGTCTGTGAAAAATGTGAAAACGTGGTACCATTTTATGTATTAAAGACATCAGAAAGCTGCAATGCTTGGATAATGCAGTATTATTTGCAGGAAGGGAACCTGGAAGGAAGCCGGTTTGGGTAATTTTACTAGTCCTAAGCGGCCGACTTCTCTTGTGAAACACTCTGGGCAGTATCTTGGGAATTACTCAAAGTTGCCAGATCGCTGGAGGGTGTGAAGCCAGTGATGACGACAGACAATGAATAGGAAGCGGCGGTTTTATTTTCATCCCCCCCCCCCCCCCCCGCCTCCATAATATCCACAGATGGGTAACAGCGACTAAATAAAGAAACACAAAGAAAAACGGGTTTCCAAGTGGCACAGCAGGATCGACCGGGCATGGGGCTGCTTCAGTACGCCAGCCTGATCGCTCTGTCGCTGTCCTAAGAGCAGTCCGCCCCACCTTTCCACAGATGCAGGACGTCTTTCCACTCCAAAGTTGGGATGCACCTTGTTCTCTCTTTGGTCCAGGTCGTTAACTACAATAGCGAATGCCCCAGAAGGCATGCTTGCTCCTTGCGAGATTTTCTGGATGATGCCGCCTAGGAGGGCGCTGGGGACCCAGAGGGGGAGGGGACAAAGAGGAAGAGGGGGAATGGGAAGGAGCGGGGGGGGCAGCCCGGGGGAGGGGGCGAGCAGGAGACGCGGCGGGCCAGAGACGCATGGGCGGGGCTGTGGCGAGGCTAGCGGGTCCCAGGACCGGTTTGGAACCAGCCTCCGCAGGGCCAGATTGAACGCAAGGACCGGCCCCAGCGCAACCCCACAGACCGTTACTCCGGCCTCGGCCTGGGGCCGGACGCACGCGGGCAGGGCGCAGCCAAACCCGCCCGCCGCGGCTCAGATCGCCTCCGAGGGGGGAGAACAGACGGAGAAAAAGGACAAAACAGAACATGCAGACGGGGGAGGGGGCGGGAAGCCATTCGGGCTTTATATGGATGTCTTTGCCTTAGAAAAGGGGAGAAAGGGAAAAGGAGGAGAGAGCCCACGTGCCCGGGAGGTGTTGTGTTAAAGCGCCACCTTCCGTCGGCCGGGGCGCGGCGGGCTCCCCTGGCGGGCTCGGGCGCGCGCGGCCCCGGGAAGCAGCTGCGCCCACCCGGGGGCGCGCCGGGCGGCACCCGCCCGCTCCGGCGGCGCGCGCGCCCGAGTGTGTGCACCGGGAGAGCGGGCGCGCCGGGGCGGCTCGCTCGGACGGGCCTCCCGGGGACCCGGCCTAAAGGGGCGCCGGACCTGGCCGGACTAGCCCGGCTCGCCGCGGTGCGTGCGTGGCTCCCGCGCATCCCGGGGAGAGGCGCATCTGTGCACACACGCGGATTTTTGAAAAATAACATATTTCCAGACGTGCCTCCCCCCAGCCCCCATCTTTGCAAAGCAGCCGGAGGGCGGGGGAGGGGGTGTGGCCGAGGAGTTAATAAAGGGCGATGGGCGGAGCCGGCCCCCAGCCATTGGCTGGCCCGCGGAGTGATGTCACCCATATGACACCCTGATAACTAGTTGGGAGAGAGCCCTCAACTTTTTGCAGGAGGAGCGCGCGCGCCGGGGAGAGCTCGGGGTCCGGCGCTTGCGGCGGGAGCCTCGAGCCGGAGGGAGAGGGGTCCCGGGCTGCCTCGACCGCCGCCGCCTCTCGCGTCGCAGCTCCCCGCGCGCCGGCGGCCGTCGCCGCCGCAGCCGCCGCAGCCGCTGTGCGCAGCCTGGACGGGGGGGCGGGGGGGAGGGGGGGAGCCGCGGGCGCGGGGCACCGAGGACTCTGCAACTTGCCCGGGAAGGTGGAGGGGCGAGAGGGGGAGGGGGACCTCCGCACGAGACCGAGCGGCCCGGGTTGGAGCGCCCAGCCCCGCGGCGGATCATGGTGCAGCAGGCGGAGGGCTTGGAAGCGGAGAGCAACCTGCCCCGGGAGGCGCTGGACACGGAGGAGGGCGAATTCATGGCTTGCAGCCCGGTGGCCCTGGACGAGAGCGACCCGGACTGGTGCAAGACGGCGTCGGGCCACATCAAGCGGCCGATGAACGCTTTCATGGTGTGGTCCAAGATCGAGCGCAGGAAGATCATGGAGCAGTCTCCGGACATGCATAACGCCGAGATCTCCAAGAGGCTGGGCAAGCGGTGGAAAATGCTGAAGGACAGCGAGAAGATCCCGTTCATCCGGGAGGCGGAGCGGCTGCGGCTCAAGCACATGGCCGACTACCCCGACTACAAGTACCGGCCCCGGAAAAAGCCCAAAATGGACCCCTCGGCGAAGCCCAGCGCCGGCCAGAGCCCCGAGAAGAGCGCGGCGGGCGGCGGCGGCGCGGGCGGCGGCGCGGGCGGCGCCAAGACCTCCAAGGGCTCGGGCAAGAAATGCGGCAAGCCCAAGGCCCCCGCGGCCCCCGCGGCCCCCGCGGCCCCCGCGCCCGGCGGCGCCAAGGCCGGCGCGGGCAGGGCGGCCCAGCCCGGGGACCTGGGCGGCGCGGGCGACGACTGCGCGCTCGGCAGCCTGCGCGCGGGCGGCGCGGGCAAGACGGCCAAGTGTGTGTTCCTGGACGAGGACGACGAGGACGACGAGGACGACGACGAGCTGCAGCTGCGGATCAAGCAGGAGGCGGACGAGGACGACGACGAGCCGCCGCACCAGCAGCTCCTGCAGCCGCCGGGCCAGCAGCCGCCGCCGCTGCTGAGACGCTACAACGTCGCCAAAGTGCCCGCCAGCCCGACGCTGAGCAGTGCGGCCGAGTCCCCCGAGGGCGCGAGCCTGTACGACGAGGTGCGGGCCGGCGCGACCGCGGGCGCCGGCGGCGGCAGCCGCCTCTACTACAGCTTCAAGAACATCACCAAGCAGCAGCCGCCGCCGCCCGCGCAGCCCGCGCTCTCGCCCGCGTCCTCGCGCTCCGTCTCCACCTCGTCCAGCAGCAGCGGGAGCAGCGGCGCCGAGGACGCCGACGACCTCATGTTCGACCTGAGCCTGAATTTCTCCCAGAGCGCGCACAGCGCCAGCGAGCAGCAGCTGGGGGGCGGCGCGGCGGCCGGGAACCTGTCCCTGTCTCTGGTGGATAAGGATTTGGATTCGTTCAGCGAGGGCAGCCTGGGCTCCCATTTCGAGTTCCCCGACTACTGCACGCCCGAGCTGAGCGAGATGATCGCGGGGGACTGGCTGGAGGCGAACTTCTCCGACCTGGTGTTCACGTATTGAGAGGGGCGCCCCGCTTCTCGCTCTTTCTCTCCGCGGGGTGCAGAGCAGGGTTCCTCGGGAGGAAGTCGTGGTGGTCATGATGATGATGATGATGGTGGTGGTGGTGGTGGTGTCGATGGTGGTGGTGGTGGTGGTGGTGGGGTGGAGGGGAGACAAGAAGATGCTGATCTTGATATGATGTCGTGACACAAAGAAATTGGAAAAGATGATGAAAATGTCGGTGGAGTTAAAGTGAAATGAGTAGTTTTAAAACATTTTTCCTGTCCTTTTTTTGCTCCCCTCCCTTCCTTTATCGTGTCTCAAGGTAGTTGCATACCTAGTCTGGAGTTGTGATTTTTCCCCCCAAAATGTGTTTTTGTAATTACTACTTCTTTTTCCTGAAATTCGTGATTGCAACAAAGGCGGAGGGGACAGGGCGGGGGAGGGGAGGGAGGACCCGCTCCGGAAGGCGCTGTTTGAAGCTTGTCGGTCTTTGAAGTCTGGAAGACGTCTGGAGAGGACCTTTTGGCAGCACAACCGTTACGCTAGGGAGTTGGTTGGAGATTTTTTTTTTCTTAAGAGATCTTAAAGAACTGGTGATTTTTAAAAAAAAAAACAAAAAAAAAACAAACACAAAAACAAAAAAGGGACCATTGCAACTTTTTTATTTTATTTTATTTTTTTGGAGGGAGAAAACTGATGTCTTCTATGCATCCGATTCTTAACAAAACTGCAGGGAGCTTGAAAAAATGCAGACTGTACAAACGCTCACAAAAAAAAAAAAAAAACTGTGAACTGACTTAAGATCAGAGTTTACTTTTCAGATCAAATTGTTTATGGTTTTACAAATGTGATTTCTACTTGCCAACTTTTTTTTTGTAACTTGTTCCCTTATACCTCCTTGATTGAATACCAGACAGCCTAGACCTCAGTACAAAAGGTATTGAAACATTTTTGATACATAACAGACCTCAGTCTTTTTTAAAAATTAATATATTTTCAGGCGTATTTTTGTACAGTGAAAAGGGAACATTCTTGCTGTGTTTTTTCAGTAAGACTTTCAGGCACTTCTTCCCTTTTGATTTTTTTCCTCTGTTTTTTTTGTTTTGTTTTGTTTTTTGGGTTTTTTGTTTTTTTTAAGCATGCAAGTATGTTGGTACGTGATGTCCTGGTTTAAAAAGGATTAAAATTTTTAAGTAATCCTTGCATCTAAAGGCCTTGTGGTTTAAAAAAAAAACAAACTTTTTTTTGTACAGCTATAGTAGAGATTTGTTCAATATTTGTAGGTAAAGATTTATTGAAAATGGTGATATAGACCTCAGAGCTGTTATCTTAGTTTAAAGATTGTATATGTACTGTACTATACTAGGACTTTATGTATCTCATACGCTGTGATATGTGGATGGGGCCCCAGATGGAAGGTTTGAAACTGGATTCTCGATTTTTAGCTAAAAAAGAAAAAAAAAGGCACATAGTTTAAAAAGTTTCTCATTTTGTGCAATATAATCTAAATAAAGTACAGACCATCTGCATATTTTGTAGCAAATGGTGGCAAAGCAGACTCAATGCACTGTCGACATCATTGCCTGTTTTTTTTTTTTTTTTTTTTTTTTGTGCTGGAAGTCTGTATCCTGACAATTTTAATAAATCAGCTGGAACTGATAGAAACGCGCATCGCCAATAGTCTCTATAGAAGTCAAACTGGAGGTCGTGTTGTCGCAGCTCAGTGACGAGGCTGTTGTGTGCGCGGGTGGGAGGTGGGGGTTAGGCTGGAAAGTGTTCAATTGGCAGGCCCATTTCTTTTTCCTCTGCCTTCCGTGGCTAGTTACTGAAAACGAGGGAGGAGGATTCTTTCTCTGCCTTCCCTTTCCTCCCCCCGCCCCACCATTTCCTTTCTCACCTCCTCCTCCACTCCCACTCTCTCCACCCATCCTGGCGGGCAGCGCCGAGAAGCCCGGGGAGCCGGCCGGGAGGGGCGGGCTCGGCGAGGACACGGTGCCAGCGCGCGCGGTCAGTGTCCCGCGCTTGCCGGGGGGTGTGCGTTCTCTGCTCCGGGCGGCGTCCCGGCTGCGCGTCGCGGTGACAGCCGCCCTCGGGGCGCTCTGATCCCCGCCGCTCCCCCTCAGAGGGTGGGGACGGCCGCTCCCGGTTTTGAATTTTTTCCCCCTGACGCCGCATCTCCGTGTGGGCGCAGAGGTAGATGCTGTGGGGAGCGAGGCCACAGTCCTGGATCTCGAGTGGCGACGGGGGCCAGGAGGAGGTTGTCGGGTCCGTCTCTTACCGATTTGTCGGGGCGGCGGGAGGAACATGGCACCGCCGCCGCCCTCCGAGCCGCGGCCACCGGGGTGTCGGTGGGGCGGCGGAGGCACGGGGGGCGCGGCCTGCGGCGGTGGGGCCCGGAGGCGCGCGGGGACACCGCCCTGGTGCCCCGAGGCCCGCAGCGTGGCGGGGGGAGAAAGCCAACGGGCGGTGGGCGGGGGAGGCGCCGCCGCACCCGCGTGGCCTGCGCCCTCGCGCGCGCGCCGGCTCCCGGGCCGCCCCGGAACTTGCCTCCGGGCGGGCCGCCTGGTAAGGGGGTCCGGCGGCGCCGTGGTTCTTCCCCCACGGCCCTCCCAGGGTCCCGGCCGCGGCGGCGCGGGCGGGATCCGCACCCCGCGCGCGCTCCCTGCTCGCTGGGGACCGTTTGCCCGCCCCGCTCCCTTCTTCTCCGCTCTCCTGTCCGCACACCCGGCCTGTGTCCGAGCGCTCCCCGCGGCAGGCCCCGGCTCCGGCCCCCCTTGCGTGCCTTCCGCCCCCCTTTCCCTGGGGGCCGCGCCGCGGGGGCGGGGAGGCCACGCGGGGCCCGGCGCGCCAGCCCCCCAGCCCCACCTCCGAGCTGCGGCGCCTGCAGCGGGGGAGGTTTGCAGCGGCTTAATTGAAACTCCGGGCCGAAGCACCACAACCCTTTTTTTAACCCACCGACAGGATTTACCAAGGTTCGGCCTCCATTTTTCCGGAGGTTTGGCGAGACCAAATGCATGCGTCGGCACGGCACGGGAACTGCTGGGCCGCAGGGGCCCCGCACCCTCCCCGTCTCCCCTCCCACTTCTCCTCGGCCCCTCTCTCCCCCGCGCTCCGAGCCTCCACCCCAGCCTCCCTCCGGCCCGGGCGAGCCTCCACCCCAGCCCCCAGCCCTGGGATGCGAAGCCAGCCAGCTTTTGCTACAGATGGACCGATTTCTGTGGCTTTTTCCTTTGGGTGAACCATCAGATTTCAGTAGTACACTTGGGGAAAGGAAGGGCTGGTGGTGTTAACAAGGTTCTCGATATAGAACTGGATTTCTGGAGTTGTTTACCTTTTTTTTTTTTCCTTTCTTTCTTTCAAAATGATAGACTAATGTAGTCATTGGTCGGACATTTATTTTAGCCACGAATAATTGAACCAGCGGTTTACAATTGACAATTCTCTGTGCTGGTGGTTTTACGTGGCGGCCCTCTGCTGCAGTCCTGAAACTTGTTGAAAACACAAACCCATTTATAAGACTGAGTCTATGTATTTTGAAAACCTGAAAACTTTGCATGTGTTTTATGTTTTAATCATAGATGAATCTTGGACATTTTTTGTGGTGAGGTAGAAACTTTAAGTAAATTAATAACATAATTGGCCTCGGGATGGAAACAAATAGTCTTGATTTAATAATAATATCTTTTTTAAAAGCTCTGTAGCTAAGTTCTTGAGAGTAAAATAAAAGAAAAATAGGTGGTCAGCGAACTAAATTAAAAACCTGTTAGAACTCAGGACAGGCGCTTGGATGCGCTTTTAACCATATTTAAGGCTGTTTTGATGAATGCATTGTGAAAATCATTCTTAATGAATTCTTTATTGAATGTCTAAAACATAATATAATACACAGGTATTCTTGCCACTGGATAGTCTTCAATAAAAGTTTAATTGCATTTTTTTTTTTTTTTGGTCTCTTAAGTAAGTCTTATTTTTAACTAAGCATTGACAGAATATCTTAAAATGGTAACATGGGGGTGGGGGGTGGGCGCTGAGAGCGCCGCAGCCTAGCCAGTGGGTATCCTGCTGTTTATAACTAGTTCACAGACTTTGATGATGGCATTTTGGTAAGATTTCCAACTGTAAGACCTTAAACCAGCATTCTCTTATTAATTCTTTAAAATGTGGAAATAATCTTCCAGTTCTTACACTCTGATATGCATCCCTTTTATTAAAAAAAAATAATAACGCTAATAAAAGGCAGTGTATTTAAACTGTGCTTTGCAAATATTATGTATGTTATGAATGACTACAGTCACAGGGCAAATTATTTGTAGAATGATTATCCTTTAGCTAGAGAAAGATCATTACAACCCTTTTGGGCAGAGATGTTTCTTTGTAATGTTAATCAAGGGGAAGTGATTTTAATATGCATGCGTATAGCAGTCAGGAGGATTTAGTTGTTTTTATGCTATTTTTATTTTTTGAAAAAGAGAAAGACTCAAAAGGCAAAACTTGTCTTTCTCTTCTCTGGGAGTTAAAACCATCCTCATTTGATATTGGTCCAGTAAAAGAAATTTACATTTCTTTTTCACTTCAGAACTTAAGTGACTTTTGCCTAAGGAATCTGAGAAATAAAGCAAATAAGTTGCTCTATTTTAAAGTAGTCATTCAATATAAATATATTATATCAATCTTAACTTTTTTATTCTCTGGATGATTAATAATATGTATATTCTTACTTTTTCTTCCAATGGGCATATGTATCCTTGTGGACATTTTGGAGAGACGTTTTCTTGTACTCTCCCATTTATAGGATCTTTATACTCTTTTACCGCGTGGTCCCCTGCTTTTAACAGATTTCTGAGGCAAATATATTTGTGCTTTTTTTTTTTTTTTTAATGTAGGATGACCAGCAAAAAAATAGTTTACTGAGTTGTCGATTTTATCAGTAGATAAGAAACCTTCTTTATTACAGTTTCAGGGAAGATTTTTTCAGGATATTTCTCAGTTATTCTAAGGGCCAAATTTTATAAAATTTCCATTAGGAATGTCAGTTTCAAATACCCTTTGTATAGCCTAGGCCTGTGGGGGTACCGAGTCTGAGCCTTATGTAACCCAACACAGGAGTTCATGAGTTCCCAAAGTAACTGTCTCCGTGCAATGATTCTTGCACATGCTTCTCAGAGATTGGGCTTCTTTTAATTATTGCTTCTTTCTCACTGTTCATTTATTTCATTTATTCTGCCATATCCCCTTTTATTTGGTGATCTGGCAAATTCTGCTCTTTGGTAAGAACTCCATTTCCACTTGGTTCGGGGTTTTTGTTGTTGTTGTTGTCGGTTGGTTTTGGTTTTTGGTTTTTGCCCCTCGTGTCGAGCCCACGTTTTCAGTCACAATAAATATTAAACAAAATTTATTAAACTCAACTCTTTTTCCATTTTACTTTGCTGCTGGCTTTTCTTTTCTCTTGACTCCTAACATGCCTTTTTTTTTTCTTTGAGGTTTTGCTTTTTTTTTTTTAGCACTACCTATATCCATTAGCTGCCTAATTAGTTTTATCTATTCCATGTGGATGCAGTGAGTTTATAAGAGAATTTCACAAACAAGTAGTTTTTTAGTGAACTTAAACAGAATTTTAAAGGAGACCTATTTTTATACTCAATAAAAGCACAAAAGTGCAGAAAGTATAAAATGGCTTACAAAGGGAAACCTAAGTTCATAATGTTCCATGTATAAAAGTAATAATTTTATTGGGTAGAGATACTCTTAAAAGATTCAATACCTCTGCCAGTGCACAGATAGGACTGTTGTAAATGACTTGGGAACTTCTGGTTGCCTGTGGTTGCAGAGAACTTCTCCGTCGAGAAAACCAACCAGTGAAAGCAATATGACGGAGTTGACATGTGGTTTCGTACAAGCAGTTGAGGAATTGAAAGAGCCTGGATGTGCGTTCGTGGAGGCTTCCTTGTCGTGGTTTGATCAAACTTCTTTTATGTAGTCACGTAGACGTGGGTTTTCTCTGCTGTGAAAATTACAAATAAAGCAATATGACAAAAAGTTTGAAAATGCGTAGAAAATATTTACTCTAGGGTCCTTGAAGGGACTTTGATGTTTATGTTACTTTATGAGACAGATGACATTCCCGCTTCAGAAAAAGAAAAAGCGACTGGAAATAATCACAGGATACCGTAGAAAGAATTTTGATCAAATAGCTATTGACAAAGGGCCCTCTAACACATTTTTCTTCATCCAGCTTATGTTCAAGAACACAATGCCCCATCCCTTGAGTCACATAGGGAGAAACGTTATATACCATTACCATTAATTTCCCATTTTGTCTACTTTTTACTCTTGTACATATGTTGTGGGTTGAAGAGTCTTTTGCATTTGTTGGTGACACCCTTTTTTGAACGGACTGTTTCAAAGCGGAGGCCTCCTTTTCCGCTCTGGGGCTCCTGGTGGTCATGGCATCCCACGCTGCTTCACGGTGGCCCCCGGGACAGAGCCACCTGAAGAGCGAGAGCAGTTTTCAGCATGACACTGTTGCCAAGTCTGTATTTTCCAAGGCCACATGAAACTTACTTTGAGAGCCACTCCAGGTTTGGGAGCAGAAAGGCTGAAAACCCTTTTGTTTAGAAGTCTGAGTGGTTTGGGGGGGGGGACCCTGTTTTAGAGTTTGCATGCCAGCCCACGCCCTGAGCTATGAAACAGAGAGAGGGTGAAGCTCCCCGAGGCGGCGCGCTGGAGGATGAAGTGTTTGGTAGGACTAGGGGGAAAAGAAAATGCATGGCAAAGTTTCGTCTTCTTGTCGACTATCTAGCATGCAGAGTTTAGTGTGTTCGAACAGTGTAGGACGTTTGCTGTATCAAAGTTGTAAAATTAAGCATTATTTATTGAAAACTATGTATTTTTTGTAAAAACCTGATCACATAGAGAATATCAGTGGCTTGTGCTCGTGCTCCGATGGAACCAGCTTCGTGACCCACCCTCCTTGGTATGCAGTGTTATTGCTCAGGGTTGAAAATAGTATACCCCAATGTCTCTTTGCAAGAGTTTTTCACAGAGGAATACATTTGTTCAAAAGACTCTAATAAAATTGTGTGATCGATCTGCACTTGTGGCTTTTATGTGACTCGTTTCCAGTTTTGCATTTGGTGACTACCGTACCATTTCCTAAAGGGTTGTCCTCCAAGCTGATCATCCCAGACAGGCTTGAGGAGTCCTGGATGTCAGCCTGGACAGGAAGAGACCCCACAGGAACGCTCTGGGCGGGTTTGAGAGCCGCTGACAGTGGGAATAAGCATGACAATAAGGCCTCGAGATTTTTAACTGGCCAGTCGAGTGGACAAAAGCATGAAGTATAGCAAGGCAGACGAACACGCTTGATCAGAAATACTTCAAGTAGAAAATGAAGGGAAATTATCAGGGCCAGTTGCTGTTGAATTCAGTGCCAGCAAACTCCCATTTCTCTGTGTCCTTTTTTCCCCCCCATCAACGATTTACAGTGTAAATGTATTTTGACATAGAAATCATTCTGTATTGAGATTCTTGATATAAAATGCTTTTATGGATGCCTGTAAGTGATCCTTGGAATTATGATCAGATTTTTTTAAAGATGTGTTTACATGGTGAGTGTTTGTTGTATATTAAATTTGGTTTTGTAGAAACATTTGTGTTGTACTGTAACAAATTTCCAAGTGCACCATTAACACAACCACCCTTAGGTAAAATTTTTTAGTTCTACCAACTTCCACTTTTCACACCACAGGACAAATATCAGAACTATCGATGGCAACACTGACGAATCATTATATAATCAATGTTTCCACTTTATTCCTGAATATTTTAGGATGTCTTTCACTTTGGTAGGGTTTTATTTATTTATTTATTTATTTATTTATTTATTTTGAAGGAAACAGAGTGTATACCCTGAATCAGTTTTATCTAGTAAAGAATTCCTTGCAGGGCGCCTGGGTGGCTCAGTTGGTTAAGCGACTGCCTTCGGCTCAGGTCATGATCCTGGAGTCCCGGGATCGAGTCCCACATCGGGCTCCCTGCTCAGCGGGGAGTCTGCTTCTCCCTCTGACCCTCCCCCCTCTCATGTGCTCTCTGTCTCTCTCATTCTCTCTGTCTCAAATAAATAAATAAAATCTTTAAAAAAAAAAAAAAAAAGAATTCCTTGCAATTAGCAGGAAAGGATCATGGCCACTGGACAAGTTTCAAATTATTCATTGGGACTCCTTGCACTATTTGTGACACTACTTGCCTTTCAATGCTGTGGGTTTTTTAATAAAAATAGAAATTATTTTTTTAATTCAATAGTTAAGTTTATTGAAGGGACAACTTCAGCCCCTGCTAGGAAAACATATAAAATATGAAAACTTTGACTTTACTATTCTCCCAGTAAATCTGGGAGTCAAAGAGGGAGGTGATGTACCCTTACTCCAGTGATTGTTTATCTGTAAGGCTCCAGAAAAATAGTATGCCTGGACAGAATGTCTTCACCCAAATATGGATGATAATCTTGTCAGAAGACACATTGGTTCTACCTGAAAGTAAATACTTTTATGATACGTGTAGCTTGGTGAATTTGAAATAACGAAATCCAGATTTTTGGCATTGGCAAAAGCACATAGAACTTCATTAAAATGGGGTGCGTTTTGATGTTTTGAGCACAATGGAAGTGGAGAGAGGCCACAGCAGATGACTTGCTCCTGCTTTATATTTTGTCGTCCCATAAGACTGGATTGCAGGGCTACAAATTTTGTCATCGATGATCACAATGAAAGCTGGACCTAACTGTAATAGGCAGCACAGGAGTAGATCTGGAAAAGTCAGGGGAGATGGAGGTCACCCTTTAGATTTCACTTTCCATGAAAAAATCACCAGTGCACATCTAGCTTGAGCTTACATAGCATAGATGGCCAGCATTTGCTGACCTTCCTGTCCCACACTCCCCTTTCCTGCTGGACTAACTGACCACATCCCCCTTGCTCTGCCCCGACCGGGGCCAATATGGCTGGGTGACTGCCAACTAAAAGGTAGTGCATGGATGATAGGCTTGCTTGTAACCTGGAACTCATTTGTCTCTTAAGAGTTAAACTGAACTAATAATCAGACTCGTTCCCAGATTTTGGGTTGAAAACACAGATTGGCCTAGTTCTCTACAAGATTTGAGTTGAGAGGTCATGAGGGGATCTTAGGGCTGGAGTAGCCATTCGGAACTGAAATGAAGTCAAAACCAAAAGGACAATTGGAAGACAGAACGGGGAAGCAGAGAAATCATGAGGGAGAACCATCTGTCTCCTGGAAGAAGTACTCCTGTGTGTCTGGGGAGGCGATGGGGTTCCAAGCGGCTTTTCAGCCCCAGTTCAGTGGGTTTATACGCTAAATCAGTGGCCGCTGATGACCTACCCAAGAGTTATTTGGCCATTTGTCTTTACCAACCAAAACCTTATTTTGGTTTGAATGGCAATAGGATCAGCCAAAAACGACCTTCTCTTGCCTCCCTTGCAGAGAGAGGTGACCTGTGACATGGTTCTGATTGAGGAGATGTTACTGAGAGTCGGTCAGTGAGACCTTCAGGAAAACACTTCTGCCAGAAAGCCTCTGTGGTGGGCACATGCCATCCTTCCATTGCTTCCTCCCGCTGAGTATAGTCATGTTGGCTGGAGCTACAGGTGTGAGCATGAGCAGAGGGAGAAGAGGGCCCCGAATCCTTGACCAGCCGCCAAACCAGCACCAACCACTGCCTGCGTGTAAGTCACAGTTATTCAGATTTTCTGGTAAATGTGGCCAAACCCAAACCATAGGGCACTCCTACTTCCTTGGGATTATTTGCATGGATCTGTGTTTCTTTTAACCCAATGAGCAAAACTAAAACAGTCTAGATGGCCAAAGAGCTGGGATGATGTGCTAAATGTTGGCAAGTAGATGGAGTTCAGTGAGACTCACAAAGGTGGAAATAAAATTTAAAAAAAAATGGTAAAGTTAATGAAATGACAAGAGTTTTCACAGTCACAAACACGGTATCGATTTAACTGCTGAAATCTTAGGATGATTTTTAGGAAATATTTATATCAAAGACCTGAGAGTTACTTTATATTTGCGGAGCTCCTCAGCTCTTCAGGATGATACAATAGCCCCCATTTGTCTTCATATCTCAAGTGTGTCACGACTCCTTTGCCAAGAAGTAGCTTTCCTGGGTGCAGGGTCCCCCCACAAGACCTTTCTCACCACCAGATTAGGTTACGTCCCGTCTGACTAAGTATATGCCATCTTCAAAGGAAGAGGTCCTCCAATACTGTGGATTCCTATTTGTCCTTTGTAGCTAAAAGGTTGGCTTTTTAACTCATAGAATGTCACAAGCAACAAATTCAGAGGAGTGATTACAGGACTTAAGAAGTTGTAGCAGCAACAGAGAAAAAGAAAAGGTGGCAGGTTAACAAGGAACCTGTAGAAAGAAAACAAAAAGCTCAAAAGACGGATAGTCTTGTGTGAGGATAGACAGATGGATTCATGATCCTGACTCGATCACTCTGTGACATGTCATATTACGGAAGTCAGTGTTTGCAAAACTGATGCTAAGCCATCCAAAAGAGCTGCAGTCATGTTTATTTTGGACTATTTAACAGGGCAGGGAGGTAAGACATCTTCAATATTTCTACTCAACGTAATTTTAAATCAAATCAACAAGTTCTAGAAGAATCACTTTGGCCTAAGCCCTTTTCACTTGCTAGTGTTTTACAAATAAAAATGTAGTTTTGGTCCAAGAGCTCGTGGGAGATACTACAAGGGAAGCCTTTGTCTGGGCAGGTCCACAAGCCAAAGAGGCAAAATAGAACATTGCAACTAGGTCGACAGGACAGCGCTGGGCAGCAGAACCACCACCACGCGAGACTCAGATCCCTCCACTCAATCTGCGTCTGTGCAACCCAGGGAGGTGAACAGATGCAGGTGAGGTCAGTTACAAAGGCTTTCTGAGCACGGGGACGGGAGTCATGAAGGAGCCGAAGGGCTTGGGCATCGGCGAGGGAGAGCCAAGTGCAGCCAGAAGCCAATTGGAGAGATGTAGGGTGAAGCCTGCTGGACCGACAAGATGGTCAGTCACAGCAACAAAGCAGGGCGCGATCGGGGAGGCCCGGGCCCGTGACCCTGAGTTGCGTGAGAGCCGCTAGCCAAGCGCAGGTGCCTTTGGAGGACAAGGGAGCAGGAGAATGGATACAGAATGGGGGATGGAGAATAGAATTTTGGTCCCGCTCCAATTACAGGAAAGAAAAGGCAGAAGAAAAAGAATGACAGTCTGTACATCTGAGCTTTCACTTGGTTGATGACATCAGTGGGAACAGAGAAGGGGGGGAGGGGGCTGTTGGAGAGAGATCATGAGCACTCTTTTTATGACAGTTGATAGTTTAGTCCTCAGAAGAAGCATCTGTTGTAGAGAAATGTCCTTGGAGTAAAGAGTCACCTGGGGTGACCCCATTAACACCTGTGGGCTGGCCCTGGAGCTCTCCCCGCTCCTGCCCTGCACCTGGTCCTGTCTGGATGCCGAGTTCCATGTCACCCCCTCTCTGGAAGGGCTCAGCCTGAGGAGGAGCCCAGGCTCTGCGGCGTGAGTAACCTGGCTTCCAGACCTGTGTCTGCTACTTTCTGCCATGTATCCCTGGAGAGGTTACTCAACCACACCGTGCTTCCTTGTCCTCTGGCTGTTGTAGGAGAATCTAAGCATAAGTTTGAGTAAATGAGCTCCTCGGGTCACAAAAAGAACTCAGTAAATAAAAAATATTGCCCTAGGGCTACCACCATATGAAGGCAGAAACCCTTCTGGGTTGGGCCCCACGTCCCCAGAACCTGGCCCCACGTCCCCAGAACCTGGCACAGAAGCCTGGTGGCAGCTTCCTAAAATGTGCGCAGAAGTGAGATGTGAATTGGAAAGCTCTCGAGCCAGGGATGTGGGGAGCGTCAAGATGGAGACGTCGAGTGGCCAACCCTTGTGAGTGAAGAAGGAACCCCTCCCCCCACATCGGTGGAGACGCGGGGTTTCAGAGCAGGAAAAGAAACTGTGAGCAGAAAAGACACTGGCATCCATGACTTCCTCTCCAGTGTTCTCCCCCCTTAGGGGAAGATGAAGCATAGCCCTTCATCGATGTGACAGGAGCTGCCTTCTGGAGCAGGGTTTTCGACCGTAGTGTCTGGCTGTGACCCACGTGAAGGCCGGCACTCGCATGGATGAGAGATGGGACCTCTTAAAGACATAGCAGGAAACGATTTGAATCGTGAGACAAGATCTCACAGTGACTGCCGTGGTTCATAATGACCCCCAGTAGCAAGGCCACATCCGGAACGGCTGGTCACCCTGGTTTATTCTGTACGTAGGACAGGCTACAGGTTAAAGTCCTTTCTCAGCGCTGCATCCCTCCAGAGAGCACAAGGATGTTTTGAGACACTGTGATTTTTAAAAATAAACCCATAGTCTCCAAACTGTAGTGTGCCAGCAATTGTTAGTTAGAAACTACTCGTGAGAGTCCTCACAACTGATTGCACGTCCCCATCCACGTGGAGAAGTTGTGAGCATGCAACAGTCTCCGGGAGACAGGCTGCTCAGCGTCCCCGGAATTGTGCAGGATCCTCTGAGGGATGGGGGGAGGAGGGACGTAACGGTGCTTTCTTTCTTTTTTTTTTTTTTTTAAAGATTTTATTTATTTATTTGAGACAGAGAGAATGAGAGAGACAGAGAGCACATGAGAGGGGGGAGGGTCAGAGGGAGAAGCAGGCTCCCCGCTGAGCAGGGAGCCCGATGTGGGACTCGATCCCGGGACTCCAGGATCATGACCCGAGCCGAAGGCAGTCGCCTAACCAACTGAGCCACCCAGGCGCCCAACAGTGCTTTATTTCTATTTATTTTCTAGCTGACAAAAATGAAGTGACTTTCCCTTATTAACATTAATAATCGGATTAACAGTAGCGCATGTATATAATTTTGAAAATAATACCCAGATTGGAGCTGACTGTTCCAAACACGTGGCGGCTGGAATTGTGTGATGGGACAAGATCAGAGGCCCCTGTTCTGGGAAAGAGCAGAGATGGCATGCGGTCATACAGGGCCAGGGGATGGAGAGTTGAGAGTGGCTCCCAGTGCTGCCGAGTCCCCAGGCCACCTGCTCGTGGTCGGACTTGCCTGCCTCTCTGGGTCTCTGTTTTTTCCTGCATAAATCGGTGGCTGAACTAGATCGTACTTGAGGTTTCTTTCAGGCCTAACACATAATACAATTAGTTCCTATTTATTGACGCTCATGGTGCCTGCTTGGGGGCATTGGTATAAACCCATGCTTTGGGAGATGGCAGGTAGGGGTGGTGAAAGGATGGGGCCAGACAGCCAGACACTCTTGGCCTGTGCGAGCTGGGAAAGGCTAGCCCTAGCGAAAGTTGTCCGCCTTCAGAATGTTTCAAACACCCAGGAGCCCAAACTAAATGGTCATTGGCCCCCGTGTTTTGTTTTATCGTTTGGGGGACGGTCTGTGGTTTTCAAGGCCCTGGTTACTCCTTCTAAGAGAGAACTTTGGTGTTTGAACTTTATCCTTATTGCTACAATTTTTACAGGAGTTTAGAATTATTTTCCAGGCCAACAAATATTCAAAATCAAGTTCGATGTAATTCTTTGGGAAAGAAAAAAAGCATATTGCTATCTCAGTTGACACACTGCTTTAACTGAGAGGGTATGACCGGAGTATGAATGCAGACAACACAGCATTTCAGAAAGAATAAATCTGGTTTCTAAACTTACCAAACAAACATCAAAATCACATCCTTAAAAATACAGACCTCTGGGCCCACTTCGCAAAATACCGATTCAGTGTGTTTGGAATGAGACCGAGAATCCATACTTTTAATCACTGTATCCAGCTGATTCTGAGGCTCTCTTGCCACAGACCAGTTTCTGAGATCAATTGGGCCTTACACCAGTGAGGGGATCACAAAACATTGTTTTGTCAAGAATTAGGGTCAAGTCATGAGATTTCCATTAATAAACACACCCTTGTCACCACCTCTCTACAATGGCCGTGCTTCCTTCGGTGAACTTCTGCTGTGTGTTGAATGCTGAGCTTGCACAGATTCAAGACTGTGCTTAGCTTTCAGGCCTCTGGGCAGCTGAGCCAGAAGACGTCTGCCGTCTCCACCTGTACGGAGAGCTGCGGGATGGGGCACTTGGGTTTGGGGTTGATTTCCTGATTTTTAAACCTCTTTATGCCTCCTATGCCCACTTTGGAGTCTTGTCGAGACCTGAGATCCATATTACATGCATGCAGCCTGAGAGCTGGTGTAGACCAAACCATACAAAGTCGACACCTAGATTTCTTCATTGCTTCCTCACTGAGTGATGTTGCCACAGGAAAAGTGGGAGAGGGTGGGTGAAATTGGGAAAACAGAGAAAAATGGGAGAACTTAGAGGCCTGTGAATAATCAGCCATCCTGAATATTTAACATAGTCTTGATGCTCACGTCACCTCTCGGTGCATCTTCTCAGAAGGGGTGTGTTGCACCCCTGTGATCATAAGGTGCAGCGACAAATGTGAGGATAGTTTTTAAATAATGGGCAAATAGTAATATCACTCGAAGTTTGTGCGTTCGGATTTTTACCCACCTATAAAATAAGGATCATGATCTTTGCTTCCTAAGGGCGTTCTATTGTTTAGTGAACTTTGCACAGCTTTCTGAGACGTACTGACTGAAATGACTTGGCATTAAACCTGGCATCTGTTTGTACGGAGCTCTGGAACTGGGTCCTAAGGCAGAGGGAAGAAAAAGCGAAATCTGGTTGGGGGCAGACAATTTGTTATACTCCTTAACATACAGAATAAAACAGAAGATGGAGATGTTCTGCAAGACATAACAAAGAATCAGACAGGGACGTTCCCCGCATAATTTCAGGGAGCAGATAAAAAAAAGAAGAAAGAAAGAAAGAGAAAGAAAGGAAGGAAGGAAGGAAGGGAGGTAGGAAGGAAGGAAGAAAGAAAAGAAAGAAAGAAAGAAAGAAAGAAAGAAAGAAAGAAAGAAAGAAAGAAAGAAAGAAAGAAAGAAAGAAAGAAAGAAAGAAAGAAAGAAAAAGAAAGGAAGGAAGGAAGGAAGAAAGGAAGGAAGGAAGAAAAGAAAGAAAGAAAGGAAGGAAGGAAGGAAGGAAGGAAGGAAGGAAGGAAGGAAGGAAGGAAGGAAGGAAGGAAGAAAAACTAGCCCCTGTGTGACGGGAGGGGAATTGTTACTCCCTGAATACAACGGATCGTGGATGGAAGAAGTCTTAGGAAAGGAATATCGGCACAGTACATACAGGGGACATGAAGGACAGGAGGATACGGTAGTGTACATCGGAGGGATTTGTCTCGCCAGGGAGATGGAATTTGACAGGGACGAGTGGTGTTGGTATAGTCCAGAGACAGAGAGAGGAATGGAGATCGCATTGCAGGTGCAGCAGGAAGCTGGTCCCCACTGACAAGACCAGACCTGAGCAAGGACACATGGGGGCTTAAGGAGAACAAAAGGGCAGATGGTTCACACTAGGGTCCGAGGGTGGTGGGAAACTGTGCAGAGCAGAAAGCACATGACAAATTGGCCCAGTGCGGGAAGACCATTAGCTCTTGCCTCACAGAAATCCGTAAATGACATAAACAGAGCCCTTCCAGTATTGGCCGCCCACTTGGTAAAAGTGGTTCCCGTGTGGAACCCAGACTGGCAGAAGTTGCACAGTTGACCCAGAAAGCAATCTGGGAGGATGACAAACCAGACCCCTGAAGAATTACATGAGGCCGTGGAAGCGCCTTCCTACCAGTAGGGACAACATTCGCCCAATCCAATTCCAATTATGAAGTTGCTCTTTCAAGGCAGCTCAATTAGGTGTATTAGCCCAGGATTCTGCAGGGAAGGAGAACCAATGGGATGTAGGTACAAAGAAAGAGATTTATTATAAGGAATTGCTTCCAGTGATTATAGAGGTTTGGCAAGTCCAAAAAAAAAGAAAAAAAGAAACCTACTGGGGTAGACCAGACTGCCAGCGACTCGGCCAGAGCTTCAGTTCCACTCTGCAAGTTCAGGAAGGGCTGATGTTGCAGATGGACTCTAAAGACCGATGATGGCGAATCTTCCCTTGCTCGAAAGAGATCAGTCTTTTGGTTTTCTTAATGCCTTCACCTGACTGGGCGAGGCCCATGTGGTGAGCAATCTGCTTTACTCAAAGTCCATCAACTTAAATGTTAGTCTCATCCAAAAAACATACTCACAGAAATAGCCAAGATAATGTTTGACCAAATATCAGGTACCTTGGCCCAGCCAAGTTGACCCATAAAATGATGCATCAGAGAAAGTAAGAACAGAGGCTCGCTATTTGAATAAGGATAAGAATGAGAAGGGGTTCTGCCTTCCCCCTGTGTGGAAGTCTGCCTCTCGGAGGTAGTCAGTGCTATGGAAATATCCCCAGATACTTTTTGGACTGGATAATAAGTTAGGTCTTTCATAAAGTGTGAACTGCCCAACCTGACATTCAAGGACTCTATTACCTGGTCCCAAACCATTTCCCCGAATTCAGTTTGCTTTCCCTTAGCTTTTGGGAAAGTTCTCCTTCTCTGACACTGGTCTGTATTTATTGCCCCGTGCACATGGAATTTCCTGCTTCTTTCTGCCCCTTTCCGTTCTGCATTCTTTCAGGGCCCCATTGACAAGACAGGGGGAACGTAGTGTGGAAAGGAGCCTGGCCTGGGGACAATAGTGCCTCTCATGATGGAGGACTTACTAGGTACTGGTGAGATCACACTAGATAGCTTCCCCAGTCCTCACAGCAATCCCACGAAGCGGGTGGTCCTTACTCCCATTCTGCAGATGATGACTCAGTCATTTGCTACAGGTCTCACCACCAGTAAATGACAAAGCTGGGTGAGTTGGGCCCCCACAGTCTGGCTTTTGCTGACTGGGTGTCTGTCTCTGTCTCAGCATTCCCATGAATTTGGACAAGAAGTCATCCTTCACTTCTATAATATGGAGAGTTGGACTATCTGAGATTCCCAATTCTATCTTTTCTGTGAAGCTCTCCATGGTGGGCTTTGTCATGCTCTCAACATCCCCTTCCCCTCTGCTAGGTAATTCTGACCACTGTCCCCCTCAGCCCTTCCCTCCACGCATCGTGGGGCTGGGATTTGGCTCTTACCAGTATTATCAATATAACACCATCTGCTTGCTACGGTACTGGTCAGAGATGGGCAGCTGGTCTGACTCAAACCAAAGAAAGAAGCCTGTTTGCCCCTTCTGGATGGTCATGTAAAAAGTTTTGGAGCCTGCAGCATCAGGGAAATCCAAATCAAAACCTCAATGAGATACCACCTCACACCAGTCAGAATGGCTAAAATTAACAAGTCAGGAAACGACAGATGTTGGCGGGGATGCAGAGAAAGGGGAACCCTCCTACACTGTTGGTGGGAATGCAAGCTGGTGCAGCCACTCTGGAAAACAGTATGGAGGTTCCTCAAAAAGTTGAAAATAGAGCTACCATATGATCCAGCAATTGCACTACTGGGTATTTACCCCAAAGATACAAAAGTAGGGATCCGAAAGGG
>NW_023270277.1:3595397-3695830 GCF_011800145.1 Mirounga leonina
TGCACCCCGATGTTTACAGCAGCAATGTCCACAATAGCCAAACTGTGGAAAGAGCCAAGATGTCCATCGACAGATGAATGGATAAAGAAGATGTGGTATATATATATATACAATGGAATATTATGCAGCCATCAAAAGGAATGAGATCTTGCCATTTGCAATGACGTGGATGGAACTGGAGGGTATTATGTTGAGCGAGATAAGTCAGAGAAAGACATGTATCATATGATCTCACTGATATGAGGAATTCTTAATCGCAGGAAACAGACTGAGGGTTGCTGGAGTGGGGGGTGGGGTGGGAGGGATGGGGTGACTGGGTGATGGACACTGGGGAGGGTATGTGCTCTGGTAAGCGCTGTGAAATGTGCAAGACTGTTGAATCTCAGATCTGTACCTCTGAAACAAATAATGCAATATATGTTAAGAGAAAAAAAAAAAAAAGAAGAAGGTAGCAGGAGGGGAAGAATGAAGAGGGGGAAATCGGAGGGGTAGACGAACCATGAGAGACAATGGACTCTGAAAAACAAACAGGGTTCTAGAGGGGAGGGGGGTGGGAGGATGGGTTGGCCTGGTGGTGGGTATTGAGGAGGGCACATTCTGCATGGAGCACTGGGTGTTATGCACAAACAATGAATCATGGAACACTTCATCTAAAACTAATGATGTAATGTATGGGGATTAACATAAGAATAAAAAATAAATTAAAAAAAAATTCATTCTCAGAAAACAAAACAAAAAAAAAGGTTTTGGAGCCTGGAGTGGTCGTACCCATCTGGCTGTCAGAGGTAAAGCCAGACTGAAGCTAAACACTGATGTCATAAGCAGCAAAGCGGAGAAGCCCAAATATGTGTTGATGCTTTGAAGCCTCAAGGGCCAGTGGACCTGAAGCCAGCTTACCTGTGGGCATCGGAAGCCTGGCTCATGGTTTAGCCAACTGCAACTGGATTTGCATTCCACTGGTGAGAGCAGTCCAGGAAGTTCTCCTGTGAGCTCTCAACCTGGGGTGATCTCCCTTTTCTCTTAGAGCACGGGTAACTATTTAACTCCTTCCTAACTTGGCATAGTCATTTGTCTGCCACTTACCGTTTATGGTAAGACATGAGATGTTTCCTTTCAGATGTATGCCCTGTTTCTTCATCCAGATTGCAAGCGAAGGTCTTCGATATCTTCCAGCAATCTATAATAGTAGCTCCTTACTAAGTGTTATAAGAATGCGTTTGGGGATCACATAACAGAATCGCACCATCTTTCCCTAAACATATCTGGGGTAGCAATTAAAGAGGAACGGGGTGGTGATGGCCTTGATGTGCACAGTTTCGGAATTCAGATCATTCCAGGTGTCCTGATGTCCTGGTTTGTCTGCAACTGACGAGTTTCCTGGGACATAGTACTTATGAGTTGAAACCCCAGAAAGCCCCAGGCCAGCCAGAATAATCTGATCCCCATTGGCAGTACCGAACTTCATTCATTCAATCCAACCCCAAGGACTGGAGGGGGATAAAGACGTCAACAGTTGTTATACCAGAATCTTACTGTTAGAAATGCAGTTGTCTTGGGCCAGATTTGCCCCCATAATAGCTACAATGAACTATCTTCTATGTGCCAAACATTTATATATATATATACTACCCCTCCCCCCTTTTAAAAAAATGTCCCCTTTGCCTTTGCAAAACTGGTATTAATTTTCCAGAAGCAGCTTCCTCGCCTGCCTTGCCCAAGGCAGCACAGGTAATGAGGTGGCAACTCCAGGAGCCAAAGCTACAGCTTCTCAGTGGACAGTGTGTACTTGTCTCCTGTGCCCTAATCAATAACCCAGCTGCTATAATTATGTTACTTCCTTCTTTAAAACTTTCTGCGGCTGTTGTATTTTTCTGCACCTGTGACTTAAGGCCTTAGCGAGCATTTGCGGAATAAGTGGATGAGCTGAGAAATGCTGGATCTCCCCTCTTATTTACACAGAAGCAAATCCCCAGGGAAAAGAGGGTTTGGGGATTGTTTGGTGTCTGAGAGGAGCTGCTATTGAGTGACCGGCCAGACTGCTAAGCAATGTATGCTTTGGGGGGTGTGATGATCAATTATGCTGACAACTGTCAACCACAGCACTTTGTTTTATAGGAAAGGCCAGTCAAGACCTTTTAGACAGTATTGGGGGCCCTGGGATGGTTAATTTCATGTCAACTTGACTGCAGGAATGGATGCCCAGATAGCTGGTAAAAGGTTTCCTGGTGTGTGTGGAAGGGTGTTTCTGGAAGAGATGAGCATTTGAGTCAGCAGACCCGTAGAGATCACCAGCACCAAGGCTGTGAGGGTCCCTCTAGAATAAAGAGGTGAGGGAACACTGGATTCCTCTCTGCCTGACCTTGTGAGCTGGGATGTCCATCATCTCCTGCCCTACAACAAGTTCTTGGGTCTCTGGACGGGAGACTGACCCCAGTGGCTTCCTGGTTCTCAGGCCTTCTGCCTTGGAATGAATGAAGCCTCCAGCTGTCCTGGTTATCCAGCTTGCAGAAGGAGGATCTGAGCCTCCATGACTGCATGAACCAATTCCCATATTAAATGTCCTCTTATATATCTCTACATATCCTGTTGGCTTTGTTTCTCTGGAGATCCCTGACTAATGAAGACCCCCATTCCTATTTCCAAACCTTAAATACCCAGAACAACTTTTCTCCTACTTCCAACTAATTCAATTCTTGAAAACGCCAAACTATGTAAAATACATGACTTGGAAGAGAATCAGCAAATCAAATTAATTATTAGGAAAAAACATTTGGTAATTTTTTTAGTAGTTTAAGCTTGATTTTTTTTTTTTTCTGAGAAATAAGACTTCAAATAGGTTAAGAAAAGAAAACAATTATGGCTCTATTTCAGTGATGGATGGCTGTTCTATTAGCTTTGGGGTTTTTCTTTTTCTTTTTTGTTGGTTATTTTTCTTTTGGTGGGTAAAGGCCTCTAATAATCTTCAGGATGAAAGATACCATGTAATGACTCATTATTATTATATTTAATACATTTTTATAGTTAATACCTTAAAAACAAAACATGTAAAAATCATTTATTTAATTTGCTAGATGGAGAAATATTAACATATTAACATAGCCATAAATTTACCATGCCATAGATAGAAAATTAGTATTGAATACGTAATGTAAGTAAATAATGAGGTAAGAAAATAATGAGGGTTTACAACAGAAAAATAAAAATATTCATGGTTGCCCACATAATTCCATCAGAACTTCTCTAATTATTCCATAAGAAGTCATTAGAAATAACAGACACTAAGCACTGAGTAATGGCCTGATGCCAAATGTGATGCTTGGTACTTTTGAAGTAGTCGGTTTTCCCATTAGCAAGATTCAAAAAATACTAATAAAATATTTACTAGCTATTACTTTTCTTGACCTATTAGTGTTCACTAATGGATTCAGATTTCCTAAGCGGAAAGTTATGTATATATATATTTCTTTAGCATCTAAGCCAGTAGCCCTCCTGTATGGTGTATCTGTAATATTTTCTGAGCTGTAAGCTCATGTGCTTTTCAAGGTCACATTTGGGACTAAACCGTATGCACTGTCATGTACCAAACATCCCAGGCAGCCAGGGCTCTTAGGTGCAAGCAGTAGGAATCAACTCTGATTAACAAATAGAAAACAAGTGATTGAAAATAGATTCTTCTGGAAGGCTGCAGAACCGGGTTTGGAAACAGAGAGAAATAAGGAAGGCTAAGCGCCAGTCAGCGCCTTGCCCCAAAGCCAGGCCACAGAAGCCGCCCGGTGGGGCCTTCTGGGCTGCTTCAGGGAAACGAGTTTTCACGGCCCCCGTCATCTGTCAGCACTCACTAGGGGACACTTACACTGTGCCCACGACTGTGACTCCCCCAGAAATCCTACATCAGTGCCACCATGGGGATTCTCCACATTTCTGATTCCCAGTTCAGAAGAGGTGTCTCCAGTTGGCTGCAAACACGTGTCCTGGTGGTTTTTTTAGCTTTGACAGTGAGGGGCAGCAACATGTATAAGGTGGGGAACTTCCTAAGACAGGAAGAGGATCTTGACGCAGGGAGAAGCAGAAAGGACAAATAGAGAAATGTCACACACGTACGTTTGTGTATGTGTACCCACACACATCCAGGAGATTACAGGTGGGTAATCATGCTGTCACTTTTGTGCCAGTTTTATTCTGATTCTGTAAAGAGAACTTGGGGGGCGCCTGGGAGGCTCAGTCGGTTGAGCCTCTGCCTTCGGCTCTGGTCATGATCTCGGGGTCCTGGGATGGAGCCCCACGTTGGGCTTTCTGCGCTGTGGGGCGTCTGCTTCTCCTTCTCCCTCTGTTCCTCCCCCCTGCTCATGTTCACTCGCTCTCTCTCTCTCAAATAAATAAATAAAATCTTCAGAAAAAAAAAAAAGAACTTGGGAGCTCTTCTTTCTGTATAGTGTAGAAAAGTTTTAACTGGCACCAGAAACCTCCCATGAAGCCCTGTTATTATTTGAGGTGGCTAGAGGGGAAGGAAATATAATTAAAACAAATTTATTTTGGTATCTTTTGTATGCGTACATTATAAAGACTTTGAAATACAGGAACATAAAATAGAAAACAGAAAGCACACACAGTACTCCCAGTATCAGCCCCCATAAATACGGATTGAGTTCTTATTCTCTGCATACACGCAAATGCACCCACACACGCATACATGGTATTGAACAGAAGTCACAGCATACTAAATATTGGTTGGTATCCATTGCTTTTTCTCACCTAATATCATAGCATAGGCTTTTGATAGTATTAATTTTTGAAGGATGATTTTAAAAGATTAACAAAATATGTTTATACTATGATTTAATTAACATTTTCCCTGTTGCTAGACATGTTAACATAAATTTTACAGAGGTCTTTTTTATTTATGTATGTATTTTTAAAAATGTATTTATTTATTTTACAGAGAGAGAGAGAGAGAGAGAGCACATGCACAAGGGAGAATATGTGGGGTGGGGGAGGGGGAGAGGGAGCGAGAGAATCTCAAGCAGACTCACAGCTGAGCACGTGTGGGGCTCCATCCCAAGACCCTGGGATCATGACCTAGCCAAAACCAAGAATCAGATGCTCAACTGACTGAGCCACCCAGGTGCCCCCAGAGAGGTCTCTTTAAATGCTTCTCCTCCGTGAGATTCTCCCAGAATGGTTTGGTGATGTTGATCCTAAGGGGTCCGCATCTGCCGGCCCTGGAAGGCACCTGTGTTCCTTCTCAATGGCACTGGGGCTTGCTTTAGCCCTCTTCGACACTTTGTACTCCACCCATGTGCATTCTGGTTCACATATGATTAATCAAAACATCAATTTAGTTCTTAACAATATCGTGAGGAAAACAGCCATAAAAAAGGATAAATAAGAAGTGCAGTTTATCTGAGGAAGACAGGTGTTCATTATGAGGCTCCGAAAACAATCTGTGGGTTACCTTTACAGTGAGAAATTCCGAGGTGGGGCACAGGTGTACCCCCAGCCGCACACCAGGGCTTCACTCCCTCTAGGAGCCGGGAGGGGTCCTCCTCGGTGGGATCAAAGCCTTGTTTGTCAGAATTTGTTTTATATTCCAGTTCTGCCCCCCACAGCCCCCTAATAAGACCCTGTGCGTCTCTGGGCTGTTGACATCTTCCCCGTAAAAAGCATGTGCTGGGAAAGGCCCCGTCTGTGAGCCCAGGAGGAAAGCCTGCTGGGCGTGAGGGCCATGCGCGCCCAGTTCCGGGCGCCGGCTCCCAGTGCCAGCCCCACGCCTGCAGGCTGTTTGCTCCGGGTACAATCCCTCGGCAGCACCAGTCCGTGAAGGATCAGAAACCACAAACCTGACCTTTGGAGATGCAGGAAATAATTGGCTCCATGTCCATTAGTCAAAAACATGTGTTTTTCAACACCTCGAGGGACTGAAGTGCCTCTAAACCACAAAACAGACTCAGACCAAGAGGTGGGTTGCTACTGAGAACTGCATTCGCTACCTACCACTCCTCCTCCTGGAAAGTTCTTTCCCTACCCTCCACGGCCAGAGCACAACTGAGATCTGGAAAGAGGACTCTCAGCCCGTCTCCGGCTTGCCGAGGCCTCGGAGGGTCTGACCCTTGATGCCGTGTCTGTCCCTCGTCCTCGTGACTCACAGACCGCTTCCTCAGGCCTCACTGGGAAGCGTGTACCGTCTTCGGGAAAGAGTCTCAGCACCTTATTGTCTCCGCCAGCCAACACAGTTTTATTGTGGACCTCCAGCCCTCAAGGCCTGAACTGGGTTCTGGAAAACAGCCGTTTCTCATGGAAGGAGCAGATGAGAAACTTAGATAAACAAATGAATGTCAATGAACCAGTGAGGAAAGTTTGAGTTGGGGATACGGAGAGTCTTGTGAGAGGGAGGACCAGTTTTGGTGGAGGATAGCTGCCGGCCAGGCCAAGGGAGGTCCCTTCGCCCAGGTGGCTTTGGGGCGGGGAGTCAGTAAGCCCACAGACTCTGAGGGGGAAGCGTCTGGGGTCCATGAGGTCATGGGGACTAACTCCCCAGACCAGAAATGACAGATTAGGAGGCAGGGAGCTGCAGAGAAGGTGGATGAACCCCGGCCACAGGCACTGAGGCAGAGAAGGGAGAAATGTCAAAGGTGGACATGAGAACCCAACAAGGATAGAGCTTCAAAGACATTTCGTGTGGGCCCACGTCGTCCACACCCCCTCCCCCCATGTCCCTTGGAAGGGGTCCCTTGATTGTCCCCAGTACCAGAGATACTAAGTGTCTGCATGCTAAAGCTGAGATACTAATATGAGTTTATATTTATATTCAGGACTCAATTCATTTCAGTCCCCAAAGCACGTAGTCACCTTAACTACCTGTGAGACACGCTGCCAGACTTCAGAGAAGGCACATGGGTAATGACAAGGCGCAGACGCGCAGAGCCCACAGTCTGGTTGGAGAGCAGCATGGACAGCTCTGTGCCGGTTAAGCCGGGAACACTTAACGTGTCTTAAGAAACTCTCTATCCAGGGGCGCCCGGGGGGCTCAGTCATTAAGCGTCTTTAAGCGTCTGCCTTCTGCTCAGGTCATGGTCCCGGCGTCCTGGGATCGAGCCCCGCATCAGGCTCCCTGCTCGGCGGGAAGCCTGCTTCTCCCTCTCCCACTCCCCCTGCTTGTGTTCCCTCTCTCGCTGTGTCTCTCTCTGTCAAATAAATAAATAAAAATCTTAAAAAAAAAAAAAAAAGTAACTCTCTATCCAAAATGGTTTCCCTTGTTTTTGAACTACTAAAGCGAAAAGCGTAATCTTAAGTTGCTGGAAGATTCACTGACATGAATTATTCCCAACAAGGTTGGCTAAAGAGGTGCATTTGGACCTGCATACATATAGTTATACACATAAACCAATGATTACATAGCATTTTAATGATTTCTGAGCCGTGTCCCCAAAGTGATAAAATGCATTCTAATAGTCAACGAAGTGATTACATTTGTGCCCCTTACTAACCTCCAGATCTGGCAGGCAGGTTGGCCTTTGGAACATGCCTGGGTCCCCTCCCAGGGTCAGGCAGCTCCGCCCTGCCCAAGCACCTGGGTCCCTTTGTTTCCGGAGGAGAAGGAGGTGGGCAGTTTAAGTTCAGTGCATTGGAGGGAGGGGCTGTGGGTGGAGCCTAGGACCGAGCCAGTGCCTGGGGGAACGACTGTCCTCCTGCAATGGAGGCCCTTTGTGTGTGAGATGTAGTCTATCCTCCCACCCTTTTACCTGGGCTAATCAATGCCTTTCACTGGCCAGTGGAATGCAGTGGGAATGATAACTGTGCCTGGAGCCTGGCCTCCAAGGCCCCGTGGGGCTCTGCTTGCGCCCCGGGAACGCGGAGCAAACCCGGAGCAAACCCAGAGCTCACGGGGCTGAGATAGTGCACCCAAGAGTCGAGCTAGCTCAGTTGTCCTGTCTGAGGCCCCACACAGACAAGAGCCCAGCCAGGATCACCAGAGCTGACTCACAGCTGACCCGGGACCTCAGCAGACCTGTGAAGGAGCCCAGCAGAGATAAGAAAAACCATCCAGCTGAGGGGCGCCTGGGTGGCTCAGTCAGTTAAGTGTCTGCCTTCAGCTTAGGTCATGATCCTGGGGTCCTGGGATAGAGCTCCTCATCCTAGGGCTCCCTGCTCAGCGGGGAGTCTGCTTCTCCCTCTTCCTCTGCCCCTCCCCCTGCTCATGCTCTCTCACTCTCTCTCAAATAAATGAATAACATCTTAAAGAAAAAAAAAAAAAATCATCCAGCTGAGCCCAGGCTGAACTGCTGATCTGCCCAGCCACAGGCTAGGTCAGTGGTGGCTGGCTGACGCCACCAAGTTTTAGAGAGGCCTCCATTCAGAAATCTGCCTGTATCTATAGTCACATCTACATCCGAGTATGAATTAGAGGAAGTGGCGAAGGATAAGGGGAATAATGTACAATATACACACAGATACAGACGGCAGGAAATAAAAATTGTTATAGGCAATGAAGCCAATAGACACATAAATCTTGTCCCTATAACTATCTTTTTTTTTAAAAGATTTTATTTATTTATTTGAGAGAGACAATGAGATAGAGAGAGCATGAGGGGGGGAGGGTCAGAGGGAGAAGCAGACTCCCTGCCGAGCAGGGAGCCCGATGCGGGACTCGATCCCGGGACTCCAGGATCATGACCTGAGCCGAAGGCAGTCGCTCAACCAACTGAGCCATGACCTGAGCCGAAGGCAGTCGCTCAACCAACTGAGCCACCCAGGTGCCCTAACTATCTTAACAATTGTTCCAAAAACACTCATTCATTTATCATGTTCACCATCTGAACACCTGAATGAGTGCAAAATGTGGGGGACAGAGTCAGTGTGTCTTGGTCCTTGTCCTAAGGTTCAATGTGACCACAGCCCTGTCTGTGTTACGGCTTATGCAGCACTTTTCTGTATGTTACCTTATTTTATTTTTAATAGAACACACCTAGGAGGTAAACCAGAGCTGGAATCAGCATCCCACTTTCTCAGACTCAGAGTTCCCTGCAAGCTAGCACAGGGGTACACATCAGCACCAGGGCTCACGCCCAGAGCTTCTCTAGCAAACCCTGGGCTCCTTCTCCCGCTTCCTGCTGCCAAGTTCGCAAGGATGCGTGCACTACAGGCTAGATTTTGCTCTGTCCCTGGTGCTGTGGCTGCCCCCACTGCTCCCTGGTTCTGTTTCCTCCCCCTCCCGATTAATGTCATTCGGTTTCCAGGAGGTCTGCCCCTGGACTACCTAGTCCTTAATCACTAGCCCGGAGCTGCCCCTCTGGGTTGGGTTAAGATTTAGTCTGTAATCAAACTATAACCTCAGGTGACGAAAAGAAAAAAAAATATTGGAAAAGAGTAAAGTTTATCATTTTCCTACTAACTGACTTATGGTGATGACATACAGATGTATAAAACGCCTACAAGCATTACCTAAATCATAATTTCTGGCACACGCAACGTACGTATTATGGGCTGAACTCTGCCCCCCACCCCACCCCTGGCCCAAACTAATATGTTGAAATCCTAACCTGTAGGATTAACCTGTAGGAAGTACCTCAGAATATGACCTTATTTTGAAATAGGGTCATTGCAGATGTGATTAGTTAATAAGACGGGGTTATAGTGGAGTAGGGTGCACCCCTAATCCAATACGACTGCTGTCCTCCTAGAAGGGGAAATTTGGACACAGACACAGGCACAGAATGAGTGCCAGAGAAGATAAAGACAAGAACACCAAAGCCTGCCAGCAAGCCGCCCAAAGCCAGGAGAGAGGCTGGGACAGACTCTCCATCCCAGTCCCAGAAGGAACCAGCCCTAACAACAGCCCCGATCTTGGACTTCTGGCCTCCAGAACTAGGAGATGGTGAATTGCCATTGTTTGAGCCCCTCCCAACCCCATGGCGGTTGTTCAGGCCACCCGGCGCTAGCGCCCCATGTTTACTAGTGTGTGTGTCATTGGTTTCGAAAATGGCATGCTTCCATGTGTCCAACTCTGCACCTCCTCTTTCTCCAAACCCCACAGAAATAGCAGTTAATATGGACATAGGGAATGCATCCATAATTATGCTAAGAACATTATAAGACAGACTCATTAAAGGGTGGGAGACTTTTTTGGAAAGCCAAAAAGGAGCCATTTTGCGATTAATCTGCGTGGGGGGAAGGCTGCACCCCACGACACACCTCCAAGTCTGCTGTAGAAGTGCTTCCTCGCCAGCCAGAGGACAGGTGTTTTCCCAGGAGTTTCTAGCTTTAGAAAAGCGTGGGAATCTGCTGCGCAGAGATGAGCCATGAGGGCACCACGTCAAGTCGCTTTGCCCGTCATATCCAGGACGTGGCCTAAGACCCAGAGGCCGAAGGGCAGCGCGAACCAGTGGCGGAAAACTGCCCTTTCCACGCCCTGCACCGCGTGCCCCGCCCCCACCCCGCCCCGACACGAGGTCTCTCTGCAGTGACTGTGCCCGAATGTCCGCAGGCGCGATCTGTGCACACCCCACGGGGAAAACGCGCCGAAGCGGGATGGCAGTGACTGAGCGGGGACCACGTCCTCCCGTTGCTGCCTGCACCCCGAACTGGAAAGGGGCATCTCCCGCAGGTCATGGGCTAACGCTCGTCACGTGGCCCCAGGTGCCCACCGAGGCTCGGCAGGTGCGAGTCTCTCCGCGGGAGGTCCAACGCTGCGCGTATTTGCTGCGAAACATACACAGTTAACGCACGGTTTGGATCATTCCTGTTTCATAAAATGGAAAGTGGTGATTCAGACCTACATCATGCAATACTAATAGGCAGGTAAGATCATTTAGGCCACTTGTCTCCATGCAGACACGATCATTTTCTCTCTCTCTCTCTGTTTGTTTGTTTCCCCCCAAACTGAACACAATTTCTCCAGCATGCCTCTACTTGGCCCAGTGGCAGAAACTTACTGTTACACAATCGGGTCAGTTTAGTCGAATAGGTATTTATTTAGTTCAGGGTTTTGTGTAGATTGCAATGAAGACTTGGCCTCCTCGGCCAAAGGATGGGATTTCCCCAGGAGGCCGCGCTTGACCACCTGGGTATTGCGTGCAGGGCGCTCACCGGCCGGAGGTGCCGAGTCTACACTGTAGGAGCCCTCCTGTCAGTCGGCTCTTGCGAGTCGGGCATGGTTGTCAGCCCGTGCAGAGGAAAGCCAAATGCCACCCCGCTTTGATGAAGCAGGAGTTTGTCCCCGGGATGCTGGAGATGACTGACGGCCACCGCTCTGCCCACGCGGCTTCTCCATGGCGCTCAACGCCTCACTGGTTTTAGGGGAGGCATTCTGCTCCTTGCTGACGGTCAGCCTGGTTGATGGGGCAAGGGGCCTGGGGGGCGAGCAGGGCTCAGTCTGTTGGCAGGGCGCACACCACTCAGCAAGTATTCACACAGGTCTGGGCTTTACACCGAAAAGCCAAGAAGTGAGTCTTTATGCTCCTTTTTCACATTTTTTTTTTAATTTTTTATTTTTTATTCTTATGTTAATCCCCATACATTACATCATTAGTTTTAGATGAAGTGTTCCATGATTCATTGTTTGTGCATAACACCCAGTGCTCCATGCAGAACGTGCCCTCCTCAATACCCACCACCAGGCTAACCCATCCCCCCACCCCCCTCCCCTCTAGAACCCTCAGTTTGTTTCTCAGAGTCCATCGTCTCTCATGGTTCGTCCACCCCTCCGATTTCCCCCGCTTCATTCTTCCCCTCCTGCTACCTTCTTCTTCTTTTTTTTTTTTCTTAACATATATTGCATTATTTGTTTCAGAGGTACAGATATGAGATTCAACAGTCTTGCACAATTCACAGCGCTTACCAGAGCACATACCCTCCCCAGTGTCTATCACCCAGTCACCCCATCCCTCCCACCCCACCCCCCACTCCAGCAACCCTCAGTTTGTTTCCTGCAATTAAGAATTCCTCATATCAGTGAGATCATATGATACATGTCTTTCACATTTTTTTTTATAACAACTCTACTCTGAAGACAGTCAAGGTTAATACCTAATTTAAATGGAACGCGTGGTAAAGCTGCAAGGCCTTGAATCAGTGCATTGAACATGTTAAAGTATTACCAAGACACACATGTAGACCTATCCAGGTAAAAGCATCATCTCAGTAGAAGTTTTCCCAAGGGGACAGTTGCAAACTCTTGAATGTCTACAGACCTAAGATCAGATCTCTGTTTAGCTATTTACCAGTCGTTGCAGATTGGGCAAAATAGTTCAGCTCTGTAAACCTTATTTTCCTGGAAGATATTTGGTGTAGACCAGTGTTGACATGAAGAGACACTCAAAAAATCATAGTCTTCATTACTACTGTTAATAAATTCATTACTGATTAATTGAGGCTCTACTAGTGATCCAACCCCATGGTAGGACAGGAAATTGAGTTTTATCTAATCTGTGCTTTACCAGTGAAATGTAACATAGATTAATTCAGGAAAATCACTGGCTACAAAGTTCTTCTGTATTAGTGTAATCATATATACACAAAATTATCGGTATGATATGATGTCTGGTGTTTGCTTAAAAAAATCTAGTAGATCAGTTATTAATGAAGCACAATGGCCACAAATTATTGATTATCAAAGTGGGATAATGGAAACATGGGTTAATTATATTCTATTTTTATGGATGGATGAAATTTTCTATTACATATTTTTTTTAATCTTTGGTACACATAACATATTTAAAGCCAGACAGACAAAGTGATTTTACATTTAGGAGTATACTGAATGAAACCACTTTTATAAAACATTACCCTTTTAATTAATTGTCCCTTCCCAGCATGGTGACATCTCATAAAATTTAAATAGAATTTGAAGGTCCCAAAAGGGAAAAAATATATTAAAGTTATAAATTATATGTAATTTATATATTTAAATTCCATTTTTTATAAATTATATATAATTAAATTAGTTAAGAGATGGACAATTATCACTTTAAAATAAATTGTTTTTTAAAGTCTAGTGAATTTTAGACTTATGTATATTATTATATTTATTAGATTTATAATTAGAAAAATATATACTATATTTATTAGATATATTTATAAGAATATACCTATTATATTAGAATATATCTTGAATACCCCTAATAGGCTAGTCATTCTATGAAATTCGTTATGTACGTGATCTCAAATTGCTCCATGATGTTCTTCCATTGGTATAATGGGGATATTCCCATCTTACCGGTAAGGAAACTAAGGCACAAAAAGGTTAAGTAACTAGCTTGAGGAAATTCAGCTAGTAAGTGACATCAGTGTAACCAGGTGTCTCTGGCCCAGAGACCTTGATTCTCCCACTGTGCATTCTCACTTGGCCAACACAGCTGTGCATGAAACACCTAGAAAGCCTCCTTAAATATAAATCCACGAATGAGATCATCTAGTTAGGTCGACACTGAGAATAACACCTTAAATCAGATTCCGTTTGTTACAGATTCTGTGTGGTGTCTGGCTGGTGGAAGCCCTAGTTGCAGAGGCTGCCTGGCCCGGGTGTGACATCCGCGGGCAATGCCTGGGGCTCCTTTGAACTCCCTCCTCCTGTTCTGTCCCGAGGGCACCTGTGTCTGGACACAAAGGGAGGCCCAAGCCCAAGGGCTTTTGGCCCTCAAAGCTCTCCACCCTGGGGTTTTGTGCAGGACACCTCTCCAGTGCTCAGGGAGTCCTTCAGTGACAGCTCAGCCCCGGAGGGTTTCCTGCTGACCTCGGTGACCAACCTGTTTGCCCTTTGGAGGGAGTGTTAACTCTTGGACTTTGCCCCTCTGCATTTATCACTTGTGTTTATGTGTTTATACAACTGCTTACACTGATTGCTGGGTTCGTGGCCCTTCTGTTTACGCAGCTTTTGGGAGGCCGGAGCCCCTGTCCCATTAATCTCTGTGTCCCCTGCACCTCACCCCAGGCCTGTCAGAGGGTTGGTGCTCAGCAAATGTTTGTTACTTTGGATCCATGGGTCTCTCTGCGTTAAGCCCCTTCTGCTTGTCTATCTAAACTGTATGTAGTCCTATACGTACCTATATGTAGGTTGTGGCCAAAGGTTATTAACAAATCGCATGAACTTTTTTTTTTTTTAAGTGGTGCTGTTTACCTAGTCAGTCCAGTGAAGGAATGGCTCTGGCAAGTGTGTGTTTGTGTGTGCACTGTGTTATCCTGAAGTTTGGGAGGCATGGGTTCTGCTCCTCCTCAACCAGGAGCTCCCTCTGCAGAGCCCGGCTAATCGTGGAGCTGCTCTGGGCCCCGACCTCCTTATCTGTGGTTATTCGTGTGCGGTGATTAGAGTTCCCTGGCTCTGGGTCCAGGAAGGTGAATCTGAGTTTGCATTCTGGCTACACTACTTAGCTCTCAGGCAGGTGACTTAGCCCCTCTCTGCCTCAGTTTCCTTATCTGTGAAAAGGGAATGATAGTCCCCCTCTCAACAGGTTCTCCCAAGGATTAGAGAAGATAATGAGCGCAAAGTGCTTACTCAGCTGAATGGCTGGCACATCACCACTGTTTCCAAGCGTTGGTTTTTCTCACAACTCTGGCCCCAGGACTTGTTGAAGCACTCGGACAAGATAATGTAGGTGTCCATGATTCCTAAAAGGAAAAGGTGTTCATACACACGGAAAGAGTCTTCCTCCCTGGCCTCTGTGTTTGCGCCCTGTTGGCTGGCCCAGGTCCTGCGGTGATGGGGATGGCACATTTTCCAGGCCAGGAGAGCAGAGTGGCTGAAGTCATTCCCCTGCTCGACGAGGACCAACAAAGAGCATTCCAGTGACTGGGGAGAAAAGATGTTATTGGTCATCTTTGCACACACACCCCCATTTTGAAGTCTTTTGTGTTGATATTTTTTTTAAGTCTCACAATCATGTCTCCCCCCGCCCCACCACAGAGGTCTTCCATCCTAGCCTATTTTATAGCGTTTTTCCTTCATAAGCATCCAGAGGACTTCTCTGTTCTTGACATGGAGGGGTCGGGTCAGGCACAGAATGCAGACATGGAAAGCAACAACACTGGGGGACAAAGACTGGCCTGTCGGTGAAACTCGAAGGGAAACTGAGGGCAACACAGCCACCTGCAAGCAGCCCGGTGGTAACTGGTCCCTGAGCAAAGCTGGGCTTCATTATCACCATCAGCAGAGACGATGGATGGCTCTGGTCTCGCCGAACGAAGGTGGGTGCCGGAGCCCTTGATGGATCAGCTTCTCATCATTAACCACGTCCTTTTCTTACATCTCTCCTAAAGGACCAGGGCCGATTTGAGAGCAGTGGTCTCAGAACAGTAAGACGGCTTTGGAGGTGGAGAAGATGTCAGGAAAGCGAGAAAAACCGTGGCTTCTGAGGATCTCACTTGTGGGGTCTGGCAGGCCCACGCTTAAAGCCTCTGCCACCACGTAGCCTGGGGCACTTTCTCCGTATCTTGCAGGCATTCCGACATTGAAAACTGGGTCAGAGGCATTTGAATCGGCCCGGAGGACCCCTGGCCTGCCAAAGCCCTCCTGCTTTGTCATGGTTTTCAGACTTAGTGGAGCAGGCATGCATAAGAAAGCAGAGGGTATGGGGCAGGGCATTCGGGCTGACTTCCTCCAAAACACTAATCTTGTAGAAGGCTTAAGAATTCCAGGGGCTCATGGACATTTTAACATATTGCAGATACCTGCAAGGGGCTTTGAAATATCACTAAAGATGTCGGTAGATTGCATTTCTGTGTTTTGCACTGCAAATAAGAAGCAAAGGGAGATCTTTGGCCAAACAGGTCAACTCTGATACCGATGCTGAGACCTTGGAATAGCAATGTAACTTGTCGGACCCTTCGCTCATCACCTCCTCTCTCCTCATGTGGATAAGGACAGGGTGTCTTGAGATCCAAATAAAACAATGTATGCCAAATTCTTTCTAAGCCTTTTAATACTATATAAAAAAGACTATATCATTCCTTATAGCCAAAGACCTAATTATCATTTGCATTGCTTTGTTCTTGTAGAAGTCCCACTTATTAATTGCAGCAAATTGAGAAAATATAAATAAGCATTAAAAAAAGTTAGAACAGTGTGTAATTCTTCTGTCCAGAGTTAACGATTATAAATACATTGTTTATCCTCTTTCAGTATTTAAATGAACTTGACGTAGATCATGTGTGGTGTTCTTCATTATTTTAAAATCCAAGGCATTGACAAATTGCCTTAGAATTTACTATGTGCCAGGGACTGTTCTAAGCTTTACACAAAGCCAACCATTTAATACAGCAACCCAACGACATAAGTGGGGCCCTTCTCACCTGCATTTTTACATAAGTAAATTGGGGCACGAAGTTAAGTCACTCATCCAAGATGGCTTGGCCAGTGGATAATAGAGGAGAGATTCAAAACCAGGCCTTCTGAGTCCAGGGCATGAGTCATTATCTGCTAAGGCTACATGGCCCCTTTCCTCTCTGGAAAAGTGATTTTGTTGACGGGACATACCAGGTTTGGTCATGACTCACCATCAACATTTTCACTGTTCTTCTTGGCTCGGGCCTTTCCTAGATGTCTTACGAAGACACAACACGGAGCTCAGCTGATCTCTGTTGAGCTACATTCAAGTGAACTTAGACTTCTCATCCAGCAAAGACCCACAGCGCAGCCAAAGTCCTCCCCACACACCACTGAATCCTACCCGCCCTTCCAGGCCCAGCGTAAGCCTCGCAGGTTTACCTGCAGTCACCTCTCTCTCCCACTACCCACACCTTGTAGGTCACAGTTTTAAACACATTCTTCATGTTCATGAAATGCGCGCACACAGTTTTGAAGGAAGAAGAACTGAACTTTTATAACAAGGTCTCATGTTTTCCCCATTTGTCTCCCACCATGTTCTTCACAGTTTGTGCAAGGCAGCGTCCCATAGCAGACCCTGTTTGTCCCTATGTCTCCTTGAATGGAGAACAGTTCCCGTCCTGCAGGATGTTCGGGTCAGTGCTGCTTATCCACGGCTAAGTGAAAGCTTGAATTGACTCAAGTTAAACATTTTGGCAAAGAATACACTTTAGGTGGTAATTTTATCTCATGAGTTGTGCTCTTTTAAGTCTTTTAACATTAATGATTACGTATAATGTCCTGTAAGATTGTCCGTGGCTCAAAAAAGAAATCATGATTATGCTTCTTATAACCCACAGCATCCAACACCCGTGAACGTGGCCCTCAGCTTTGTTTCTGAAGCCAGCGAATGGACTGGTGGGACAGACAGGGCACAGCGAGGTAACGGTCGCAGGTAGGCGGAGCAGGTGCCCACCCCCACCCCACCCCCCAGCACCTGGGACTGGTGCTCTTTGGAAGTGGCATTCCAGAGCATCAGTGTTTTGGAAGGTGTCTCCAGAACCTATTTGCCTGTCCCTATGCCACTCCGTAAGCTCACACCCGTCCACTATTAATAACTGCCCTGTTTTTGGATGTTCACAGATAAACTTTCACATGGCTTTTGAAGAACGATTTCCCGTTCTGAGGCCCTCACAGCGTCAAGTGCCTCACCTGGCACCATGGGAAGCCAGGAAGTAGGGTTGGCTGGGGCTCACTCTGCCCCGGGCACCCCTGTCCTCACTCACAACCCTCTCTGTGTGATCCACGTTGTACCGATGAGAAAACTGAAGCACAGAGAGGTTGGTTAACTTCTCCAAAGTCACATCATTCCTGAGTGGCAGAACTGGGATTCACGCCCGGCCTTCTGGTGAGTTCAAAGTTCCTGTTCCAACTGCCCTCCCCTAAGGATATTGGTGGAAGCTATGAAGTTGAGTTAAAGTGCTACGATCTACTTAATTTTTTTTTTTTTTTTTCTTCTTGGGAAATGACTTGATCTGGCTGCGAAAACCACTCCCAACGACCCCCAGCAAGTGCTCTTTCCCTCGGGGTCTGGGGCCGTGGGGCCTGCGGCGGTCGTGACCACTCTCTGTGGCCCCTGGGCGTGGGCACAGCTGGTCTGGGATGCCCCCATCCTACAGGAGGATTAGCCCCTGCTTGCCACAAGGATGCCCTGTTGCTGCCCCCTGCCAGGCATTTGCTTGGCTCTCAAAGCCTTTCGTGTGGCCGAATCCTGCAAAGCCCTCTGATATGAGAGCCGCACACAGTTTCTGCAGCTTTCAGGAGGCACCGTGGGAGCTGAGCACGGAGGCCTTTGTGGGAGACAGAGCCGAGCCAGGATTCCGGCTCTGCCACACACCACTTCCCCCTTCCAGTGCCCTCCCAGGCCTCCTCCCCTCTGGCCCTTCCCCTGGGCAAGGGGACAGCTGCCCTGGTGCCCCCTTCCTGGGCAAGTTGGCGGGCGGCTTGCCTTCCTGGGTGAAAGCAAGGCTCACAGTCAAGACTGTCCTTTTCCTACTTAACACCACATTTAAAACTTCTCAGTGTCCTGGGGTGCCTGGGTGGCTCAGTGGGTTAAGCGTTCGGCTCAGGTCATGATCCCAGGGTCCTGGGATCGAGCCCCACATCGGGCTCCCTGCTGAGCAGGGAGTCTGCTTCTCCCTCTCCCGCTCCCCCTGCTTGTGTTCACGCTCTTGCTGCCTCTCTCTCTCTCTCTCTCTGTCAAATAAATAAATAAAATCTTAAAAATAAATAAAATTCCTCAGTGTCCTTGGGGGTAAAAAGGGGCTAATGGTATTCCTACTTTTTTGGGTCACTGCAGGGCACAAGGAAACTCCGTACACAAATGCAGAGCATCTGACAATGGTGAGAGTGCTGGAACTGGGGAGCCAAGCTCCATACGTGCTTGTGTGTGCGCGCATTTGCGTATTGGGCACAGAGGGGTGGTGAGAGCGGACGTTCACGGAGCTCGTCAGCCCGGTGCAGACACTTTCTTCCTACTCTCAAGCTGCCGTCTCCGCAGGCTGCAGTTCCTCGACCGGTCACCTTGCATGCCTAACACTGCTATTGCTTAAGTGTTCCTCCGCTTCCCGCCCCTCTGCACGTACTTAAGTGAGAAAGTGAGTGTGAGCTCCCGAGGTCGGTCAGTGTCCAGATCTGCTGTGTACTCTCTTCCAGAGAGAAGGGCCAGGATGCCTTCGGTGACAATCATCAATATGTGCTGAATAAACGAATGGATTTGTGAGTGTCTGCAATCTCTCCAGACCACTTTGCGTTATGATTTTTATATGCCAAAGTGATCATCAGAAAGTATCGATTCAGTTACTGATCTAATTCTGCACAGAGCCGGGCTGTGAGGGTGCAAAGAAACTAGAAATGCAGGTCTTGGCCCCCAGCTCACCTCTGGAAAGTTGGCCCCCCAAACTGTGTTATCCCCGGGAAATGAACTTTTGGGAAGGTTCAGTGGAGGAGCTGAGAGCTGTGCACCCAGAGCCGCCCGCAGACCCATAGTGCTCCCTTTGTGAACAGTGTCCTCTCCTAAGTACCTGCCGCTGGGCATTTCTGGCTGCTCCCAACGGCCATGGGCTCCCCGGGAGGTCACATCACACCGGAGAGAGTGTCCGAGTTTCCTGATACCTCGTTGCCCCAGCTCGGTCCGTCAGGAGTGGAAATGAAATAAATCCATCAGTCCTAATGAAAAGTCACATTTTTTCTTTCAATGGCATAGAAAGCGTTCCCTAGAAAATTAAACTGTTGAGTCTTTGTATTTTGTCCTTGTTTACTGAGCAAAGCATTAAATATACAAGCCAATCCCTCAAGCTAATCTTCCTCTTTCTCCACAGAAACAGAAAGTAGATTAGTGGTTGCCAGGGACAGGGATGGGGGGTGACTGCTAATGGGGACGGGGTTTCTTTGGGTGATGAAAACATTCTAGCATTAGACAGTGCTGGTGTTTGCGCAACTCAGCGGAAACCACTGAATTGTATATTTCAAAAGAGTGAATGTTGCGATATGTTAATTATTCCGCAAAAGAAGCTGTTATTTAAAAGCAACAGCAACAATGCAGTGAAGCTCAGCCACTTTTGCACCTCCCTGGGGCCTGTTCTGTCCTCCTCAGGGGCTTGGAGCGGGAGGAAGGCTTGAACACCGTAGATGGGAAAGCCAGGCTTGGGGACCAGGAGGGAAGATCCCTAACCGGCAATTACGCGTGTGCAGGAAGGGCACATTTGTGACATCTCCCGGGCCAGATAACAAAGGCATTTGCTTCCTTTGTGTTGTGTCTACATCAATTAGAAGGTGTAGCCTTAGGATAAAGCACAGGATGTTTGCCCTTTAAAGCTCCTGGGCACACCTGGAAACTTGAGACCAGAGCTTGTTGGAGGCAGACCACTTGCCCAAGTAAGCCAGGAAACTCTCCCCAAAACGTGCATGCTTTACAATGCGGGGTTGGCCTAAAATTAGTGACAGGCACTACTTTTGTTTAAATGCTAAAAATGTTTGCTCAGAGATTCACATCAAGGTCAAGAGATTAGCAACCCAAATGTGTTTAGAAAAATACCAACTGTGGGCTCTCAGATGCGGAGTGCTTAATGAGAAGTTGCAGAAAGGAAAAGTCTTTCCTCTGAAGTGAGTTGACTTGGGGTGAAATCAGGCCTCCGTCTCTGTGTGAAGGATGCAGTTCTGGTCCTGAGACATTCCACCCAGTTCCCTCGGCAGGGTCTTCACGTGCGGGCTCCAGTGCAGCCTGCATGCTCCTGGGCCTGTGGTTGGGACAGTGTGGTCCTCTCTGCCTTCCCGCGGTGCCTATGGCTTCCTATGGCTTCGCCAGTGCCCTAGGACCTGGGAACGAAGCAAAGGATAGGGACCCACCCCAAAGGAATTTACAGACCCAGAAGGGGGGTAACACTAACCAGTCTGAAGATGAGGAGGACTCAGAGCCCCTTGTCCTTTGACAGTCATTTGTCTTTTTCGTCCCTGCTCTGGGGCCCTGTGTTGTGGGGACCCAGCAGAAAGATGTCCCCCCTGCTCCTACCCTCAAGGGCACAGACAGCGGGAGCAAGGATCAGAAAGGGAAATAACCCGGGGAGCCCGTGGAGGGTGGCCCGGCTCTGCTGGCTGGGATGGGGCAGGGCATGAGGCAGTAAAGGGGGGCATCTATGGACTGTGTTCCCCGAAAAGATATATTCAAGTCCTAACCCTCCAGTACCTGTGACCTTATTTGGAAACAGGGTCTTTGTAGATGTCAGGCTAAGATGAGATCTTCCGGGGTGGGGGGGTAGGTTCTAATCCAATATGACTGGTGTCCCTATAAAAGTGGAGGAATTTGGATGCAGATGCACACACAGGGAGAATGCAAACACGACGGCAGAGATCAGGGCAATGCTTCTACGAGACAGAGAATATAAAAGATTTCCAGCAAACCCCCAGAAGCTGGGAGAGAGACGCGGGCCAGCATCTCCCTCGCGGCCTCAGGGAACCAGCCCTGACACATTATGAACTCGGGCGTCCAGCCTCCAGAGCTCTGAGACGATACATTTCCGCCGTTCAAGCCGCCCAGTCCGTGATGTTTTGTTACTGCAGCCTTAGGAAATTGACATAGGGACATGATGTCCTGCCCTCGAAAGACGAGGAGTTCTCCAGGGAAACGAAGGGTAAAGGACCCCCGTACCCGGGCTGACAGGAGGTGCAGGTGCACAGACAATGGACTTTGGGGATGTGCTGGCTCCATGTGACTGAGGCACAGAGAGAAGTGAATGAGCTTGGAAAGATGGACCAGAACTGATGGCACATTCAGGAACGGCTTGATCTGGGAGACATGGGGGAGTCTGTGTAAGCAGGGACTGAAAAAGATGAGAGAAAAAAAAATGTATAATCCTGTAAGCATAGAGAAGCCCCTGCAAGCCTTCCATGGAGCTCAAGAATATGCGAGGGGCTGGGAAGAGGTTCCAGTGAAGCCCAAGCAGCAGGCCGAGCCACAGGAGAATGAACGTTGGTGCTTCTGTAATAATCAGAGAGGCTTATTTTTCTGTCGACCTGCCTCATTTCGATTGCAGCCTGATACCCAGCCTATACCTGGGGCTTCAGAAAACTCTGCTGTGGGCTGGGGAGCCCAGCCGGGTCTGTTCTTCCAGTCAGCTCTGCAAGAGGAGAGCGCCCTGCTGCAACTTGGCTCTCGGTCTCTCTCTCTTTTCTAAGATTTATTTATTTATTTTAGAGAGGTAGAGAGAGCACGAGCAGGAGGGGCAGACCTGAGCCGCAACCAAGAGTCAGACGCTGAACCGACTGCACCACCCAAGCACCTCTGCAACTTGGCTCTTACAAAGGTGAGCGGGACACAGGGACTGGTGCGGGTCCCTGGCTCTGAAGGATGCAGGCCGCTGTCCTGGGAAATGGGAGCAGTAGCATCTTGTCAACAAGCTCATTCGGGGCCTTCTTGAGTGTGCGGAGGACCACAGCGGGCCTCCCCTTTTTGCACAAAAAGCCAGGACTGAGCCTCAGGGGGAGTCAGTCGGGATTGTCCAAACCTTTGCCAGGACAACCAAAGTGTGGCAGACGAAAATTCCTCCCGCTCATCGTGAGTACTTTTTACTTCTTTCCTGTGTGTGCACGCGGGGTTTTAACTAGCCTACTTAAAAAGCTATTTCTCTTACCTGCATCGATTGCTGGGTCTCTGGTGAACTTCTAGGGAATGGAAAGTGAATTCACTTATTCTTTTTTCTTCTGTGCATGATAAAGTGGCTACTTGGCAAAAACTGTTTGCTTTTTGTGGAAACCGTGAAACATCATCGCGATTAAAAAAACAGAGGGAAGGAGGAAACCTATAACAATCTTTGTTGAAGAGGTATTCGCATCAGAATGACTAGCAATTACTGCTCATTTGGAGGTATAACTGTGCGGTGCTTGACATTAAGACAGAGAGTTTTCTGTAACAGGGACATTTATTTCCAGGAGCAGGGGCTCGGCAGCCGGGCTTATGGTCTGGGGGCCCATGCACACGATGGAGTCAATGTGACAGACGCCACGGGACCCATGTGCACGCTGACCTGGGACCCTGCAGCTCACAGCCCTATTCTCAGACTTCACAGCTCAGCGCTGCATCCCCCGTTACATCTACCCAAACGAAGGCCCCCTGAAAAGTCACCCCATACTTCCTCAGGGGCGACTTTGTCCCTGTGATAGAAATGTGGTCCATGGGGCACTTTGTTGTCTTGGTGGCTGATTTTGAGATAAGAAGGAAGAGGCTGTCATTACATCTTGTCTTAAAAAAAAAAAAAAGGATATGCCATTTTTGCCTTTTTGAGAAATTTTAGGGGGTTTTAAGATGTATTCAAGCTAATGACCCATGTTTTCTGAGAGCATTGGATTGGCATTGCACGATTAGCTGACATTCATAAAACAGTATGGCATATGGATTTCCAGCAAGAAGAGAAAGCCAAATCTGCATAAAACTATCAGCCTGATTTGGGGATTAGAAGTAGGTCCATTGCTTTCTCAATTTCACTGTATAAAACCAGCCAGGCCTCTAAAGTAAACCGCCGCAGGTAATCAGAAGCACGAGGTTATTACTGAAGAGTGCCGGAGTGCTTTAGAATTTGCTTGAGAACAATGTGCCATTCCTCATGGTGCTTTTCAACCACCGTTAGGAAAGCCATTTCCGTAGTGGGTTCCGGTCGTTTCTCTGTAAAGAAATCTCATCAAATTCTTATTCCTACTGAATTTTGTGAACTTGATTTCAAAACAAATTCATTTGTTCATTCATTCATTCATTCATTCATTCATCAATGAGCTGTGAGTGGTCAAGGGTCCACAGAAGCCGCGAAGCTACAGTAGAAGACAGACCAGCGCAGAAACTAATCTGCACGCAGGGTGGGTAAGGGCAAGGAGGAGCTACACCTTGGGGGTGGGGAGGCAACCAGCTGGGGAGGCAACCAAGGAAGGCTTCCAGGGAGAGCTGTGACTTTATCGAGAAGGAATGTGTTCAGGTCGCCTCTGCAAAACTGAGGACAGGCATTCCCGGCTGGCCAGGCTCTTTGCAGGATCAAATGTGGCCGGGGCTATGCAGGCTGGCTGGCTGAGCCCCCGCCTCCTCGTCGGGGAGCAGGGGCAGTGGTCCCACTCTCTGGGGCTGTGGTGCACACCGGAGTGCTAGTGGACCAACCGGGGCCCGTTTCGTCCCCCCTGCAGTTATCAGAGGGTAGCTGCTGACTCTCTGTGGAACATCCTATATGGATGGATAAATACTTCTTTTTTTCCTCCCATTCCTTTCTCTGACCCTTCTAGTAAATTCTCGAGGTTTGAGAAAGACCGAAAAGAACCACACTCTGCTCCTCACCCCTTACACACGCTTGCACGCCTTTGGGGATGACCAGAAATGACCAGGAGGAAGAAGGCAGATGCTACCATGGCATTAAAGGGAATGCCCGTTTACCTGCTAGCGGCCAGGCTCAGTCTCTTCTCCGAGACAGTCGGCTCTCCTTCTCGGGCAGCGAATCTGTGTATTAGCACCAGCGACCTTTGACGTATGTGTTACTACGAACTGAGACAAAGTTTCTACATTGAGGTATTTGTGAGTAATATTCCACCGTAATCTCCTATCCATTATTTGTGGAGAAATATCAAGACGTTGTATTATTTTAAAAATCAGAGAAAAATCAGTGTGTTTAGGAGTAAAGAAACAGAGCAAAGTATAAATTACGAGAGTCCAGAATCCATGTGAAATCACGTGGGATGCGTCACAAGTTGAAATACAAATAATGTTTCGGGCTGATTCTCTTCAAGGTCCATCCCCGACATTTCAGGATGGTTTCCAGAGCACGCGCACCTTTCTCTCCAATGAGGAACACGTGCCAGGACCCAGTACGGAGGCTGGCATGGACCAGTCCTTGGCCTGTGTTTCGCCGAGCCCTCCGTGGGCCAGAGCCTCCCCTCTCGAGGGTGGGTAGTGTTTCTGGGGACACCATTACTTTGACCTGTTTGATGAATGGAGTTTCTATTTGAGCGAAGAGAAGGTGCCCAAAACATCACTTACAACTAGCGTTCCACATGCAGCTGCTTCCTCCAAAGTCCCTAACGTGGGGGCTTCGGGTCGCCACCACTTCTCGGAAGCGATGAGTCCCTGTTAGGTTCACGAATGAACGCGAAGCCAGTGGATGTCGTGTGCTTGCCACGCATGGAGCTTAACGACAGTTAACCCAGTGGGTGGTGTGGGAGCTGAGATGCTTCAGAGGTCAGACTTCCCAGCATGTAATATCAAGGGGCTTTAAAACACAAAATGATTTTTCTTTAAAAGAGCCGAGAGGTGAATTAGTCAGCTTCAAACCCGCTCTGTGCTGCGAGCTCACAAGCATGGAAACATATTCCCTTTCTTAGAAAAGGCCGTAGGAGTCGGAACAGCTAGCAACCTTGGATACTTGGTTTTATGATAACTTAGAAAACTCAACATTTTAAAAGAAATGAAAACTTCTAAATGTCGAGTTTTCTAAGTTATCATTATTACTGAAAAGAACATGTCCACAGAGCCCCAGATCCAGGGACGGCCTGGATCCTGCCCCCCCACCCCGTGTAGACGGAAGGATGGCTGCTTTCCCCCCAGCCCCCAGGGCACCTGCCCTGCTCCAGGTTTCCCTGGGTCGTCTCTCTCCCGTGCTTTCTGGGAACAATGAACCAATGTCCCCACTTTCATCTGCTGGTAGAGCTGGCCCTCTGATGCCCACACTGTCAGCATCATTTTGCCTATTTCACGGAACATGGAAACCATAAGAGAAAAACTGTCCACTTATCGTCCCAGAGAAGGGGCCCCCCTTCCACCTCAGGCATCTATCTTTCCTCTTGCAAGGTGGGGGAGGTGCCTCTCCTCCTGCCTGGGGTCCACCTCACACCTTTCCAGAGGCCATGGTGGCCCCTCTCTCTTCTGCTCCTTTTCCAAGTCAGCAACCATTCCCTATCACTGGTTCCTTCCTGACCTTAAGCAACTATCTCCAAATTCTGCAAACTTAAAAGAAGAAAATAAACCCCCCTCAAACTCATTCCCCTTCCGGGTACCACATTCTCTCCCGTCCATCTGCATGAGTTTGACACACGTCCCACCCGCCCTTACTCCTGGAGCCTCCCTTCTCTCCACGTGCTGGATCTGCTCTCACCCAAGTCCTAGAGATTTTGCTGTGTGTCCGAACCCAACAGGTGCTTTACCCTCACTTCTCCCAATTTCCCTGTGTTAGACTTTCTTTTGCCTCCCTTGCTAATACACTTTCCTGACTATCCACGCTCTTATCTCCCACTTTCTTCTCAGGCTCCTTTATTGCTGTTTGTTTTCTGCTCCATCTTTGGAAGCAGCTTCCCTTACACTTCTGCCCCCAGGGCTCTCTTCTTCCCCCACTGCGCAGGCTCCCTGGGCCATCCCATGCTAGCCTGCCCCGCCCGCCTCCTCCAGGCCTGCAGTTCTCTGTTCTCTGGTTGCAGAGCATACTTCTAATTGTCTCTCCTCTTGGATTTCTCAAAGACGTCCCCAGACCAACCTATTCAACTTTGAGTTCATCACCAAGCTCTCTGTCCTCTAATTAAGTCACCGTGTCTTTACAGCTCCTGGCCTCCCTTCCAGGACCCCAGCCCTCCCCTGTTGCCCAAGGGAGGAGCCTGAGTCACCAGAGGGTCCTGGGAGCAGGCTTCCACCCAGGTTTCCCTTCAGGAGAACCTGCTCCTGCAGTGGTTCGTGGACGCCCACCAGCCTCTGCGCCTTCAGACCACACTCTCCCAGGGGCTCCCTGCCATGCCTGTCTCTTGCAGGCCCCTTTGCTCCAGGAGTTCCCATCGGCCTGCCCAGGGCTACTCAGAGGTGCAAGGCAGCCCGAAGCCCTTCAGCCCCAGGCCTCCTCTCCTCCCTGTGTCCTGTCACAGGGGCAGGCTCTCCTCAGGCACACTCGCTCCCCTTTCTTCTCTTTCTCTCTGCACCCCTTCCAAGTGCAGGCTCCCGATGCCTCTCTCCCTGCTGTACCATCACAAGCCCCTGCCTCTGCTCTTCTCCCCCCAACCCTGCCCTGCAGGGCAACCTTCAGACGAAAACATCCGTCCCCATTGGTCCACAGCCCTGAGTGAGGTCTGTGGGGGTCTTCCTGCCTTTCCGGTGGGCCCACTGGTCCTGGCTTCATCTTCATTACTCAGCCTCACTCTGGCCATGGTGAACCTCTTCAGTTACTCAAGAGCTGAGGATGAGAATTTGCTATTTACTTTGTCTATGAACTGCCTAACACCCAATGCGTACTCGTCCTTCAAGGTTTAGATTATCTGCCTGTTCCTTTAGAAATACTCCAGCCTGGGGCGCCTGGGTGGCTCGGTTGGTTAAGAAATACTCCAGCCTGCTCCCGCCCACCCTGCCCTCCCACCGGGCTGGGTGCTCCTGCGCGGACTTCCTGTAGCACCCGCTCTGGTCTTTTATTTTTACCTTTTGCCTTTTCGTTAGCACATGGCGTTCATCGCTTCTTGACAAGTGGTTGTCCACCTCCTGTCATTACGTGTGAGCTGGCAGGAGCAGGTCCATGCCTGTGGTTCATGATGTGAGCCCTGCTTTCAGGGCGGCCTGGCTCAGGAACGATCTCTTATGTCAACCATCAAGAGAGCCAAGGAACGTCTGCTTAAATGATACCAAGTGACTAAAACCTTCATTTCCTAGAGAACGGTGAAGGCAGCTGAAATTAGAAGGAAATGAGGAGGCGAAAATCTGAGACTGCGTTCTGTGGTCCGGTCACAGATCCTGTGGCCAGGTTCTGACACTGTGGGCCCAGCGGAGGAGGAGAGAGGAGACGGAGATGCTCCTCTTCCCGGTTTGATGTCTTCAGGCCCTAAAACATGGATTCCCTTCCCGAGATGGAGAGGGACCAACTTGGATATCGCTAGAAAGCACCTGCTACCACCCAGACTTTGGTTGTCCCGCACATGCACTTTTCAGTTTCAGAGTCCACTGGCCCCCTGCAGCCGATCTGGGGACGATCTGCTCCATCTTGCGCCCCTCACGGACACGGAGCGCTGTATGCCCTGCATCCACAGAGTTTCCAAAGCCACAGCGGCCCTTTCCCACTTGCTGCAGGCGAGCCTGTGAGGGCGATTGAGATTGCACTTGGGACACGTCTGACAGGTCATGCTTTCTCGTCCTTGCAAAGCAGGAGAGGCGAGGTGGGGAACCAGGGAGACAGGACCCTCCGTTCAGGCTGGCTTGTCAGGTGCAGTAAATCAAGTTAAGGTTGTGCATAAATACCGGCTTTCTTTCCCAGATCCAACCCTCCCGGTTGCACAAGCCAAAACAAGATGAGGGATTTTTCTTCTTCCTCTCTGACAGGACAAAACTCCTTTAGCAGTTAGACTCTTGGTATGTGAACACATCCAAAGAAGCCCATTCTTATGTGAATTTGTGCCCCTTGCCTGGCTTCTCAAATGTATGAGCTTTTGGCAAAATGCTGTTTTTCATTTCCATCATTGTCAATATAACACAAAGCTTTGTTTCTTTCCTCTAGCAGACTTTTCTATTTTATTTCTTAAACACAAACAAACATACACTTGAATGTCACATCACATTATTAGCAATAAAATAACCATTAATAATTTTAAATTTGAGGCACAACGGTACCATCTGTGGAGTGCCAGATGCTTCTCACGCTTTGGATGGTGGGGTGCGAAGGTGCGTCTGGGTCAGGGCGCACACGGGGGGCTTTGCACACATCCTCACACTCATGACAGACTCGCGGGGAGAGTGCTGTTGAACACAATGTGGATGAGGAAACTGGGCCCTTGGGACGTGTCCCCCAGTCCTGGGCTCTTCTGAAACCAACTTTTCCTTATGAAGCCTGCCTAAGAACTACTTTCTCCAGATACCCGTTCAACCTTCGATCCTTCTGATCTGCTGTTTGCAGAATTCTTTGGAGGGGGAGGGTCCCTCCACATTTCAGAAAGTGTGATGTGTCCACTACCCACATCAGCTTCCCAGGCCTGCTTAGTAAAGACCAGCCTCCTGGCCTCAGGGCCCTTGGTGAGGACAGAGAGAGCCACAGTATGCCAACCCCCCCACTCTGCGGTCCAGCCCCTCCCTGCAGCCCCCATAGGCGCACCCCACAGTCAGCCTTCAGCTGCTCCAGCCCCAGCAGAATCACCCCCCACCCACCCCGCAACTGTTCCATGTGCCGATGAGCAAGGCTCTGCGGGGCTCCTCCTGAGCTTCAGTGGGGGATAAATCTCTCCTAAATATCTCTCAATGGCCTCCCTTTCTCTGTCCCTGTTTCCCTGGCCACCTCCCCTGCGCCCTTGGGAGATTTCATAAGAAATGCTTATCACTGCGGCAAGAGCCAAGATGAAGCTTCGGGAAAGAACCCCATCAGGGCAGAGGAGGCTGCGGAAGAGACCGACCGGGCCTCGGAAAGATGGGCAGGAGTTTGGGCTGGAGCTTGCAGAAGGCACAGCCAGGAAGGAGGGGGAGCAGAAGGCAGCGGGGGGCACAGAAAGACGCGGGGCCACGAGCCAGGCCTGCCCTGGAGCGAGGCCGCCAGGTACCTGACAGCGAGAAGCCTGGCAGGGGAGCAGCCCAGGGGTTGCGAGGCCTAGGCTGAAAGCCACTGGGTACTTCGGCCAGCTCTTCTGTGCCTCGGTTTCCTCATCTGTAAAGTGTGCAGCAGATGCGCTTCCCCCCCTCAGGCTCAGAGTGAGCACGACACGAGGTGATGCTGGAACCGCGTGAGGTGCAGAGCTGGACGGACCGTCGGCCTCTGGGGGCTGCTGAGCTGAGAGCTGTGGCCTTTGTGCCTGAGGAGGTTTATCTGTGCAACCAGCGTCTCCGGGACACGGTGGGCTCGGAATCCAGAGCGTCGTTGGAGGTGGGCTGCAACGAGGGTAAAGGGACAAGGAAACCGAGCCTCGAGCCCTTTCTTCGGGTCTATCCACGCTCACTTGTTGCGGACGTGGGAGCCCACCCCTCCCCACCTGGGGAGATTCCCCGCACCCTGGATGGTGTTCTCAAGTGAGTGGCCATGATGCCTATAAAGGAACTCATCTTGAACCCCCAGACCCCAATCGTGGAGACCTCAGGGCTGAGCACAATACCTGGCCTGGAGTCGGCGCGCAGTAAAGGCCGGCTGGGAGGGAACTACCTCACGGGAGCCCAAGGGACGCTTCCAAGAGGAAAACGTGCCACCCTCAGTGTGTGTGGCATCCCGTTCCCTTTGAGAGCAAAACAAACAACCGGAACACCCCGAAGTGCTCAGGGAGCAGGAACGCCAATCGGGGAATGTCTTGGGGTCACTGGGAAGCCCCCCGCACTAGCAGGCTTTATTTTACTGTTTTCAAATCTCAGCTGTTTACTAGCAATGTGACCTTGAGCGAGCTACTTAAAGTTCCCAACCTTCTCTTCAATGGGACTAAAGATACCCCGCTTGCTCATTGAACCCCCAAATCAAGTGGAAGATGGAGTATAAGATGCACAGCTGTCCTGGCGTCCAGCAAACACTATAGAGCTCCAGCATTTTCGTTTACTTTTCTCCTCTCCTTGAAGGTTGGTGAGGAGTGAGGACTTGGTCTTCCCAAGAGAGTTACAATTGATTTCGGAGCTCTCCTCACCTTAGGCTAAACTTAAAGTTATTTAAATGCAGAACATTAACATATTTTTGATTAACTTAACAGACTTCTAACACACCTGGGGGGGAAAAAACCCTCAAAAACAAAAACATAAAGGCAAAATACAAAGGGCCCGCTTTGAAGGCATCTTCTGAAGGCCAGTGAATGTGCTCTTGCTGGATCTGAGTGGAAAGAGAATTTCAAAGAAATGAGTATTTTCACAGAAAGTGTGCTGAACACACCCTCCTGCAAGCTCCCTGGCCACGTGGGTCGTGTGTGTCGGGAGGATAGGCATCTGAGTCCCCAGGAGGAAGCTCAGGAGGGAGGTCGAGGCCCGGGGAAGCAGGCTGAGCCGTGCTGGGGGCAGGTGGATCTCCCTGGGATCTCCCTCTCTCCCCTTGTGGATCTCACAGAGAAGGGCAGTTTTCCAGAAGAAGTCAGACACTGACAGAAAGGGCCAGTCCTGCTTTCGCCAAGTAGGGAGTTCAGAAACAGACCGTCAGCTTTCCGCAAAAGAAAGGAGCGTTTCATACCGAAAGGTGGAAGGGTGTCATCTTAGAGCAGAGGACTGTCTTGCAAATGGACACAGGGGGCTTCAGGACAAACTCAACCCTGCTGCTTTCCAGATTTCTCTGAATGCCTGAGAAGTCCACCCCGAGCAGAGAGCAGAGGCGGCACTGGGGCCTGCAGCGAGGGGAGGCTGCTCCTGGGGTCTCGCAGGAGAGCGGCGGGGCCTGGCACGCAGTAACCGTGGTGTCTCAGCAGCAGTGAGGGCTTTCTGAGGTCTGTGGGCCCCCACCCTTCTCCAGACCTTTCTCTGCTGGCCGTCAAAGCATGACTGGCTGTCCCAGCCCGGCCCAGCTGAAGGGCGTCCCAGGACGGCCCAGGGCAGATGGAGACGCGGGTCACCTTAAATTAGCATCCTCAGTTTCAGATAAACTCAGAGACTCCAGGAGATTGTCTGAGGCAGCACAGCCCTGGAGGGCCAGATGTGGAAGGATGTCCACTAGTTCCACTTTAGCAACTGTACATTCAGGAGACTTTTTCTTCTTTTTTTTTTTTTTAAAGATTTTATTTATTTATTTGAAAGAGAGAGAATGAGAGAGAGAGCATGAGAGGGGGGAGGGTCGGGAAAGTCAGAGGGAGAAGCAGACTCCCTGCCGAGCAGGGAGCCCGATGCGGGACTCGATCCCGGGACTCCAGGATCATGACCTGAGCCGAAGGCAGTCGCTTAACCGACTGAGCCCCCCAGGCGCCCCAGGAGACTTTTTCAACGTCAGCTCTGAGCTAAGTGTTTTGGGGATGCCACAGGTTCCCGGGGGGCAGCCGTGGCTGTAAATGGGCTCACACTCGAGGGTGCAGGAAGGGCTTGGCCCTAAATCAGGGTAACTATTTTTCAGAAGCTCTACCTTCTTCGCCCCTTGGAGCCCATTCTTACTTCGACAGACGTCAGAGACCTCAAGCTTTCTCTCTTTGCTGGGCAGCTGGGGTAAAGACGCACAGTGACCCGGACCGGCTGCACGCCGCAGTCTTGGCCTTGACTCAGGCGGGCCTCCGCGGCCTCCCCGCGCCTGCCTGGGCCCTTTGCTCTCCCCTCTTCCAGACAGTGACCTCGCGCCTCTGTCCCCCAAACTTCAAGGCCTCCTCCCATGCCCTCTGGGTCAGCTGATCCCGGGGGCAAATGAGCAGCCGGGACAACATCCTATGAACTCCCAGCGCCCCACCTGCCCTCGCCCCCTCTCCTGGATGAGCTGTCCACACTTGGTCTGGCGGGATCCATGTGCCCCTCACAGCCGCTGCTGCTTCTCCCTTCTTCGACGTGTCGCCAGAGACAGCAGTACCAACACCCTCCGCCTCGCTCTCCTCTAGCTGCCATCCTGGCATCTGTGCATTCAAAGCAGAACTGCGGGCACGCTTGCCACATCCGCGAGCTCCCTCCCGCCCGGCCACCGCCCTGCCGACGGCCCACCATTCCTTGGCCACCACTCCGAAAGTCACGCTGGTCTTCTCATGCTGAATCCATCGGTGGCCAGTAGGGTCGTGGCCCCGCTGGTCACACCTGCTCCGAGAAAGGCCTTTGTCACCTGGCTCCTGGCTCACTTTTTCTCGTGTCCCATCAACCACTCAGAAGAGAGTGACCGGAGCTCAGCTGTGGACCTCTCCTGCGTCTCGGCCCGTCCCCTCGCGAGCTCAGCTACCTCCATCTGTTTAAACACCACCTACCTGCTGACAACACCGGGATTTACACCTCCGGCTCCAATCTCTCCCTGGAATCCGGCTTTGTGGGTTGCAGACTTGATATCTCCCTTACAGTTCTAAGAAACACCTCCTAGGTAGCGCCTCCCCACCGCGTGAACTGCCCCCTGGCCACCAATCCGGTGTGTGGCTTCTGTGGGTCTTCCCGACTCAGGGGACCGAGCTGCGGACCTGGTCCAGTCAGAACTGGCTTTTGGTTCCACATTCTCTCACTCAGTCTGTCGGCAAGTCCCATTTGCTGCATTACTAGCGTATATTCCGAAAGTTCACGGAGCATCATCTGGTCCAAGTGACGGATGCCTCCGGCCTGGATGATTCCCGGAGCCTCTCAACCATCCTCCCACGGCAGGCGGCTGAAGTGACCAGACGAAATGCAAGCTGCAACAGGCACTCCTCTGTTTGACACCACTCCGCCTCCCCAAAGCCCGAGCCCACGTGATGCCCTCAGTCCCCCACCCTCTGTCCCCTGTTCCAGCTCTGACCTCAGGGCTCGTCCTCCAGGATCCCATATCTTGCCCCCTTCTTCAATTCTGGCCAAATGCCACTTCCCAGTGAGGCTTCGGACCACCCAACTTAAAGCCTGCAGCGCTGCCCCCCACACTCCATTCTCTTGGCCTGACTTATTTTCTCCAGCACTTTCTACCCCTACTCTACTCTCCGACGTACTTGTTTATTCTCTCTGTCTCTCCTACTGGTTTGTAAACGCCAGAGCCACATGGGCTTCAGGATGCTGTCTTCAGTCCCTTGACCCCAGAGCTTAGAACAGGGCCTGATACATATTAGGTGCTCAGTTAGTATTTGTGAGATGAATTCACGAATGCATTTCCATGGAATCTAAAAGGGGGCCAGTGGTGACTGGCTCAGATCAGCGTCCGGAGTCCAGACGCCAAAAGTGGAAGGTCTTCCGACAGAACCCAGCGTTTGGTCTCAGAGTGGGGAAGTGACAAGAGCCTGTCCCCTGCCTGGTGAAGATCCTCTCAAAGTCCCTTTCCTTTGCTCCAGGAATAACCACAGCAACTGTCTTTGGCCGAGGGGCTGAAACCACATTTTTTCTGAGTTTAATGCAGACTTCTATGCTGAAAACCTGTCCAGTGGCAGCTCCCATGGCCTGGACATTTTCAGAGAGAAGTTCCCATCACTTTAGGGTTGAGCCAGCGGGAGGCAAGCCCGCCCTGTTGAATTGTCCCTCTCATACGGCCTGGGTCCTGCAGGTGCTCAGCGGAGCAGGGCCTTGGCAGGCTGGCTGGCACTCCCCTGGTTTGCTTGTCAGGCAGTGGTGCTCGTCGCTGGTTCTGGGGGGCTTCTTTTACTCTCTTAATATGCCAGCCCCATGCACATTCTTCACTTGGGGCACCTTCTACCCCCTGAACAGAGTTTGAAATTGCTCGACAGATATCATGAAATCCCTTAGCTTTGACTCTCAGCGTTGGCGGCCAGGCTTAACAATCAAACATTTGGTAGGCTTTAGAAATTTTTGCCACAAGGAGAGGCTCTTTGGAGATTTTTGACTCCTTGGCATTTTTAACGTTATATTTACATTTTGTTATATTTAATGTTATAATTTTACATTAAACATTGCAGGAAACTTGTTTTAAAATATCTGCCATTTTCACAAAATAAGAGCCTAAATTAACTATTATTAATATTATTAACTTAATGGAACAGTTCTCTCCCCAACCCCCATCCCCTTCAAAGGAGATGCCAGTACAAAATGTGCTTATAACCTTGGAGTTGAATATTGTGTAACACACTCCACGTAGGCCTCTGTCCCACCTCTGACCTTGCATTTCAAGGAGAGCCATGGAGCTGAGGCTGATGCCAACCATATGGCCAACAGGTAGACATGGTTTTATTGGTGATGTGCATAAAGCAGGACAGACAAATGGGAGAGTGGTTACTAATATACACGGGCACCCCATCCACCTGATTCAGATCCTAGCTCTGCCACTGACTTGTACTTGACCTTTGGATAAGATGTGTGATGCCCGGGGGCATACCAGTGATGCTTCATGAAGCAGGTACGAAGCTGCAAGGAAGTAGAACACAGCAAGGGCCATTCTGGAAGCAGTGCTCCGTGAGCAGTTGGTTCCGACTCTCAGATCTGGCTTCTACGTAGCAATTACCACCACCTCAGGTCTTGTTGTGTGCAAAGTCTTTTCTGAGCTGTACAACTCCTGTTGGTACTTTTTTTTTTTTTTTAAGATTTTATTTATTTATTCATGAGAGGCAGAGAAACAGAGGGAGAAGCAGGCTCCCAAGGAGCGGGAAGCCCGATGCGGGACTCGATCCCAGGACCCTGGGATCATGACCTGAGCCGAAGGCAGACGCTTAACCATCTGAGCCACCCAGGCGCCCTCCTGTTGGTACTTTTAAAGTTTCAATGCATGAAGAAGACACAGGGATGAACTGAGATTAGTTCATGCATTCACTCCCCCTGTCAGCCTTCAGCACCTTCCACGTGTGAGGTTCTGTGCTGGAGGCTGCAGTAAGTGCAGCCCACTTGGAGTTCACCCTCAAGGAGGCGATGTTAGATACTGAGGTCCGTGGGAATGTGGCGGGTCCAGGAATACGTCACCTAAGAACTCAAGTTAGAAAGAGATAGCATTCTCTAGGGGCTTGGAAAGGGTTGTGAAGGTTGTCACATGTCCACTGGGTGCTGAAGGAGTGAGCCTGGGACTGTGGGGGCAGAGAGCTGGGTTTTCCAGCAGCCAAGACAGTGTGAGCATGCCCAGGGAACAGAAGAGTTGGTCTGAATCTCTTTAAAAGTTCAACCCGTTTTTCCTATTGCGGATGGCACATAACACGAAATTCACGGTCCACCGTTTTCAAGTGTGCAGTTCAGCGGGGGGGCACTGAGCACACCCACGCTGTGTGCAGCCGTCCCACCACCATCCACATCCCGCACCGGCTTCATCTCGCAAAACAGAGACTCTGTGCTCGGTAGACAAAACTCCCGCCCCGGCCCAGCCCTGGGCACACACGGCTGCACCGGCCGCCCCTGGGGATCGGCCGCTCCAGGAAGCCCATGCAAGCTGACTCGCGGGCCTGTGCTTCCGTGTCTGACTTTCTCCTCAGAGCATTACGTCCCCAGGTTTCATCAATGTGGTTGCATGTGTCAGAATGTCCTTTCTTCTTCAGGTGAAATGCTGCTCCGTTGTGAGTACGTACCACGTTTTATTTGTCTAGTCGTCTGAGGATGGACACTTGGGTTGTTTCTCTCTTTGGCTGTTGTGAATAAAGCAACTTTTTGCCAAGGTTGTTGTAGTGATTATGTGGCTAGAACACAGACTCAGGGAGGCTGGGGGCCTTTGGCCGCTTTGCTCACTGCTGGACTGCGGGGTTTAGCAGCAGGCGTCTCAGGGGCCATGACACAACCAGGCTGGGTCTCGGGCTGCATGAGGCTGCAGAATCTGGAGGCACCCCCCTCAGCTGCAAACCCAGCTTCTCTTGTTCCCTAGTTCTGTGACTCTCAGCAAGTGACTTTACTTCTCTGAGATTCAGTGCCCTGCAGAGTCTCAAGTCCACTTTCTCAAATGTTTCTGAGAAAGAGACACAATGTAAATAATGGATCTGGTTTGTAGTAGGCACTTACAATTTAGCAACTATTACCATTATAATGCATTTTCAGATCATAATTTTATTTAAACAGGGAAGACAATTATTTTCATTTCAGCAGGGTGTAATTTTTAAAAAAGAAAAAATGAAAAAAAATTTTTTTTTAAATTTTATTTATTTATTTGAGAGAGAGAGAATGAGAGACAGCATGAGAGCGGGGAGGGCCAGAGGGAGAAGCAGGCTCCCTGCCAAGCAGGGAGCCCGATGCGGGACTCGATCCCTGGACTCCAGGATCATGACCTGAGTCGAAGGCAGTCGCTCAACCAACTGAGCCACCCAGGCGCCCCCCCAAAAAAAAAAATTTTTTTTTAAGAACTATTAGACTGCCTTTTCTCACCAGCTATTCCATTAGTATGTGTTACCTAAACAAGCCACCTGCCCCTTGGCGCCTCGGATTTCTCCCCTCTGAAATGGGGATACTTTTCCCCTGCCTGACTCACAGAGTCATTGTGGGAATTCAGTGGGAAAGTAGAGGTGAGTGTGTCGTGTAAACTGCTATGTGCTGAATAAAAATACGGGGCGATCATTCTTAGTCTATTAACAGAAGCACAATTTATTGACTAGACTCTTGGGAACAAATATTCGAGGAAAGAAGATGCTTTTGTTTTACCCTGTTATTGCTTTCCAGAAGTCTGGCTACTCAGTAGCTGGAATGAGAGCCCCGGGGTAAGAAAAAGCCATCAGGTTATCAAGTACCTTTCAAGTTGGGGCGGCTCCTCTGCAGCCCAAACAAGCCCATTTGGGAAAGGAACACCAGGGCCTCCTCGAGGGGCAAAATTTCCTCCATGAATCCTGCCTGAACTTGGTCCTCTTTATTAGGGCTGTCAAAAGACAAAATCACCCTTGCCCTGAACACCAGCAACAATGGAGAATTTGCAGGGAGGGGGGGCAGGGGATGGTAATGGAGTAACTGTGCTCTTTGGCCAGAGGGAAGGAAGGGACAGTCACATTTATTGAGCACTTCCTCTCTGCCTCCCCACTAGCCCCGAGCCAAGCATCCAGCGTGGAGGCTAAGGCTCAGAGGGATCAGTGAGTCATTTCAGACCACAGGACCCGTCCGTGGCACCAGGAGGGGAGGCCACATTTCCGACTCCAAATGTCACCACTGTGAAAGTTAAATGTTTGGAATTGGCGGTGTGCAGTAACAAGAAGAAAAGATTCATGGGCAAGTTTAGCTGCATCATGAGGCCAGGGATGTGATTTTTGTCAGGTGAAAACTATGTGCAAAGGAAACAGAAAGACCTGGCTTTTGCTCCAATCAGCCTGGGTGTGGAGGTGTCGGGGAAACAGGGCTCGCTGCGGACATGAGGGTACTCCTCTCAGGTGCTCACTGGTTTTGTTCGTTGTGCAAACTGTGGAAACTGTAGAACTTTCCTTTTGCTTTGACAGCTAATAATCTTGGAGGTAAGTCTAGGGGAACTTTCTATGGGAAGAGATTTCAGAAGCTGGGGCATTTGATAAGGGTTTTAAAGGATGAATAGGAGTTCACTCCTGTGGTCAGAGGAGAGGCAGAGAGCATCACAGGTATGATGGGGCAAATCTCTGGTGTTCAGGAAAGGCAGGTAAGTGGCGTGGTGGGTGATCACTGGAGGGGGCGACAGGGCCCTAAGCTAGATGTTTCTGCAGGACCAGAGTTTATTGAGCTACCAGTTTGTATTCTGTTGTCATTGCTCTAGAAGAATCTGAAATGAGAGAACTTTTTCTTTCCCTCTCTTTGAGTCAAAAAGGTGTTAGGCAACATCGAGTCATAACTCAAGGGCAAGGGGTTTTACGTGTCCCATAGACACAGAGGGGTGATTCTGGTCCCTTATAACCTGCCGGGGGGAAGCTAAACCTCAGGTGGGCTGACTGATGGGGCAGTGTGGAAAGAAGATGCTGGGGGGGGGGGCAGTGGGGGAGGATCCCAGCCAGGCCAAGGGGCAGTGGGGCTGGCAGCCAGGCAGGCAAGGTCTCTGGGCACATGGACGCCTCCCTGCCGCCCTGAGCCTGGGAGCCTATCCCTCAGCACTCTATTAGGTGCGCACCCTGGGATCTTCAGGAAACACTGGGCTATGGCAGCGAGTGCCAGCAATAACGAGGTGCTCGTTTCTGTTTCCCAGCAGATGGGACTTTCTCCTCTGTGACAGCTGCAGTGGGTCTCAGCACAAACAGTACTGGAGAGTCGGGACTGGGCTGGCGTTCTTCCGAGTGCTTGGGCTGCCCGGAACACGAGGTAAGTGTGGTTATTACCCTTTCTCCAGGTGAGGGCAAATGATTTTATTTATTTATTTATTTATTTATTTATTTATTTATTTATTTATTTCAAAGATTTTATTTATTTATTTGACAGAGAGAGACACAGCGAGAGAGGGAACACAAGCAGGGAGAGTGGGAGAGGGAGAAGCAGGCTTCCCACGGAGCAGGGAGCCCGATGCGGGGCTCGATCCCAGGACCCTGGGATCATGACCTGAGCCGAAGGCAGACGCTTAACGACTGAGCCACCCAGGCGCCCGAGGGCAAATGATTTTCCCAGGGCCACGTGGCTTGTAAGCAGGGGAACCGAGACTCGGGATCAGGCAGGCTGGCCCCATGGTCTATAGGCAGTCTAGGATATGTTATCTCTTGCGTAAAAAACAAAACAAAACAAAACAAAATACCAACCTGGGGCATTTCTTGCAATTCCTACTCCCTGCACGTGTCCTAAAGTGTGTGTGCGCCCCTTCAGGTAGTGGACAGCTGCAGAAGGATGCTGAGTAGGGGTGTGACAGGTGTCCCAGAAAGACCATCCTGGAAGCCACGTGGAAGGTGCATGAGGCAGAGAGAGCAACACGTTTTCAAAGACTGCTTGCAGGCTGTTGCCTTACTCTGTGCAGAAGAGATGTCAGCTTGATGGAGGCATTGGCAGAGGGAAGGAGGGGAGAGGAAGTCTTCAAGAACACTTTCAAAGGTAGAAACTCAAAGGTGCACAGCAGAGGGAGATGCGTGGAGACCCGGTAACCACGCTTGTTCATGTATCAGCATTCAAATGCACTTGAAATGTGGCTGGGACAGGCTTTAGCTGGAGTCATTCCAGAGACAACATCCTGCCCCTCACCTACATGCACAGAGCACACAGACAGAGAGCGAGCCCACACGTCCTGCGGAGGTTCACTTGTGGTTATAGCTCTGACTCATGGCTTCGATTTCTGTGTACGCTCCCCACGTCGGTGTGGGATGGGCTGGGCTAAGCACACATGTGTGACGGAGATAAAATCTTTATTCTGGCTCCCCACTTGTTTCAGGTGGGCTTCGAGGGAGGAAAGGGAGAGCCTTTGCCTGAAGTGGTATTTTATCTAAGGAATGTTTTTGGTGAATTATAAGCTTCCCTGTGTTAAGACCGAGTATCATTCACAGTGAGTCACGATCTATCCATCCATCCCTCCACTCTTCCCTGTATTCATCTTATTTGCTAAGCATCTCCTGAGCACCTGCTGTCTCCAGGCTCTGGTGTCTGGTGCGGAGAAGGACACTGAAGTAGTTTACCGCGCAACGGGAGGCTGCCACCTTCTAGAAGCCGTGCTGTGCCCAGGAAAGCCCTGAGCTGGGAGGCAGGCGTCTGGGCTCGACTCTAGGTTCCCCCATTGAGGACGACCTCAGACCATCCAGCCTCAGATTCAGCTTCTTCGTCCAGGAAATGAGAAATCTGTCGTCAAGTTCACTAAGAACTTGTCAGTGTTCTCGGACTCCGTGCACACAGCAGCAGGGAATCGCAGGACCCGGGTTTTGCAATGGCCCTGCTCAGACGTCACCAGTGCCTTTTCTCTGCATCATCTGCAAGATGCGTCATGGCTGCATCTCTACACTCACATCTGTGAAGTGGGCTGTTCGCTGACTCAGGAAGCACTGATTAAGCAGCAGCATGATGTCCACTGTGTGCGTCCGCCTTGGCGAGCCCTGAGGTTCAAAGACAAACAAAACAGACCCTGCACAGGCCTCCTGGGAGCTGGTCGTGCTCCCGGGTAAAGCGTTCGGGTAGAACGCGTTGCACAATTTCAGAAGGCTGGCAGGATCTCCTGTCTCCGCTCCCCTGAATTCCTTCTTTGGGGTTCTCTCCTTGCAGAGCTCCATCTGAGACAAGCAGACAGGAGGGGTGGGCTGTCTGCACTGAGGGCAGCGTCTTCCCTGGGCACTGCTGGTTCCTCTCCAAGGCGTGGGGTAGATGGCAGCCCATCCACACGCGGGCACAGCAGCCTGGAGCAGCTTCATGACGTCAATCCCCGCTCTTTCCTCCGGGCAGGCTCTACCCGACTTCTCGGCACAGAGCGGGGGGCGGCGGGGGGGCACAGGCAAGGCTTCCTGAGAAAGCTTGCGAGTTTATGTGCTCTCGATGAGAGAGCCCCATAAAAACATAGGCTCGGGCAACATGCAGCGGGACGCTGGAGTGTCTTTATTCAGCAAGGCTGTAAAACGCTGGTACAAGAGAAAACAGCTCTGTCGGACTTAATCTGGCAGTCATTTATATTTACAGGGCCTTATCTCTCCCTTTCTTTCATCCTCAACTTAACGGTGTTTTCTTTTGGTTCTCAAAAGTAACTTTTAAACCTTGAAATTAGAAATGGAAAGACCAGGACAAAGATTGAAGGGGCAACTAAAATCGTTTACAGCAAACTATAAAAAGACCATACAAGCTTATATAACATGACTTAAAAAAAAATTATTAACGGGTTTTAGGAGGAGAATCTAATTGAGATGGAACATCTTGTATCTGAGCTGGTCCCGGGATGAAGGAAGGCCAGGCAGGAAGTGCGCGTCCTTCCGTCTCCATCACTCACCCCATAAATTAAAATGCAAAATCATCTATATTAAGTACTCTTATCTTAGTAGCTCAAGAGATTTAACCTTCTTCGTCCAAAGGATGGAGGCAATTTATGTCAAGTCAGCAAAGGGAAAACTAACTGTGTTAAGGTCTTTTTAAAAATAACTTGCCACCCACATTAACTTAGAAGGAGAGCTGGGTGTAAAAGGTATTCAGCAAGAACAGGTGGGGAAAGCTGCCCCAGGTCAGGAGCAGAGTCACCGAGGCAAGCCAAATTCTAGGACTGAGGACTGATTTAGGAGATTTAAAAAATAAACAGTAGCACATCTTAGCAGCCTCTGTGTGGTACCAGCTTTCTCACTGCCAAATTTTGACATTACTTATTAGTAATAAATGATATTTAAGATGGTGATAGACAACTGGGATGCCATCAAAACAACTCTTTATTTCAAATACTGCTTCCTTTTTTTCTCACGTTTCTTGAGTGTTTGGCTAGGGTTTTTCTGGAAAATTTGATGTATTTCCAAGTTTTGAGTTAAGGTATCCTGAGTCCCCTTGGGACGCAGTCTGTAATGGAGCCCTGGACAGCATGAAAGCGCGGCATCAGAGTTCACCACCGATTCAGTTAGCTCTGTGAACTCTGCAAAGTCATTTAGGGCAGGATTGTTGGAAGCAAATAAATCCTGGACAGGAGCCAGAAGACCTGAATTCGAGTTGTGGGTCTGCCAAGTATCATCCAGACCTGTGAACCTGGGGTAGGTCCGTGAACCTTTCTAACTGTCGTGATCCTGGTGGGGTGAAGATAGCCTGACGACGTAACAGGGTTCTTACGGGGTCAAGAAGACAATGCACTTGAAGGTCCACTGTGAGCCCTAAAATGCTCTCTGTAAATTTCAGGTATTTGTCACCTGAGGGCTCATCATTGTCAGTGCGTTCATCCCATAAACCAACAAGTACTTATCAAGCATCTGCTATTGGTGGCACTCTTGTGGGTACTGAACAAAACCTGGAAAATCCTGCCTGCATAGAGCTTACACCCTAACAGGAGAAGGCATACAACAAACTAACACAACTTAACATGTAAACATGTGAGGAGGTGCTGGGGGACATAGGAAAACAGAGTCCAGAGAAAGCTGGAGAGCAGCCAGGAGTGAGGAGAGAGGTTTGTGGTTTCCAGTGGTGCTCGGTGAGCACAGACCTGCAGGAGTCCCACTGTCCTAAGCTGATAGAGAATTCCGGGAGGTAACAGAACAGAGCTGGGGGTTGGGGGTGCAGCTGCTTGTCTGTCTGGCTGCTTGATGACCAAGGACACACATGGGAAAGAGCTCATTCAACGTGAAGGGGACAATTTCAGAAGGCTTTGACTTAGGTCAAAGGTCAGCTTATCACTCTCATGACCTTGGCTGAGTGAGGTTGGGCATTGCGCGAGAGGCAGGTGGGAGGGCTCCTCTGCCAAATATCCGTGATACCTGGCTGTGGTCCTCTGGGCCTCAACAGACAGAGAGTGAGCCTGTGATGCAGGAGCTCCAGGGAGATACCTGGGGGTCCTGGCACTGGGGGGCAGACCCAGCACCTCTGGAATCACTTTCCTAGGACCATGGCAGATGCCCATGATGGCTGAGGCTGACAGAAACTCATTGCCAGGAGCCGGAAGAGGATGGCCCCTGCCCTAGGGAGCAGGTGCACTTGAGAGCTGCATGAGACATTGTGCTGGGGACCACATCGGATTTGGAGTCTTTGGAGTCCTCAGAGGGCTGGGAGTGGGGGGGCAGCCGGGTCCTTCTGTTCCCCTCCTGATCATGTGACCACAACCCCTGGGTCACAGAAACTAGGCTGTGGGACTGGCTGGATCTTTGAAGGGGCGTCTGTGAGTCATCACATGGGTATGATATTATATAGATTACAGATATCCATTTATACTAAAATGCATGATATTGCAACATAGAACTTGGGATTCCAGATTAAGACTTTTCTTATCCAATTATGACCCTTTCTTCTTTCTTTCTTTCTTTCTTTCTTTCTTTCTTTCTTTCTTTCTTTCTTTCTTTCTTTCTTTCTTTCTTCTTTCTTTCTTTTTTAAGATTTTATTTGTTTGTCAGAGAGAGAGAGAGAGAGAAAGAAAGAGGGAGAGAGAGACTGCACAAGCAGGGGCAGTGGAAGCAGAGGGAGAAGCAGACTCCCCACTGAACAAAAAGCCAGATGCGGGGCTCGATCCAGGAACCTGGGATCATGACCTGAGCCGAAGGCAGACATCTCACTGACTGAGCCACCTGGGCATCCCAATTATGACCTTTTCTTAAGTCACTTCTTAAGCTAGTTAGGATAGCACCACTCTCCAGTGAGACTAGGCATTACAGGAGATGCTCAGGAAAACGTTTTATTTAACTTAATAGTTATTGAAATTAATTATTAATCTTGCGGCTGTTGGTATAATATAATCATTTCTTATAGTAAATGAACAGAACCTTTTATGGCAAATCTTTTTAAATGTATCACATTCAATCATGAATGTTGCCCTATAGCTTAATTTAATCACTAAAAGCCTTTATCTTGACTCCAAATCTACTGTTTTGTCATCTCAGCTGATGACGCCAACATCCAGCCAAACACTCCGGCGAGAGCTACCACAGAGCTTCCTAAATCCTTCAGGTCCTGTCCAAGACGCCATGCTCCTCTTCATTAAAATCTCCCCCTTCCTCTCCCTCTCCAGTGCTGCTCTCACTCATGGTCTGGCCATGTCTTCTTTGAACTTTTCCAATGTCATCTTGTCCCCAACCTCCTCTTGCGAGCAGAGTGACCCTGTGGAGGTAGAACGTCTTCTGTGTCACCAGAACCTGCTGTGGCTCCTCATTGTTCGCAGGAGGCTCTCTGGTTGCTCAGGCTCCTTGCCTCTTGTGTCCCCAAGTTTCTGAAAGGCTGCCATTCCCTTTGCTTTTCATTCTTCCTCTAGAAGAAACACACATGTGTCAGTTCACGCCTTCATGCTCTCGACTCATGGGGAGGGGCTGCTCTTGACCGTGAGGCGTTTCTGGAACACTCCCTCAGGTGACCCTGCACACTGCCTCTTCTGGGGAGAAGTCTGATAGAAACGTCATCTTCTGATCTCTCCCTGTCCAATCAGACCGCACACCCCGCCCCTAGGACAGAGGCTGGGTGTTCTTCATCTCCCCACTCGCGATGACCGTGAAGGTCTGGATCTGGTCTCAGCTGAAGCCCCAGCACAAAGAGCTCCACACCAGAGGTGCGTCCCCTTCACTGCAGCACTTTGTGGACACTGCCACTGATGTACGTTTTTGGTTTTGTGTTCCATTCCTCTGGCTAAAATGTGGGTGTAGAGCTGTCTATTCACCCTCACCTATTCTCAACAAACTGAAGGGCCGTGCTTGTTGAATAAATTAATATATGAACGAATGAAATGATTCCACATCTCTCATTACTTCTTCAGTTTGGTTCCCCAATTTTAAATTGCCTTTTTTTTATTGTTGAACTACCTTAATATTATGTTAATATTATTATATTACACGGTAGTGGTTTTATAAGGACAATTATGCTCATAATTTAAATGTTTTTTCTTAAACAAATTTAACTACATTTTGAATATATTGAATATATATTATAATTGTGAAATAAAATACAAGCAGATTTTATTCTTCTTCAATAAAATGGAATTATACTCAGACACAGGATGCAAGTCATCTGGATTCTCTCTACTCAGGCTCTGTCTAGTTTTGTGGCAAGTCAGTTAACCTCTCCATGCCTCAGTTTGCTCAACTGTAAAATGAGGGGATTAAGGTAAATTGTGAATGTTATTTTCTACTTTAAAATGCTATTCCTCTCTCTCTCTCTATGTGTGTGTGTGTGTGTTTTTCAATTTTAACTTGATTTTCAAGTTTACTTGACAATTGTGGATGTTCTTTATACCACATGGGAATGCTTTCAAACCCATTGCACTATGAAAAATCATGTGGAACTTTTACTCAATGCCAAAAACATCTTAATTACCTGCTGTCTTTTAGAATATTCTTCCCAGTGGACACATATTGGCAGGGGGCTGCTAGAGGTAAGAAGCCAAAGAGAAGGATGAGCAGACAATTTTCCTAAAACCCTGCATCTGAGATGCAATTATTTTCTGTTGGTTCATGCAATTTTATTCCCTAAACCTGTTTCCCTAATTAAGCAAAGAAGCCTTTTGGCAAATACAGAGCACGTAGAAATGAAAAATAATCAGCATAAAACAGTGTAGGAAGCACCATTCCAAATGTAGAGTCCACATTGGCAATATGACTTCCCCAGAAGGACTCCTGAAACATGCACAGCTATGTCTTTCTGGCAAAGCTGGGAGGATGCCCGCTCTAGCTAGAAAGAGGGGCTTTAGGAATGTTAGTTCGAGTAAAAACACTCAGTGTAACAGATAGGCATTTATTTTTCAGCAAACAAGAGTCTAATTGACTTTATTGCTTTCCTTGGAAGGCCCAGTAAATCACAGAAAGTCATCCACGAGTGAAAATCCAATATCAAATGGAAGACACATAATAACGTTTTTTGGTAGCCCAAAGTAATGCGTGACTATTGAAGTCATATCCTTTTTCTTTTTTTTTCTTTTTTTTAAGTAGAATAATACCACTTTTTTTTTTTTCTGGAAAATCTTGTAAAAAGTTACTTGATCTCCCTGTTGTTGTTTTTCCCTCCATTTCATACTCTATTCCACTTTTGATGTAATCCTTATTACTCTTATTTTTTTTTAAATTGTGGTAAAATACACCTAACTGAAATTTTGCCATTTTAACTGTATGCAAGTGTATAATTCAGTGAATTTAAGCACATTCACATTGTTGTGCAATGGCCGAGACCATCCATCAGTCTAATCTTTTCATACCTTGTCCTTATTCGGAAGCCTACAGTGAACTCAGACCCACCCCTCTCCTGCCCCATCATCTGCTGGATGAAGAAGTCCAATGAGGCAGATGCTCAGCCTCTACACAGCTTGCTTGTGTCCTCTCTATTCCATTCTGTGTCCTCCTGTGTGCTTGCAGGGGTCCTATGGGACAAAGAACACAGGCTTTGGAATTAGACGCCCCAGGCTTCTAACTTGTCTCCCATACACACCCCAATACCTTGGGCATGCCCCATCACTTCCTCCAGCACGAGAGCCCAAGCCTATCTAGAAACCTGGCATCTCATAGAAGGTGGAGAATGGCTAGGTGTTGTAAATTGCACACAAACACTTTTTCCTCTTTGTGTTTTGTGGATGTCTGGAAAAATGATGATGATGATGATGATGATGATGAACCATAGCAACAACCATGATGACCACAATAATAATAATACAGCTGAGGGGCGCCTGGGTGGCTCAGTCACTAAGCATCTGCCTTCGGCTCAGGTCATGAACCCACGGTCCTGGGATTGAGCCCCACTTCGGGCTCCCTGCTTGGCGGGGAGCCTGCTTCTCCCTCTCCCACTCCCCCAGCTTGTGTTCCCTCTCTGCCAAATAAATAAATAAAAATCTTAAAAAAAATTAATACAGCTGAGTTGGGAGTGAGGGATTATGAGAGCTGTCAGGCTAGGTTGGAGCCTTGAGGACCTGCCCTTGACTTTGTCCCCACGCACATGGACTGAGCTTCATGCTTCCATTTAAGTAGGTTCATGAGGGTTTGGAAGTGGGCAGGTTCACTCTAGGCACACTGCTGTCCCACACACCGGGGCACTATATATTCCTGTTACAATAGTAGCTTTAGATTTAACTTTAGATTTAGCACAGTGATTAGAAAGAAGAAGTGGAATTTGAATTCCTTCAATATTGTCCTTCATTGCAAGTATCTGGAGTTCTTACTAGTGTATAACATTTAAAACAGCCAAATGATGTACAAACTGTAAGGTAGAATGGTTTTGCTGATAAATGCAGACTGTAATCCATAACAAAGTTGTTTACTGAATTTTTACATCTTTAAAATTAAAATGCATTCTTCTATTTAAATCATTGTTTCATTATTTTTTTTTAGTAGGCTCTACACCCAACAAGGGGCTTGAACTCACGACCCCAAGATCAAGAGTCATGTGTTCTGTGGACTAAGCCAGCCAGGCACCCCTCATTGTTCCATTTAAAAGCAAAGAATGAGTCAAGAAAATACTGATCGTTCCTGATTGTTATATGATTAACACTGAAAATAATTTTGCCATGTCAAGGAGAAGGGTGTTAAAAATGATCCTTCCTGGGTGTTGAATATGCCAGGTCACCCACTGCTGGGAAGAACAGGAGGGTCAACTCTGGCTTGAGATTGTCATTATTCCAGGAAGTGCCCACAGGCATAGACTTCTCAGATCTCCTCCTGAGGATTCAGTATATTCTCTTCACTCCCCAGCCCTCTTTAGACTAAATGCCTTGGCTTATTTTTTTACCCATTGGAGGGTGCTCCCTTCCCTGTTACTTAAATCTGTCCCATTTTCCAACAGGGGAAAGAAGAGTGAAGAAGAAACATGGTGAAGAAAGAGAATATTTGAATTTACGTGGAGCGGGGCTTAATTCTGGTTGTGTGACACTGTGTTGGATTTTCTCTTTAAACTTGTTTTCCCTTTTGCAAAACAAAGCTAATGAGAGCAAGCAACCTATTATGATTTTCGTGCGGATGAGGGATATATTACACATAAAGGACAGAGGATGGTGTGAGGCACATGATGACAGTTTAGAAAATCATCATCTTCCTCAATCCCTTTTAGCTCCTGACATGCCTCAGACCAGGTCTCGATGCCAGATCTGCATCCCCTAGCAATCTCTCTCTGCCTGTCTCACTCTCGACATACACAGGCCCGGCGTTCACACGCACATTTCTATCCATGGCTGTGTCTGCAGACACACATGCGTGGGTTCATGCTCAACATTTGCACATACCTCCATGAGTACACACATGCGTTCACATACAAAGATGTGATTATATGCAATTGTATGACCTAATCCTATAATTTTCTAAAATCAGGCCACATTATTCTTTAAGTAAACATTGCAATATAGGGGCTTAATTTATAATATAGATCAAGATAAATGATTAGTCCAGCAACCCAGAGTGAAAGCATGTACTCTCACTATGTTTTTATTTTCTTTCGACACATGCTTTTTATCAGGAGACTCCTTCTTGCCAAGCATTTTTATTTTAAACTTGGCTTTTCATGACGCCAAACAATTTAAACATTTGGGCAATGGGATCAGTGCATATTTTCCACCATGTAATAAAATAATAGTTCAGTTGAAAACTTTATTAATTCCAAATTGAGTAGAGTCTAGCTAGTGACCGTTTGGCCCACAGTGGCCTTCGATCTCTGGCTGGCTGGAGGGAAAAGAAGATGGTGGAAATAGCTGCCTTGCTTTCACATGGGAAACAAGGTAGTGATGTTTCAGAGATGCTTTGTCAGAAAAGAATGAGATGTAAGACAGAACACCCCTCATCTGAAAAGGAAAAAGGACTTTTGTTTGGTTCTTTGGTTGCACCTGAAGAAGACCACTTCTCTCCCAGGTGCATGGTTAGGAGCCCGGGGGGTGGGTGGGGGGGCGATCCTAAATTTCCCACGCAGAAACATGGGCAGCATTTATCTCTGGATGCAGGTGTTATGATTTTGTTATTTTTTATGGTTTAATTTTTTAAATTTTTCAAATGTTCGGCTATAATCAAGTTTTATTTCGGTAAAAGGAAACAATAAATCAGCAACCCCTTTTTGAAAGAATGGCTTGCTGTGGGCAGAGCTTGAATTGGAAATTCAGAGCTCTGGGTCCTGTTCTCTGGTGCCGGTATCTAGTGTGTCCTCTTGAGCAACTCCAGCAAGTCTTTGAGGAAGTCTAACTACAATGCGGACTGAGCGGAGATGAGACCAGCACATTCTCACGCCCTTCCAGTGCTATGATTACTGATTTTAGATGAAAAGAACAATGAACATCATTTCATTAAACATGGAAAAAAGCAAAGAAACATTATTGGACACGTTGTTTGTGTCTGGTTCTGAGCTCTGTGTTGTCACTGTTTGGTGCATTTTTTAAAAAATAACACAATGCTATGTCGATTCATCCATACAACCACCCCCCACAAAGTGCTCATTACCACCCCTCTCATAGAGGTCAGGAAACTCATCTCCTGTAGAATAGGTGATGGGATAAGAATTCTAACCCAAACCCGTCTGGCCCTGTAGTCCATACACTCTCACTATTGTCAAGAATTCTCCACACTTGATGTGAAACATTTTGCAGGAAAGGCTAGGACTATTCTACAAAACAGCAATCGGGTTAGGGAACTATGAAGATGTTTCTAATGTCATCACTAAGTCATCAGCACATCTGGCTTCTCCCTAACTTGTTAGGAATGTTCCCGGTTGCTGAGCCTTCACCGGGGGCTCCAGAGGGAATGTTTACTTTGTTGAGTAATCCATTTCGTCCTTCTCTATCCAAACCACTAAATAAACTTGCTCCATTTTTGTCCTTTTAGGAAAAGTAATTGAGAAGAATCCAAGACAAATGAACTTACAACTGGCTTTCTGATGGCTTTGCTTTCTGGTTGTCTTCCTGTCCGTGAGTAGCTGTCAGCCTCCTCTTCCCAAAGGAAGGCACATTCCACCAGACAGTTCCCTGCTGACCTGTGCCCACAGCCACCCAGGGGAGAAAACTCATTTAATTTGACTGCAGCCACACAAATTTGCGTGTCCGTAGAAACTCGGGTTTTATGTTATTCTCCCTATGGCTTAGAACTGTGGTTTATTGCTAACCACTTTCCTCTCTGTCCCTCTCTTCAAGGTAGATTTATTAGTACAAATATGTCGTGCAAATGATGATTTATGGGGGCTCCACAGTCCCCGAGAAAACATATTGATTTAGGGGAACTTGCATTCCTTGTTACAAGGGACTGTAAAGGGATCTCTGAATGATGGGACTGAAGTGAAGTCGAATTCATCAGCCAGCGGAAAACTGGACTTCCCGAGGTTTTCTGCAGCACGAGCCCCACCTCTGGAACCTGTGTTTTTCTACGTCACGGCTGCCCCTCCCATTCTGATTTCCTGCATTCTCTAATCAGCTCAAAGAATGATGACATTTACCTTGGTAGCCCTTCCCATGAGCGAATCGATAGGGAGACAGATTTGCGCTGCTAAGTGAGGAAGAGACGTGGAGAAGCACACGGAGTTATCCGCGGTCTCCTGATTCCGTTCTGATGCCCGGGAGAAATGACTTCCACCCAATCGATCCTAATGGGACTAATCTATATTCCTGGCCACGAACCTGGCGTGAGGTAAGGGGGTGCGGGAGCCCCCTCTCAGATGCCCTTGGCTTTGTGGCGGGGGCAGTTACGTCTCCAGCTTCATGAGATCCATACAAAGCACTTAGTGTAGGGACCGCAGTGAAGGGGTGTCGCCCAGGCTCTGTCCAGGAGAGCCAGAAATAAGAGCATCAGGCAGGAAGCAAACAGAATCATGCAATTATATTTAATTGCAGAAGGCATCCAGGCCATGCACTTTAGAACATCAATAAAAGGAGCTTTGTTTTTTTCTGGGCTCAATCATGGTGATTAGGGACGGGAATATGATGAGCAGCATTGATCACTTTCTTCATTCTCATAATGTCTGTCCATGTTTCTCTGATAATTTCACTTTCAAAGTGGGAAAAATGGAGTTATGTGACCCCCTGGGCCCAAACCCACTACCCTATTGACAACCTCCATTAATCTTTGAGAGTCTTACCCCATTTACTAAATAGCAGGGCTCACCTGGAGTCACACACCAATCAGTGGCAAAGTTAATTGCAATCAATATCTGCTAACATTTTTCCTTCCCACCCCCACCCGGACAGTAAATCTTATCTCTTTGGGAAGACTATCAGCTATGGGCAACATCACTCCTTTGTAGGTGGTAGAACCGGGACTTGGGGCCAGAGGAAGTTTCCTTACATCATATTTAAAAGCTATTTTATACTGAAAAGACTTTGGCTTCGAAGTTTCAGATTTGAATATTAACATTCTCATTTTTGTCTTTTCAGCAGCTTTCTGCTTATTCATAAAATTTTAAAATACATTTTCCCAGGTTGTAAAGTAATACGAAACTCATTAAAGAAAATTGTTAAAAAAATACACAATGAATAAAGAGAAAAATGATCTCACTACCAATAGATAACCCGGGTTAACCTTTTGGTATCCTAGTGTTTTTTTTTTTTCTTCTTTTGTTTTTCTCTAACCAAACACACATGTAAAGTCCATCTTTGTCAGTTGGTATTATATCTACTAAGATGCAATATGCCACCACAGAGTCTCCTAGGTTCTCGACTTCTGTTGTTGTCTCTGAGTGGACATTAAAAAAAAAAAGAAAAGAAGAGAAGTGTGTACTATTGATGTATATGTGTGTGTTAGTGTTCAATGTGTGAGCTACTTAAAAATAGCATGAATGTTTAATTAAGACATAACTGAGTTTTCCCCCTTGGTTCAAATGTCTGAATCAGAAAGCAAAGTTCGGTGGATACCTGAAGTATCTTTCTGGGTTTTTTTGTTTTTTTGTTTTTTTTTTGGAAAGGTAGGGTTGATCTGTTTCACAAGACATGAGGGAAACTTCTCTGTCTCTCTCTTCCAGTTCCCATTGGTCTTAAAGTTGGAAGAAAGTTTATTCAGATTATAGCTATCTTTGCAGAATGTCATTTAGTTTCCTTGTTATTAGAAGTTTTTGCCCCCTTTTGTCCTCCGTGTTTTCACATGAAGATTGTAACAAGAATTTGGCAGGAGCTTTAACAAAAGCTGCTCGCTAAACCTCTGCTGTGAAAGTTTGAGACTTCCCCTAACTCCTTTCTGAAATATTTTTCAGACCCCAATTGCCACGCCGTGTGCTGGCTCATATGGTCAGTGAAGTGTGTCTCCTGCCCCCCAGGAGCCCACCTCTCAGACATGACAGGTACCCAAGGGGATTAGCAAATGGATGGACATGTGCGTGAGATGTCCTGAAGTACGTTGGGGGTGTGCAGTAGGGAAGCTTTGTTTGGCCGGAGACATAGAGGTGAACCACAGGAAGGAAGTCAGAACTTGTTATGTGGCCAAGGGGAGGTGGAAAGAAGGTCCTTCCAGCAGAGAGGGGAGGTTAAATGACAGCCAGTGGGGTTGAGATTGAGGTGTCTAAGGTGTATACTGCTGGGGATGATGAGTGAGCATGCGGGGTTCAGCTCACTGAGGGCAGTGGGAATGGCAAAATACCAACATTTAAATGTTGTTGATGTAAAGAATGTGGGAAAAGAAGGATATGGATGGAAACCTTCAAATACTCCTATGCACAGAGTAAAGGAAGAGAAGAACCCACAAAATGCTACAGAAAAAGCCAAAGGAAGGAGTTCTGGAAGAAGGGAATGATCCACAGTGTCAGGGCAGAAAGAGCCAGGAAGGGAAGGGCTGAGAAGTTGGGGTCATGGGTGACGGTGGCGAGTTTGTATGAGTAAAGCATGGTTGCAGGGAGGGGGCAGTGAGGGCAAAAGAGAGGACAGAGGGGACGGCTGCTCAGGCAGCCTCAGTGTAGGTGGTCAGTGGATTTGGAGAATTTTGGGTAGCCAAGGTCTGGGGGGCATGAGGGCCGGCGAATCGAGGTAGGGACATGGGCACCGAGGACAGAATTCACAACTCTCCCTGCTTTCCTGCCTGGGCTTCAGAGTCTCCCTTTATTTACCTTGGGAATTGCAATGCAGGTCATACTTAGAAAAGCCTCTAGTAGAGTCAATTTGCTTCAAAAGTCAATTAAAAAATCATGTAGGTGGGAAATGGGGCAACAGTGTAAAAGATTTTCAGGAAACCTTTCTCCTTTGAAAATGGGTGAGTGTATATAACTGAGTAAATGGCTGTAATCATGAAAACAAGAAAGCTGTGTTTTCCTCTCCCTGCCTCATTTCAGCTTCATTTGGACCAACAAAATGTCCTTTGCATCTTCCCAGAGAAAGAAATGTAGGGGCTTATTCTCCACCAGGAATCAGGGCAGGGTGGTGGTGGGGGGAACGAAAGGTCGAAGGCTCTTTGCACAATTGCACATCTGAGCTACTCTCAGCTCTACTGGAAGGCCAGGGAACTGGAGCTGCTATGTCCAGAATTATTATTGATTCAAATAATAATTATTACTTAAAAACACCAACCATAATAATGACAACAATAGTAAAAATCACACCCGTGCAAATTCTTACTTTTTATGGTAATAGGTTTGGAGATAATAAATGCCATATGTAGTTATGGCAAATATTTGTAGAAAGTGGATCTTATCATTGGTTTTAGGAATCTCATCTCGTTGACCAAAACTCATCCATTGCACAGTGTCGTCTGCACGTAGGGATCGTCTTCCTTCTTAACAGCAGTATGATCCACTGTCAGACACATTTATCTGATAGACTTTATATGAGGCTAACATATACCTCCCTGTGTCCAAATTTTGACCCCTGGTCTACTTTCTATTCTCAAGAGCAACTCAAAACACATCTAAAATCTCTTTTTTGGGGCGCCTGGGTGGCTCAGTTGGTTAAGCATCTGCCTTTAGCTCAGGTCATGATCCCGGGGTCCTGGGATCGAGTCCTCCATTGGGCTCACTCCTCCTCAGGGAGCCTGCTTCTCCCTCTGCCTCTGCCTCACTCTCTCTGTCTCTCATGAATAAATAAATAAATTTTTTTAAAAAAAAGAAAGGGAAAAAAACCCCTTTTTCGTAGAAGATAACACTTCAGCTACTAGTTGACAATAATTATGATATAAGAATAATCCTTTCTTGCTGTTACAGATCTATTTCGCAGATATTTTTCTCAAACCATTTTTGGGAATTGGTAGGCTTGGGTCCCACCTTTTAAGGTGCTTCCATAGCTGGGATTCCTCCATGGAATATTTTCTCTTGCATAATCCTTTCTCAGAAAATCAGAGGGCATCTTGAGGAACTTGTCACTTGACTCAAATGGCATTAATTTTAATTCATTTTATTTTATCTGGGAATGGTGTAATCTGAATGAAGACCTCAGACTCTGCATGCTGCAGGTCTATGCAAGACTCGCTGGTCCCCCAGTGCCTGAGCCATGCTGGGCCATGTGCTCCTGACTTCCCTTTAAAGCAGAGCTAGAGCTCAGAAGATGTCAATAAAACGTGGGGAACTCAGCAAGGGAGTGGAAAGCTAGCACTTAAGCTCACACGCACCCAGCACTACCACTACATAAATCTAGGTAAAAGCTAACAAGATCCTGGAAATAGCCCCCTGAGGGCTATTCTTCTCCTCATTTCATGTTTTGAGAAAGTCAAGACTTGAAGCTGTGAGGTCCCTTGAGAACTGGGATTTTCCTGAACCCAATTCCTGTGACTTTCCCACCCTGTTTCCTTGCTCATGGAGAAGCTGGTGCGCTGGACATTGGGAACAGTAGGTATGAGAAGAGGGTGACCTGCATGATGGAACTGGAATTAGGAGACAGAGCTCCCTTCTTCTGGAGGCTGCTATCCAGCTTCAGGGAAGATGAGTGCATGGCAAGACTAGGGGACAAGAATACACAATATGTGTTTAGTAATGTTTGTCTGTAATAGTGTAAAAAGATGCAAATCTGAAGATTGATATATAAGGCCTAATTTAACAGTAGAACAACTTATTTAGTCTCTCCTTGGGTCATAGAAAATCCTCTTTTTAAAATGAAATGGTAGTTGACAGGCAAATCGAGATGTTAGAATACTATGCAAAGGTAAGATGGTCACTTTTAATACTTTCATTGTCAATTACTTCCAAGGGACGCTACCAGTCCTTGAAATGTAGAAATTCATCATTTTTACTTTTCCCAGCACACAGTAGGTGCTTAATACCGATTTCTTCAATGAATGAATTTTGACCTTTCCCTCTTACATAAATTTGAATCTTTCTCTAGAAATCTAGCTCCAGAAAAATGTCACTTAGCTAGTGAGTGAGCCTGGCCATCTGCTGAGCATCTGGGCTTGAACATGTCCAAAAAAACTCTTGCGAAGTGATCAAAACAGCGCTTCTTTATGAAAAATGCTGCAAGGAAGAAAAAGTCTCGTCTTGACAAAAGAAAGGAAGGGACAGTGGAGAGGTGACTTGAGAAATAAAAGTCCTTAATTTCAGAAACAGAAAGGTTATAGGTATATCAAGGGTAGAACATCAAGCCTGATGACTCTACCAGGCCCGTGACATAAACAGGCTCACCATATGCTCGACAGGAAATAAGAAAAAGCTATTTTCAAATCTTTTCGAACCTGCTCCCATCAGTATAACTGCTTCTCTCTGGGAGGTAAACCTGTGGCGGAAGTTGAGTGATTAAGTTGTGGGGACAGAAAATTCTCTTACGTGGGCCGCTGTGGACGGAGAGGAGACTCAGGAGAGATCTGGGGCCACACAGCCCCATGCACCATGCAGAACAGGTGGGCACAGACGGGCCCCCTCTCCAGGCGTGTGTGCCCCCGAGACAGGCTGCTTGGACGCTTGGACGGTTTTGTTTCTGAAAATGTGAAGTTGGGAACGTGGCATGAGCTGCAGCCACTGCCATGAACCAGCTTCCTCCCATGTTGAGGAGAATCATGTTTTCAGCCCTCTGTTGGGGGCAGCTCCTGCTGGGAGGAGATGGGTGTCAGAGATGTTGGTGGACAAAGTCGGTGGGTGCCTCCACTTCATGCTCGTGCATGGAGCCCGGGCACTGAGCGGCACAAGTCAGAAATCTGAATATTTACAGCCTCCTACAAAACCTTGGGTCCACATGCAAATGTTTTTCTTTTTTAGCTAAGCTATGGTCAATTGTTCTAAGATGACAGAGTGTACGTTGTATACATTGTAACATATACGTAGACATAAGACATGACTTACTGTAACACCTTTATAAATTCTCATCATCCTGCAAAGAGAATAATTAAAGGTGTTAAGAAGGAACAATTCTCTTCCCTTATTGTTTATTGTATTTTATGGAAGAAATTATACTCTAAAGTGATGTGCACATAGTTAGGCATTTGTGAGACTCCTTTTGCTTGTAGAGAGTCTACTACAATACGTGATCATTACGATAGTGAAATAACTTATATTTTCCTTTTCCTGTTTAACCACAATAAGTATACAACTGACTTTCCAAATTGCCACAGTTTTGAAGGTAATAAGGGCTCTTGAAATGTCATTACATCTTCGGACAATAAGATCTGACAGTCAGCATCTTACATAACCAGCAAGGAAGATTCAAGAGTTGAGAGGGATTGTCACAGATCCTTGGACTAGATAGACAAGACGAGCTTCTGTTCTGTCAGGAATTTCAGCAGATCGCTGGAGATGCTTCGATGGTTTGTGCATCCTCTGAAATTGTGGGCAATGATGGCATATTCCTATTCATTTTTTTCCTGGGGAGAGGCCCATTGTGCTCCCGTGATTCTCAAAGAATAGAAGAACCACCGCACTGGGTCCCCTCCACATCCCCAAGCTGCTTGATCATCCACTGTGAGACCTCATGGGAGCACGTGGAAAGGGGTTCAGAGAGAGAAGTTTGTCTGTGACACTCTCAGGCCACTTCCTGTTCCTCTTCTGAGGTCCGGATGGGCAGCACCCAGGGTGGATCGCCAGGCGAGACCCAGCCAGGGGGCGCAGGGCCGGCTGCCTCCCCTCTCATCCACCTCCTTCCTGGGTTTCTGGATGAGAAATGCATCCCACTAGCTGCCTCACTAAACCTTGGGTTAATTAGACTCAAACTAGCCTTGGCCTCCATTAGCACTTCATTCTCGAACTAACAACCATGTTTTATTCAGCATTTGATTGGCTTAATGATAAGCTTCTCCGTCTTCTCCTTGTGATCCCATTTAATTGTTTACATTTCCTATCAGGCAGGGTCTTCTGTGGTGTGAAACTCATACCCTTTCCTTTCTGTTCCCTTCGTATTTTATAAAACTGTTAATAAAATAGCAACAACTCTGAAAGCTGAGTCACAGTTTGCTAAACTCTTCTTAGGTTTACGTGTTTTTATTTAATCTCATTTAATCTCACCTACATGGTTTTGTTTGGTCATCTCTGAGAGAAGCAGAGCATGAAGAATGCTCTTGTGGAAGAGGGGAAACTGAGGCTTAGGAGGCAGGTGTGATTGGCAGGAACAGCGGGTTCACGGAGCCAGGACTCCAGTCTGGCTTTGCCGATTCAGTGCTCTCTCTTTTCAAGATAAAATTCTGCCTGTATAAAAAACCCATTTACATGTCACGCTCTAGAATGTTCACCTACATTAATTTCTGCGACCTGGGTGCTGCCAAGGTCATTCCCCTCCCCCCTCAGATGGGGGAGAGGCTGTGCCCTCAGCTCTGGCGGAAGAGCATGAGCCCAGAGTCCGTCTTACAACATTAATACGTTTTCCCAGGCCCTCCGTGACAGGGTAGTTTTAGTTCCGTTCTGAGCTTATTTGGGGGAGGATCAGTCTAGTAGAAAGGATCTAGAAGTGGGAATCGGGAAGTCTGGGTCCTCTTCTTGACTCTGCTGGTGAGTGGGGGCGTGACTAGGACAGTTCTATCATTTTTTGGTCGCCTTGCTCTCTTATCTCTGTGCTTGGAACTTCTGTTAGAGGGGGCTCCCCTTTGTTCCAGAGAAAGTGAGCTGTTCTTCCTGAAGAAGGCATCGAGGGGGCTGCTTCCAGGGCCCACGATGGCCCCTCACATCTCCAGGCCCAGCAGCCTGTCCTGCCACCACTCAGGAACCCTGCATTTTCACGGATAAGTTTCTCCAGTTCGAGTGTGGGAACCTGCCCATGGGCCCATGGCTTGCTGGGCCCCACCACAAACGTCCAGAATCAGCAGATCTATCTGTGGGAGGACTGGCCATCCTGCGTTCCGAAGGAGCTTCCGGCCACTGCCCACTGCTGTCTTGCCGAGTGCCTTATGAACGGCAGAGCCGTGGGGCCCGGCTGAGGGCCACTCGACATGACAATGGTGCCTTAATCCCTTCCTACATCCACATCTCATCATCTCAGATTGGGTCACAGTCGTCCAAGTTCTGGGTTTGCCCTGGGGCATTCTGGAAGTCCCTCCTTGACCCTGGCGATGCAAACAACCTCTTTCTGGGTGTGAATGATGCTCAACTCAGAGCCACTTAGCCACAGCCCCGTGTCACACCAATGTAGATTATCCACCCTCATTTTATGACAAAGACCCTAACATTTAAGAGAATCTAATATGCTTCTAATAACGATGACTTTCAATATCTGTATGGCACCTTTCAATTTATATTAAACGAAAGCTTGTATAGAACAATTTTGATTCAAATAGTTCTCTGAAACAGACAGGACAGGTATCATTATCCCTATATTACTAGACAGCAAATTGAGGCCCATAGATTCTCCTTTGTATCCTGGGTTAGTTGCTTAGGCTGCTCTAAGAGTGCCTTATAAACAGCAGACATTTCTTTCTCACAGATCCAGAGACTGGAAATTCAAGATCAGAACGCCAGCAAAGTCGGGTATCTGGTTCATATGGTGGAAGGGGCAAGGGAGCTTTCTGGGGTCACTTTTGTAAGTCCATTCATGAGGACTCCCACCCTCATGACCTAATCACGCCCCAAAGGCCCCATGTCCAAATACCACCACATTGGGGGCTCGGTCTCAATATATGAATTTTGGGGACCACAAAAAGTCTGCAGCATATCCCTATTTGAAATTTCAATAGGAATCCACAGTTTACCTGCATTTTCTCACTTAATCCAAAACATCAACTGTTTTCTTTTATGTATTTTATTTTAGTTTATTTTGTTCTATTTTGGTAAGAACACTGAACATGAGATCTACTCCCTTAATAAGACGACAGGTCATGCTGTACCGTCCGCTCTAGAGATGAGTCGTCTGGCTTGCCTGAAACTTTGTGCTAGTTGACTAGCAACTCCCCATTTCCTCCTCCACCCTGCCCGTGACAACTGCTATTCCACTCTTTGTTCCTATGCATTTGACTATTTTAGATATCTCAAATAAGTGGAGTCAAGATAAAATGTATTTATCTTTCTGTGACTGTCTTATATCACTAAGCATAAGGTCCTCTGTGCTCATTGTGTTGTTGTACATGGTAGAATTTCCTTCTTTTATAAGGCTGAATAATATTCCATTGTATGCATGCGCCATATTTCTTTATCTGTTCATCCGTTGGTGGACATGTAGGTTGTTTCCACATCTTGACTATTGTGAATAGTGCTGCAGTGAACATAAGAAAGCTAATACCTCTTGGAGATCCTGCTTTCAGTTCTTTTGGATAAATATGGAAAGCGGGTTTGCTGGATCACAAGATAGTTCTATTTTTAATGTTTTGAGGAACTTCCATCCTGTTTCCCATTGTGGCTGCAGCATTTTACGTAAATCCCCACCAACCATGCACAAGGGTTCCAATTTCTCCAGGCCCTCCAACACCTGTTGTCTTTCTTTCTTTGGTCACAGACATCTTGACAGGTGGGAGGTGACAGCTCATTCTGGTTTTGATTTGCATTTCCCTGATTAGTGACACTGAGCATTTTTTCATATACCTGTTGCCATTTATATGTCTTCTTTATAGAAATGTCTTTTAAATCTGTAGCCCATTTTTAAATTGAGTTATTGTTGTCCACTTGTTTGTTTTTTTCTTTACTATTGAGTTGTAAGAATTCTAAACATCAATTTTTAATACAAAGACTGGGTCACAGTCATCTTCATAATTAGCGCATCATTTGCTTACCACTAACGTCATCACTTTCATCCTGATTTCCTTCTACTTTCAGCACATCTGGGGTTAAAATAAAGGTGCTTGGGGAAAGAAGAGGATCCTGAGACACATAATTTTCTGATTAATTGATTCTCCAGAAGGCATTACATGCTTTGACCCTAGAAGAATCGTTTTTTACACAGTCTCTGTTCCTTCCTGGATATGTTGGATCTAAAAACTACAACTGAATCATGGGACAGAGACAGAGGATCTTAAAAGGTCTCAGAACATCTTTATAAAGAACAGTATCGGGCACCTGGGTGGCTCAGTTGGTTGGGCGACTGCCTTCGGCTCAGGTCATGATCCTGGAGTCCCTGGATCGAGTCCCGCATCGGGCTCCCTGCTCGGCAGGGAGCCTGCTTCTCCCTCTGACCCTCCCCCCTCTCATGTGCTCTCTCTCTCTCATTCTCTCTGTCTCAAATAAATAAATAAAGTCTTAAAAAAAAAAAAAAAGAACAGTATCAGGACAGAGGACTGAACATATGGAAGGGGCAGGAAATGGGCTTCTGCTCTCCCGAGCCAACCCATAATGTATGTATCTCCTTTTTCTTATGACTCATTTCCTTCTTCTAAAATAGAGAACTGTCCCCTAATAGCTTATCTGGGGTTTCCAATTAGCTAAATTTCTGGTTAAGCAAGATTTTCCTGTTTTATAGCTTATCTTCCAGGCAAAATGATATTCACACCCATGAGGTCTCAGCCTGAGCATCATAAAACTGTGACAGTGGGTCCATTCGTGTTGGGATAATTGTTCTTTGTAAGGGCAACCTGAGCTTTCTTTGACTGTTCTTTATCCTCATACGTGATTTCTTTTTCCCTATTTACCCTTTCCAGTCATTAAAAAAGATCTGAAATCCAAGTACTTAAGCATCTTTCCTGTAGTACGTTTGCCCCTAAGAGGCTTATTATGTTCTGTGAGGTAACAACTAAGCGTGTTAGGCAGAGCACAGAAGAGAGTCCTGTAAATACTTCAACAGAAAAATAATGACCTTCCCAAATAGCACCTGGAAGCCAGCAAATGCATTGAATGACCTCCACAGGACCCTTCACTGGGTGTATCTGGAAATGATCAGGAAGGTCACCATTTTAGAGCTTGTCCCTTCCATGTGAGAACCACCATGTTGTAACTATAGTCAGATCTACTTCTGAATGGGTCCTTGAGGGTCAAGTGACTCACCAAGTTTGTGCCAACTGTACACCCAGACGTGTTGATGGTTATTTTTGTGATATTCTATTGGCATGCTTAGGTCTAATGGTGGTTTTAATTTCATCTGTAGTTTTTATTAATGTATGAAGGGAACAGAGTAAATAATCATGAAGTTTGCACTTGCTGTCTTTCTGGCACCATTTTCTCCCTGTCAGGTATTAGAAGAAATCTTTGGGGAGAAGAAAGATTTCTAATTTTATCCAAAAAAAGCGGGGGGATATGCACTTTAATATTGCTAGTGATGGCTGGAAGGAACGTTAGAGACCATCTAATCCAAGCTCCTAAATTTACTTTTTACTTGAGCTCCAGAATGTGAACTTTGCTGGGTTGTTAGAAGATCCAGTCCGAGGGCCCCGGTTTATGACTCCAGCCATCTTGATGCTTCTGCTTCCCCCAATTCCACCCTGCAGTGTATTGAAATCTCATCCTAAAATTTTCTGGGATCTAGAGAAAAAAAAAAAAGGCACTCATAATCCTGTTATTTCATTTCCAAACTTTTGGTTAATATGTGTATTTGCATCGTGTTAATTGTGTTAATCCGTTCATCCCACGGCTGTATACATCAGGCGCTGTGCTGGGTACTGGAGACTCAAAGATGAACTCAGACTCCAGGAAGGTGGCAGAACAACACCAAAGACAAACCATGTAGGTTTTTGTTGTTGTTGCTTGTTAGTTAGTTTGTTTAGGAAGAGCTACAAAAGTGGAAAATGGGGTATTTTGGAAAAGGAGAGATGGTGAGCCCAGTGTTGGGGTGATCAGGAAAGTGAAATGAAAATCCACATTCACACCCAAAGATGTATGCAAAGAAATTAAGGATGTTAACCTTCCATGCAAAGGTCAAATGACCTCCCACATGGAGAAAAGAAAAAAAAAAACTTTGTAGTGAGGTATCTTTTTTCTTTTAAGAAAGATTTATTTATTCATTTTAGAGAGAGAGAGAGTGCTCACATGTGAGCGATCACACAAGCGGTCACGTGAGTGTGAGCAGGGGGAGGGGCAAAGGGAGAGGGAGAGAAGAAGACTCCCTACTGAGTGTTGAGCCCTACACAGGCCTAGATCCCTGGACCCTGAGATCAAGAGTCAGACACTTAATGGACTGAGCGACCCAGGTGCCCCTGTAGTCATATATCTTAATTTCAAATTCTGTTCTCCTCTTTGTGACCTTGACCAGATTAATTAACCTCTTTGAGCTTCAGTATCCACATCTGTAAAATTGGGACGATACCACATTTTCTTGATTAGAAAAAGCCACTAATTGTAAGAGACATTGTAAATTTAATAATAACTCATCAGAATAAAGGAATATGTCATAACACTCACACACTTTCAGCCAACTGTAATATACCTATAACATTCTATACCATTTCCTCCAACAGCATCAGAATCAAAATATGAATCTTATCTTTCTTTGTATTCAGTGATAGGATGTTTCAGAATTATTTTTACTGTATGAAGTTGTACATCATATCATGATAAATTTTTGTAGTTCATATTCATGATACTTTTTATTTAACACTTTTGTGTTGGTAATTTATTTTTGCGCTGAAGAATGCCAAGCTGTTTCCTACATTTCTTTTACATGTACACTTTTAATTTTCCTTTTAACGAGATTATGGATTATGAACAAATAGCGTCTCGTAAAAGTCAGCTAGAGAAGACTTCCGGACTCAACGTGGTACGATGAGCAGGAGATACAATTTCTTTCTTATGCCCCAAATCCCCAGAAGCAGTGTGAGGAAAACCAACACCATCAAAGGAAAAAACCCTCCACACATGAAAGAACTCAAACAAAAGAGAAATCTAAAAAGTGCTTGAAAGCAAGTAAATTTCAGATCATGAGAGAAATAAAGAGATACCCATGAAAGAAGAACTGGAAGAAATAAAACAAAAATAGGCACTTATGAGAAAAAAATCCCATTAGGGAATTATTGGGGGTGGGGGGTGAATCATTCTAGGTTTTTAGAAGTTGGTGCTGACGTGCTGTTAGTAATGGTGAGGTGGGGATCATTGCCACTAAATTGATTTTTAAAATATCAGGTACAGTGTTCACGGCAAATATTTACGAGTAACAACTAGAAAAAGAAATGGAGGGCATTACATTCAAATGCATAGAGGAAGACAAAATGGAAAAAAGAAAACTTAAGCAGACCAAAAAATGTGGGAAAAGACAAAATACACAATCATGGTAAGTAGAAAACACAAAGTTGTCAGAAATGAGTCCTAATAGGTCAGAACCATGATAAATATGAAAGGATTAAAGGCAAAGAGAAATGTTTACAACAAAATTTCAAAAAGGCTGGAAATTAGAGAATAGAGAAAAATACATACTATTCATATGCTAATAAAAATATATCCAGTGTAGGCAGTGGTCCCAAAGAGAATTCAACACAAAAATCATTGAATGTAACAAAGAAGAATATTTATTTGGAAAGTTAAAATAGATATCAACTTTCTCTTACCAACAATTTAGCTTCAAAACACAGAAAGCAAATTACTGGAGATATAATATAGTTCAGAAACCAGCAAAGTAGATAATAACTCATTACAGCTACAGGTTTGATTAACACAATTAATGAGCTTGAGTTTTTAATCCATGTTAATATTTAATATACATTTGAATATATATTGAAGGTGAGTTTATATGGATGGAAATCTGACATGAATGTGGGTAAAGACACATTAAAAAGTGGAGAAATGAATACTCTATAAAAAGAGTATATTTATTCTTTCTAAACACTAATGGGGGCATGTACAAAAATCTACCGATAATTAGTCCGCTGGAAATTCTAAAAAATATTGATCAAGAACTTCAATGAGAAACAGAAATTTTCAAGACAGATATGTCCACACCCCTTCCAATGCAGAAAGTAAATAGTTATGGGGTCTTTTTCACACAGGGTTATCTAGTACTCGAATGCCACATCAAGTTCTCCTTGCTTCGAAAATTCTATGACTTGTTCTGATCCGTTGGGCCACTTCTACCACCTTTAATTGCATATGACATGCAATATTCCATGTGTACAATGCCTTTCTATAACCAACACTAGAACAAGGTATGATATTTTAATGACATTTCAAGTGACATTTAAAGTTACAATTGGTCTGCTTCTATCAGTGGAAATACCAGAACTGAAATAATAATTGGTTGAATAATTTACTTTTAAGGTTGGCAAAATTCATATGTGAAGGCGATGAAGACTAAGTGTGTCCTAGAATCAGGGAATTCATTAATCTCTACTTTCCTGGGTCGTGGTGAAGGTACGTAAAGCATCTAGTATGCCCGATACAAAATCTCTGTTCAGTACAGCATAAAGTGGGGAGCCATTGTTCAGCCTCTGAGAGAGCTATGAATGCCTCTTCTCCACTGGAAGAACCAGCTTCACACAGGCAGTACAACCATTTCAAGATGCCTCCTGAGGTCGCGAACCATAAGGGACATAGAGCCTCCCAGCCGATGGGAACCTGGAGTCATTCTTTTGACCCCCCCATCCCACCAATGCACTAAGTGAGAACAGTCCTGATATCTACAACCATTTACCCACTCTAAGTCTGGGTTTTCCACAACCACCTCCTCTTTCTTCACCTCTGACAACAGAGGAATCACAAAGTTACAGAGGATTGAGGTTGATGCCAAATGGGTCTAACTGATGAATACTTATTTTTAACCTGAATTGTAGTCCATTATGAAGTTTACTAGGAAGAGAAAACATAGTCAGAGATTGGGGGAAATGATGAAAACACAGCACTGATCCAGGATAAGCTGGCTTTTTTTAGCAAGACTTCTCTTAGGTTGATTTGCCAACCATGTCTGTCAAGGTGAAGGAGGGCAGCAATGCATGGCCAAGCAGCCTTGTCCAGTGACGTGGGAGGGCGGTTCTTAGAACCCAGCTGAGAGTTGTAAGAAGGACTACCCATAGTGTGGGGGGGGGGGGCGGGGAGGGGGGTGCAGAAGGGAGAAGGCAGAGAAAGGACCCTGACTTCTTGTTCCTGGACCCCTCGATTTTCTGCCAGTGCCTCATGTTGAGCCCCCCTGAAACCTGAGGGCAAGGGGCCCTGGTGGGTCAGGCCACAGACTCCAGGGTCATGAGCAGGCTGGGGCCAGTCACTGAGCACTGCTGGTAAGTCTTCTGTATCTCCACTGCTTTTGTTTGATTGACATCATTTGCCAGGGTTCTAATAACATCCGTCTTATGCAATCATCTTCTCCTGTCTTAAGGGGGAAGTGTGGTCATTCACTCACTTGAATGTAAATAGAAGAGGACATGGGTGGAGGACAAAATGGGCATTTTTAGGAGCTTTCCACATGTCCTTCCCTGCAAACACACTCACTTGTTTCACTCATGTGATACCCCTGTGAGGCCGATATTGGAGGTCTCATTTCATAATGGAGGATGCCTCCGGGTGACACATGGATCAGCGAGGTAGGAGGGGAGCCCAGATGAGAACCCGCTGCTCTCCAATGCAACGCTTGTGGGCCGCTCTATCACTCTCCGAAAACTCAAACATGAGGTGGCAGGTGCCTGTGAATTAGGTTTGTTTGCTTTTGTTTTCTTGAACTCTTTATATTGAGATAATTATACACTTAGAAGAGCATTGCAAAAAATTGTACAGAGTCTCCCTACGCCCTTCACCCAGCTTCTCCTAGTAACAGCCTTTCCATCACCACGGCACAGCGATCACGCTCAGACATCACATTGGTGCAGTTGCATTGGATGTATGTCGAGCTTTATCTGTGGATCCCACTAACGTCATGTCCGTGTCCCATCAACCTTTGCAGGATTCCATATCGCACTGAGTTGCAATACACCCTCAGTCTCTGCCACTCTGGGACAGCCCCCCATCTGTCCTTGTCTCTCATGACCTTCATGAATGCTTTTGAAGTGTTCTGGACAGCTATTTTACAGGATGTCTCTCAATGTAAATTTGCTTGCTGTTTCCTCATACTTAGATTGAGACTGGGTTGTGCCAGGGAGCATACCCCAGAGGTGATGGGCCCTTCCCAGTGCACCATGTCAGGGGTACGTGACGTCAGTATGACCCAGTCCTGGTGTTACTAACCGTGCTCACTTGAGTAAGGTGCTGTCTGTCAGGTTTCTCCGCTGTAAAGCTTAAAAGTTCCTTTTTAATTAATAAATTTTTAATTTGAGAGTATCTATGCAAATCTTGTGCTTTTATTTAAACCTCCACCTGCTAAAGTGTGAAAATAGGACAATATCTTGTTGGTGGGTTGCATTAGTTTGCTAGGGCTACCATAACAAGAAACCACAGGCTGGGGGCCTTCAACAATAGAAATGCATTTTCTCAGGGTTCTGGGAGATAGAAGTCTGTTATCAAGGTGTGCACAGGGTTGGTTTCTGCCGAGGTCTCTCTCCTTGGCTTGCAGACGGCTGTCTCCTCCTGCGTCCTCACATGGTCTTCCCTCCATGCACATGCTCCTGGAGTCTTTTCCTCTTCTTCTAAAGACACTAGTCATATGGGATGAGAACCTATCCTATGGCCTCATTCTAACTTAATCATCTCTTTAAAGGCCCCATCTCCTAATAGTGATATTCTGACATGCTGGGGATTGGGGCTTCCACACTGAATTTTGGGGAAGGCACAATTCAACCCATAAAATGTGTGTGTGTGTGTGTGCGTGTGTGTGTCTGCAGGCACACATGGAATTCAAATACACTGGAACACCGGGCAAAGTCAGCCTCAAGTTCAGCACGCTGGGGGCCTCTGGCAGGAAACTGGGGAGAGAAACAGAATTAGAACAGTCAGGCGAAAGCCACCAACGCCATTTGTTACATTGTATTTCTTAGTTGGAATACAAGATACACAGGTTTTCCTGATAGTAAGTTGTGTACTTTTTTTTTTAAGATTTTATTTATTTGAGAGAGAGAGAGAGAGAGCTCGATCCCAGGACCCCAGGATCATGACCTGAGCCGAAGGCAGTTGCTCAATGGACTGAGCCACCCAGGAGCCCCTTAAGTTGTGTACTTTTAAAAATATTTGAGATAGTAGTGAGTACCTGGCTAGCGATCCTCACAAAAGACGGGAAAAGAGAGGGGGAAAGTAACCCAGAAGATTTCTCCAAAACATAATTTTTGAAAGGGGCACTCAGATTTTGGAAGGAAAATTAAAGTTGAAAGGCTTCTAAATCCCTGCCTAGGAAAGATAGAGGAGGATCTGTACATAAGACCTCAGCAAGCCAGGCTGCTGGAGTTCGAGGCCGCAGTTCAGACCCTCCTCACGGAGTGGGGCCAGGCTCTTCACTTAAGTATTTGCAATAACCCCTGTCCGACAGCAAGCGTGAATGCCAGCCCAGCGGGGCATCGGGGATCCTGAGGCTCTAACAGTTGTGCACGCTCCTGCGTCTGAGGGGAACTGGCTCTCTGCGGATATTCTAGGTGTAGCCTGGGCACTGGATGGGAACGGGGTTCATCAGGCCGTTCCCGGGTGTCAGAGCCTCGTTAAATAACACATCTGCCTTCCCAACTGCCAACTCTTCTCCCTGTTACCTCTGTGACATCGTTTGGATACACTCTGCTATCTCATCTACTGCTTACTCTGTAAAAATTCCATCACCCAGGGGCGCCTGGGTGGCTCAGTCGTTAAGCGTCTGCCTTCAGCTCGGGTCATGATCCCAGAGTCCTGGGATCAAGCCCTGCTTTGGGCTCCCTGCTCGGCGGGAGACCTGCTTCTCCCTCTCCCACTCCCCCTGCTTGTGTTCCCTCTCTCGCTGTCTCTCTCTCTCTGTCAAATAAAATCTTAAAGAAAAAAAAAATTCCATCACCCACCTTGTGGATAATGGGCTATGGGCTGGGTTTGAGGGGCATGTGTGTGCATTTCTCTGTGTGTATTTGCCTCCATCAAGCACGGTGCATCAGTTCTCTGCTCAGATGCCACCAGCTGATATCTAAAATGACAGAAATGATAGGTCAGAGTGTGTGCAAATTTGCTTCCTACTTTGGGGGATGGGAATGGGGCAGGCTGTCTTATTTGGGAGCCACGAAAAATAGGTGTTGGCGTGTAACGCTCCACTTGGACTAGACCTTTGGCTCTCTAGCCCAAATCTACATGTTTGGCTTCCTCTCTCATGCCATACTAACAGATTTTAGATGCACGTCCCTGCATCCTCACTAATGGTGTCCCAGTCCGGGCGCAAGCCCACACACCACCATAGCATTTACGCCTTCACCTTCTTCTCCTCCAGCCCCACTATTCACATTGTTCTTTTTCTTCCAAGTCCGAACTGAAGTCTGCTTTCTCTGACAGGCTTCCTGGACCATCCACTTACGGTTTTCCATGAACTCCCACGGATTACTCTTTTATGACATTTATAATGCTCCTGTCCTTCTGCCTTGAATTACAGTTAATTGCTATGCATCTTCATTTAATTCAACAACTGTTTGTGAAGAGCCCACCCTCCACTTGATGGGCCCTGGGAATGCAGGGCTGAACAAAACGCCTGCCGCCAAGGAGTTTGCAGTCTAGCGAGGAAGGTAGTGACAATAAATAAAAATAATAAAAAATAACAAGTGCTCTGAAGGAATCTAGTAGGTCCCTGAGAAAGACAATAAAAGCAAGAACCTATTTATGGGGACAATTGGGCAAGCTTTATTAGAAAAATGGCAAGGGGGGATTTAAACTGAGGGATTAAAGGAATTGACAGATTACTTGCTAGGTGGGGAGTGTTTGGGGAGGCCTCATAGCATAAAGGACCATGGCATCTTGGAGTTAAAAGGTTTAAGAGATGAAAATATGCAGGAATGGTGAATAACGAGGTTCAAATTCGGGCAGGTGTCACCCCTTAGATTTAGGATTCATAAACCAAGGCATGTTGTGTGGATTGTTTTCCAAGTCTGATGGGTGATGGAATTTGTTCAACACTGAGCCTTGAACATGTGTCAACTTTGCGCCAACTGGCCTCCTGTACAAAACCACGTCGATCACATAGAAGTACAAGATGAACAACATGCTGTATGAAGTGTAATAAAGACTTCGATGAAAAAGGGAAAGCAGCGAGAACTCGAGGCCACAGCAGTGATAGGTGGTCAAGCCCTAGCATCTCAGTGGTCCATTACTGGGGAAAAAAAATACCCTAAAGCTGAATTGCTTAAAATAATAATGATTTATTATCTGTCACAAGTCTGTGGGTTGACTGGGCTCAGCTGGGTGGCTCTTGCTCCCCCTGGTATGGCTAAAGTTGTGCACAAGACTGCATTCATCTGGAGATCAATAGGGACTGCTCCAGACATACATTCTATTTTATAACATACTCTGCTTTAAGTTTCCATTATTTATGAAGCAAATTAAATGTTTTAATACATCACCTCTATCACAACAATTCTGAAAATGCAGAATTATTATATGACAAAACCTAAGGCTTAGTGGCGTTGTACCCCATCATGGAGTTTATAAGTATAAGACTGATATCCTGGCCCAAGACTGCCTGTCTTACTCCAGAGCCCATCCTGTCTCCAGCACACAATGCTGACTCTAAATTATGGCAGCACCTTATGAATTACTGACACGATCTCTTCTTCAGAGTAAGGGTCTTAAATGCAATGGAACCAAGGTGGGAAGGTAGTTTTATGGACACACTATTGCTCTCAGACAACTTGGAACCTACATGCAATGTGACAAAACTTATTTTTCCAAATCCGAGATCCATGAATTAGACCTCCCATCAATATTCATCAACTCACCCTTTTATTCATTCATTCATTCATTCATTCATTCATTCATTCATTCATCCATCCATCCATCCATCCGACCGTCTGGATATCTCTGCTGTCCTTACTGGGAAGGGGTCAAAGAAGGTGAAACCTCATGAAGTTAGGATCTTGTGGTTTCACAGTCTCTGAGCTGGAAGTCTTCCCGAGATAATCAAGTACGATTTTCTCGTTTAACACAAGAAGAAACCCGGACCAGAGAGGGGAGGCCATTTTACAGGGATGCATATTAGTTAAGGTCAGAGAGAATGAAGTTCTATGGGTGTGCACGTCTTACTCAGCCAAGCAGCGCCCCCAGTGCCTGAAACCCTGCTCCTGGAGAGACATTCCTTTGTGTTTAAAGCCCAGTGAATCCGGGAGGCCTCCTGCAATGTCAGTCCCTCTGCAAGTAACCCAGTAAACCATGCAATTGTTATCATTCTAATGTGAATTGGTCTGTTAGGAATTAACACACTGGTAACCTAGTAAATCTCTGGTGTAATTACGAGTCCATGGATTTCAGACCAATAATATCCAGGCTTTGGAGTCAGATAACCACGAAATGCTTGTTTCCCTGCTTCCCTGCTGTGTTCTTGGCCACATCACTAAACCTCTCTACATCTCCCCCGTTTCCTCCATAAAATGAAGAAAAAAGCATTTTCCGTATATGATAACTGTGAATATTCAGATTAGGTCATATGTTTAAACTCTTAGCTTAGTACATACTCAGGAATGGCATGCACTTTTCTGTTTTGCAGTGTTAAATGTCCATAAATGGACAAGGGGGCTTCGACAGGTGGTGAGTTTCTTGTTGCTGGAGGTGTTCAAGCAAAGTATAGGACATACCCAGCACAGTGCTGACCACATGTGAGGCTCTCAGGGAATACTCCTGTGAGGTCAACTTCACGGGCTTTTGCCTCCTACCTGTTCATTAGCACCCTCGCCCATACAGTTTATCCCATGATCACGCATTCCTACATGACATGTTTGGGGACACGCTTCATATACTTATGAACTGGTCTTCTCCTGTGAATTTGTACCACCCCTGTCTGCTGCATCCTCGGAATACCCCCACAGTGCAGCTCTTCCTAGGTCAGTGGATCCTACACCAGGAGTGACAAACATGGCCATATCGGTCAGATAAACGGAGATGTAGTCCAACGACCAGGCAACAGAGAGGAGCAGAGATTGAGAACAACCAGAGATCACAAGTTCCTTCTGAAGGGGCAGCCGATTGCTGCAAAGGGGGCATGTCAGAGCAGTGCCACCAGACCTTTTTATATTTCAAGCTGAGCCTGATTTCCAGTGTTGGCAACTAATTCAAATATAAAGCACTAACGTCAGTAACTGCATGAGCTCAGTACGACGTATTTGCAGGTGAATTTGTAACCTCACCCTTAAAACTTTGGCTGTTCCCCTGGAAGCATTGTCTCTTGAGATAGCTAAACAGGAGGTTGTTTTTCCACTGCTGAGATGAATTCACTTTTTTAATATGCTAAAGTATGATTTTGTCCATAGAGATTAATAATTTGCCAAATGCTATTTCTTTGCCCTAAACTAGAATGCTTAATCCCATGGAATATATTATGTGTCATTATGTCAAGAAGGGAATTGTAGATTTTCTAGCCTTGTGTGCATTTTTTTTTTTTTTTTTGGATTAACGTTAATGATGCTGGCAATTTCTACAGTAGACCTTTGAAGTGAACTCGCATTAAGTAGAATGTTTTCTTTTTGGCCAAGTCAGGATTGGCATTTAGTAGGTGTCTCTTATTCCTGCATCAGAGCAAATTGTTAAGAAAGTAAAGAGGACGTGCAAAGAGAGGCATACTAGCCAACCATTCTCACGGCCACAAGGAGGTCCTAATCTTCCGACTCCAGCTGCTCAAATGAGGTAAAACCTGATTTTCCTATTAAAATTCTTTTTTTTTTTTTAATCCTGTGGTCTGTTTCATTGACTTCAAGTACTCGACTTTCAATGACTTCAGGTAGGTTTCTAGATTTGCACTTATGAATTATTATAGTATTCTCTAGCAGCACTACTGAGAAAAAGTATTTTTTAATCATTATTTTCATCAGTTTTTTATTCCTGAGTTAAAACATTAATATTATAAGAGAACAAAAACCCAGTGATGCCTAAGGGGACAGAATGCTTTTGAACAATTCAGTAACATTTCAAAGACTGACCTACTAGTTGCACGGTCTTAGTGGGAAAAATAATCAACTAAAAACCGTAAGATTTGGAATCATGCAATCACGGATTTGAGTTCTGATTCTGCCACCACATGGCATGTGACGTTTGAGTTTTTCCCTAATGACCCTGAGTGTCCATTTCCTCACTGGAAGGATGGAGTGGAACGCGTCCCGAGAGGGCAGAGGGACGGTGCGATGTGGTGGAGCATATTCTGGGGCCGGGGGTTGTGGGGGGCCAGGGGCAGAGAGCATGCACAGAGCAGGCCCAGGGCGGCCTCTCTTCACAGGCTTGCCTTCCCCCTGGGGGATGCCATTGCCTCAGGCTTTCAACAAGCTGGGTACTTCTCTTTCAGTCCAGTAGAGATGGAACCTGCTCCCGTGGGAGAGCGGGACACGAGTGCACGTGTCCTGTTTGCCTGCTCATTCTCTTTCCGTGCTCTGAAAGTCTCCCGGCTTTTCTTTCAGCATTTGCCCCCCAACGCCCATAATGAGCACTCACTGCTGACCCTACTCTCCGTTCTCATTCTCTGCTCTCTCTCAGTCAGGGCTCAGAAGGGTGCTCAGCAACTGTGTTGGTATGAATGGAGGCTTCTCTGTGCCACTTTCTCTGACCAGCCTCCCTGATCCAGATTCCTGCCGGCCGTGTGTCTCCCTGTGTCCTCAGCCTAGTTCGTTCCTCTACTTAGCAGGGATCACCGGCTGTTGAGGTGTTCCCTTGTGCCTTACCCTCTGTGAGGCTGGTGCTCCTGGGGAGCCAGAGCTGCTCTTACCAGAGTCTGTGTCCCTTCTTTCCAGAAGTTTCTTTCTTCATAGCTGACATCTCAAGTATTTGTTGAGTGTAGGTCAACCAAAATCTCAAGGTTTTAGCTTAAATAGATGATCTTTCAGATTTAGAATTAGACTCCCCATCCCCTTAAAAACCTTTTCATTCTCAGCCTCTTTTCCTTCTGGGCTTTTCAGGTCTCGGAAGGGAGTCTTAGCCTCAACCACATTCCTACTGCAGCCCCCCTGAGCCAGACCAAGGCCCTGAGCAGATTAGCTGCTCCTACTGAGAAGGATGGGCATTCCCCTGGGGCAGGAACTGTCGGGCACTGGGCCGAGCTCGTGCTCACCGATTCCCAGCACCCCTTTCCTGTCACCAGTCTGGTACCGAGGTATGGCTGCGGGGCAACCGGTCCAGGAATAGGCCCAGACACCCAACTGACAGAGCACCCAGTTGTCCCTAAAAATTGGAATTTAACTGAGGCCAGTTTGTTGCAGTTTTCTGGTTGATTTCTGGATTGTTGAGTGGGCGGGCAAGGGAACATCGTTGCTATTAGATGAGTACTTACTCCTCCTGGATCTGGGCAAGCAATGTGTGCCTTTGAAACAGTCATGAGAATTAAGTAAATGACAAAACCAGCATCTGTACAGGGAAGGTCAAGAAAGTAACCTCACGGACGCGATTTTACTGTGTTCACCAACTGTTTTAATTCACCGTGAGCCCAGAAGGATTTCAGCAGTACAGACAGATACGATGGGCATCTCGTGCAGGGGACGATGTGTACCACGATCTCCTGCATTCAGAGAAGGAATTAGGCTTCTAATTAATTGGAAATAAAGCCTTGAGGCTCATAAAGTTTGTTGCCTCATGAATCACCTACTGTGATTGTCTTCTGACAAAGTAATTCTATGTGATCGAAATCTTCAACTCATAATCCTAATAATGAGGTTCAAAATCCTGAGGCTTGGAAAGGTACATTTTCACAATAAAGCATAAACACACATGGTCACTTTTTTTTAAATTTTTTTAAAGATTTTATTTATTTATTTGACACAGAGAGAGAGAGCACAAGTAGGCAGAGCAGCGGGCAGAGGGAGAGGGAGAAGCAGGCTCTCCGCTGAGCAGGGAGCCCGATGTGGGGCTCGATCCCAGGACCCTGGGATCATGACCTGAGCTGAAGGCAGCCGCTTAACCGACTGAGCCACCCAGGCGCTCCCACACATGGTCACTCTTAAGCACCCCTCCACTCGTTGAAAAATACTTAACGAGCATCAAACCTTCGCGCCCGGTGTTGAGCAAGCCTCAGAGTTATATGCAGGGAGTAATAAAAACAGACCCACTTCTTGCCCTCATGCAGCTTTCTATTCAGTATGCAAAAAAGACATTAATTCAATAAACACAAATGAATATGAAAATGAAGTTTATGGTAAGTGCTGTGAGAATATATGTACTTGGAATGGCAGACCCTAAAAATGAATGTGCAAGTGTCTAGTTACAGATTTCAAGCAAACAGGAAACGACTGGGAAGATGAGCAGCCCTGCCTTTTTCCTCCCTCATCTCCATGCTGCCAGTCTTTATGTTTGCATGAAACCTTTTCCTCATCCCTAGCACAGTGCCCATCACATTGCTGAAGTCACCTGTCCGTCCTTCATTCCACATCCTGAACTCCCAGGGCCATGATAAGGACCGGGTTGTACTCACCTTGGAATTCAGAAGGCTTATAGGTCTGGCATGGAAAGCTGCCCAGTTCAATGGATGGAAACTTCGAAGCCTAAGGGAGTCTTGAAATGAGTAAACCTAACCATCCGTAGAACAGGCATGGCTCCATACAACATCAGTTTACCGGTTGAGGTCACAGATGTACCTATTCAGCCATGCTTCCTCCAGGAAGAATGGGGTTGCTTCCAGTGAAAACCAGTACCGTCATCATAACCCTAACTTGGGAGAAGATTGCTGGGGAGTGCCACAGTGGACTGGGATGGCATTTAAGAGCCTGCTGCACCACTCATAGTTAATCTTGGGAAATCACTGAAGGTACCAATGGGTGTAGCTAATAGCAATCAAAGGAACTACGTTGTAGTCATTCAACAGCTAGACTCAGTTTCCCATCCAGTTGTGGGACGAGCTATAGCTGTTCTGTTTTCTGTTGAATGAGGAGGGTGGGCGAGTCATTTCCAAAGGTAGTGTGGTGTCATTTAAAGACTCCCAGACTTGGCCTCAGAAAAGATGTATTCAAAACCGGAAATTCATCCTATGTGAGCTCTGTGAACTTAACAATTATTTTATCTCCCTGAGACTTAGATCTCCCATCTGTCAAACGAGAGTATCAAGTATATATGATACAGTCTTTTTTGGTGAGAATCAGATGAGATAGTAAATGTAAAAAGGTTTTGTTAATTGAATGTACAATATAAATTTCAAGATATTTCTCCCATTCTGATAGAGAACCATTCCCCACCCCCCAAAACAAACAAACAACCAAACGAACAAAAAACTCTTTTCTCTGCAACCAAATCATTTCTCCTTTTGAAATTCCCAGCCCATAGTAAAAGTGCCTGAAAAGTAGCAGGTGCTAAATAACTACTTGTTGCATGAGAGAACTAATAAAGAACTCATGATACATTTCCAAGGCAGCTGTTTGGGATTAGTGGGAATTTCTGAGGCCCCATGAAGCTGCAGGGCTCAATCTATAGGTGAAAAACATGACCTTGTGTCCTCGCTAACCATTCCAAAACCCACACTGAATGTGCCTGCTCTCACGCCTGGCCCTCTGCTAGCCATTCATTTCCATCAAGTCTGTGTTGTAACAACGTGGCAGGATACCCCACCTGTGCCGTGGAGAATGAGGAGATTCTAGTACCAATTTCATTGTTTACTTAGCTGTGAGATGATCAGCAAATTAAAAAACAAAACAAACTTGACAACTAACTTAGCATTCACAACCTACATAAACTTTCTAGACTGAATGTTGATTCATTACACTATGTCGTATGTGTCTTTGAACTACAGAACTGGGATCTGTGAGACTTTTTAAAAAGTTTTATGATTAAATAATATTTTACTGACTATTAATAAAGGTTTTATGATAAAATACATCGCTCCTTCTTCTACTGTTCCTCATTTTACCTCATCTTCTCCTCAGAGGCAACAGTTTTCAATTTTTTTTAGATTTTTCTGAGGCTTTAAAAACATTTATATGCCTACTATCTTTTGATTAATCAATTTTAGATATTACCTATCTAATTTCTATCATGGCAGATGAGAATTTAGTTCTCCTGTACCACCGTTTTCTTCTTTTTGCTCCCCAGTTCTCCTAAATTGTAATTTTGAAAATTTTGGTTAAATCAATATTTAGTGTTCTTACTATTAGGCTATGCAAACATTCATAGCTTAGCATTGTAGTGTATTATGATTACATTTCCTTTATGTTTTTCTTGAAGTTAATAATTGTTTTGTATTTCTTTGGATTTTTTTACTCCTCACTCATTCTTTCAACATCTTCCTCTTTATACAATTTTCTGCAAGTTCAGTCACATCAAGTAATTTATCATTTCATATTTTCTTTCTTGGAGATGCTCTGGGAGACCTCATTGTCTTCCTTCAGGACCGGATGCTCTCTAGGATACCTGCGTAGCTCTGATCCTGGGCTTCACATCACGAGCATCCTGGGAATTACCCTTCTCTTGAGTAGGAGTCTTGCATTCTGCATCTTATGACTTCTTTTCTTTCCTGTCTCCTATCTTTTGTTGTTGCTAATGCAAAAAGCATAGTGAAAACACCCTCAGTTGGTCTGTCCTGAGTCTTACAGCTTCCACGCATCCAGGTGTTATCTGGAGTCCCCCTTTACCATCATCCTAGAAAACTATTTTTCTTCTTTTATGTTCCATTTCATCTTTTCTGTATCCCATATCTTCTTGTTTAATTCCCTTGCTTTGCTTTCCTCATCAATTTTCTGAGGAAGTGAATATGAGAGGTAAATTTTTTGAGAGCAAGCATGTCTGAAAATGTCTCTCATTATATAAGATGTAGGCTGGAAATAATTCTCCTTCAGAAATTTGAAGACGTTCTTCTATTTCTTCTTCTTCCTCTCCTTCTTCTTCTTCCTCTCCTTCTTCTTCTTCCTCTCCTTCTTCTTCTTCCTCTTCTTCTTCCTCTTCCTCTTCCTCTTCGCCTTCTCCTTCTTCTTCTTCTTTATTTTTTAGGTCCCAGCTTCCTTTCATAAAATCTGAACTCATTCTGTTTTTTTTAATTATTTGTAAACAAATTGTTTTTTCTCTGTGAACTCTTTTAGGGTTTTTTCTTTGTTCGTACTGCTCCCGATAATGCTTCTTAATGGGTATTTTAGATTATTTTTGTTGCAATAATGCTGCATAACAAATGGCTCCTCATATCAGTGGCTCTTCTCACTCATGGGTCTGCAGGTCAATTACCTATGGTTCTGTGTATATTTATGGGTCAAATTCAGGTGCTGTGTTTCTCATTTGGGACCCAGGCTGAAGGAATATCAGCTTACTGAAGCATTATCTTCTCAGGGCACAAGGCAGAAGGGAAAGGAGTCAAGTCAAATGACACACGCACATGTGAAGTTGTATTTCGTTGTATTTCATTGTCTGGTGCAAGTCACATGGCCAAACTCAACATCAGAAGAGCAAGGAAGTTTCTCTGCCCACAGCGAAGCAAGGCTGGGTGAGGAAGGGAAGGAGAACAGATAGATAACTACTGCTATCACCCACCGTGGGGACAGAGCTTCATCCCGTGCATGGGTAATGACAGGCCATTTCAGTAGAGAAACTCATGTCTTTCACTTCTGAGAAGTTCTTTTGAATAACTTTATTCATGATTTCCTCCACTCTGTATTCTTTGTTCTTGATTTCTAGAACTCCTGTTTTCCCATCACCATACCTCTTGAACTTGTGTTCTGATTTTCTTTTCTTTCTTAGTGTTACAACTCTTAAGTTCTTTTTCTATTGTTCGAATCACTTTTATCTTCTAGCTCTTCTATCAAAAGCTCTTTCCATTTCAGCAATCATATACGTATATACATGTACACATATTATATATGTGTAAGTATGTATATACATATACATTATATATGTGTCATTCTTCAAGAAGGCTACTTTTGTTCTTTGCTTCTCTTACTTTTTGGAAGATATAATATAGTTTTGTTGATGTTTTCATTTTTCTCTCCGCATAATTTCTGTTTCTACTAAGTTGTGCTTTCTATGTGTTTTAGTCTCTTTCATGCTAGAGGATTCCTTCAAGAATCCTTGGTCATCTGCACATATTTTAAAACAGAGTATTAAGAAGCTGGGTGCAGACACTGGGTGCTTGGGCAGGGTTTGTCAGCTGACCTGGGTTGGCCATTTCTTGGAGACTTCCTGATGTCAGTGTTTCTAAGTTTTTCTTCTGAGGCTGGCTGGGATTTTACTTTATTTTTTAAAAGGATTTTATTTATTTATTTGACAGAGAGAGACACAGCAAGAGAGGGAGCACAAGCAGGGGGAGTGGAAGAGGGAGAAGCAGGCTTCCCGCCGAGCAGGGAGCCCAATGCGGGGCTCAATCCCAGGACTCTGGGATCATGACCTGAGCTGAAGGCAGATGCTTAATGACTGAGCCACCCAGACACCCCAGGCTGACTGGGATTTTATAAAGAAGACTTAGAATCTTCTACCTGGAGAGGAAAGAGTGGCTGTCATAGGAGTACAGAGATGAGAGAGCTGGGAGTCTCAGACCGCAGTCCTCCGTAGGCTCCTATCCACTCATTACTCTTATTTGATAAGGGTGCCTCTGCCACCCCGAAATCCTCTGGTACCAGCTTCAGAGAATAAAATCCCCCAGTCTTCAGACCTGTGCCTCTAAAACAAATAATACATTATATGTTAAAAAAAAAAAGAAGAAGAAGAAGAAGAAGATGGCAGGAGAGGAAGAATGAAGGGGGGAAATCGGAGGGGGAGATGAACCATGAGAGACGATGGACTCTGAGAATCAAACTGAGGGTTCTAGAGGGGAGAGGGGTGGGGGGGATGGGTTAGCCTGGTGTTGGGTATTAAAGAGGGCACGTTCTGCATGGAGTACTGGGTGCTATATGCAAACAATGAATCATGGAACACTACATCAAAAACTAATGATGTAATGTATGGTGATTAACATAATATAATAAAAAAAAATCCCCAGTCTCCCACAGGAGAAATAGGGCAGCAGCTTCGTGCGTGGGGAGGGGATTGCCTGGTGCTGTGAGTTATGGAGTCTTCTGAGGACTCTTGCCACAGATGAAGTTAGTTTTTCTTTTTTTCCACTGCAGTTCTAGGATTTGCTTTCTTGGATTTGCTACTCCAACTACCAAAATTTGGTGTCTTCTCTCCTACTCCCCCATTTTTGGGCTCTATGTCTTTTTTAAAAAAAACCCTTTCAGTGCAGTTTTAGAGGAGGAGTAAGAAGAAGCAAAAATAAATATGCATGTGGTCAATCCACCATTTTTTTTTTAAAGATTTTATTTATTTATTTGACAGAGAGAGAGATAGTGAGAGCAGGAACACAAGCAGGGGGAGTGGGAGAGCGAGAAGCAGGTTTCCTGCCGAGCAGGGAGCCCGATGTGGGACTCGATCCCAGGACCCTGGGATCATGACCTGAGCCAAAGGCAGACACTTAATGACTGAGCCACCCAGGCGCCCAGTCAATCCACCATTTTTACTTACAAGTAAAAATCATCTTATATTTGCCTTTTATCCAGATTCCTATTACAAGAGCAATGATAACATCTGCTTGAAACATTTTCAGCTGTGGTGGTCCTGGAGGAGAGAAATGACATACTCTATGGTAGCAATTTTCAAGAAGGCTGATCCTTGAAAAGTGTAGTAAAAACAGTGATCAGTTACTGAATTACCATAATAGGTCAAATGCTGCCTTGGCTGACCTACATATATTCTATCTAGTCCTCTGCAAGCTCATTTTGTTTCTTTGTTTGTTTTATTGTACGTGGACGATCAGAGATAGAGTTTAAAAGGAATTCATCCAGAATGCTCAGTCGGTAAGGAGTGAGCTGGGTTGAAATCCAGAACCTGATTCAGAGACTTTCGCTTGTGTTCCATTTGACTTTTCTATTTGTTAATTAACGTACCTTGTAGACAAGTAAATAAAAGAGTGCATTAGGAGAAGTGATGAGAGAGAGAGAGATGGATCTCAGCAACTTCTTTTTTTTTTTAAGACTTATTTATTTATTTGAGAGAGAGACAGAGAGAGAACGTGAGGATGCGGGGAGAGGCAGGGGGAGAGGAGAGAGAGAGACTCCATCCCAGGACTCCATTCCAGGACCCTGAGATCATGATATGAGCTGAAATCAAGAGTTAGATGTTTAACTGACTGAGCCACCCAGGTGCCCTGCAAATCAGCAATTTCTTGATGATCCATGTGGCGCCACGTCATGATTAGAATGAGGAAAAAGGGTGATGATTCCTTCCATCAGTACCCTCTTTCTCTCTCTGTTTCTGTTATACTGAACCAATCCTAAAGCCAATACTGAATTACAGTTCTTCAGTGACAGGTGGACTTTAGAGGGAAAACCCATAAAACTAGTTGTTTTTAAGCATCCATAGAACTGGTTGGTTTTCCCTGAAGCTCTTGAGGATGAAACCAGCACTTGCTGATTACGTCAATGAGAACAAATGAACTTTATGTTTAATAGACTGTGGACAGCATGACCACTATGTGGCCTGATTCAATTATGAACAGAATTAAACCTCAACTTACTTTGCTGAGTTAACACTCAGCACAAAGGTCAACACTTGGCTATCTCAAGGACATCTCAAACTCAACATATCTGATACTGTCCTTGTAATCTCTTCTAAACCTGCTCCCCTCTGTTTCTCCCACCTTCATGGCACAGGCAGTAGCTCCCTGCTGTAAAAACCAGGAAACTAGGAATGATCTTTGAAATACTCCCACTTGTTATTTTTCCACATCAGATCCATAAACAAATGTTCCAAATTTGATTATTCATTAAATATTCTCTACCGCCAACCCCCTGACATAAGTTCTCCTCCATTCTTACCTACATTTGACTGTAACTAGTTTACCAACATCTTATCATGGTTCCCTCTAGTTCACATTTTTTCTCCTGTAGCATGAAAACTCTGATGTCTTTCCACCACTTTTAACATAAAAATCAGATTCTTAAACAGCCAATATGGCTCTGCTGACTCTGTCATCTGCTTACTTTTCAGGGTCTCGTGTTTTCTACTTTCTTTGCATTTTGTCTGTCAGGTATGGAAATGTGCTAGTTCCTTCCCACCACATGGCCTTTGAACATGCTGTTCCCACATTTTGGGGAGCTCTTGTCCAACTACTTTGTCTAATTAACCCTACTTTTCCTTCAGACAACAGTTCAAAGCTTGTTTTCTCAGAGAGAATTTCCTTGACCTCTTAGTTTGCTTGTAATAAGATCTCATAGAAAATTTATTTTTCTTCAGAGCATCCATCTGCATGAGACATAATCACATATCTCTTGTTATGATTATTTGATTCACCTCTCTCACCAGCCAATGAAGGTAGAATGCTTATTCACCATTATATCTCTATAGGTGAGGACTGTGTCTAGCACATAATAAATGCTTAATAAATAAGAACTGTGGAATCCATGAGAGGTAGGACCGAGCATAATTCCTTTATCACACTGGCAATCCAGTACCGTTAGGTGCTCAATGACTATGTGCTTAAATGCACGAGTGAGTGAAAGATTGAATGAAAGAAAACGTTTTGTTAAAGATAAGGTGGGGCACGTAGGGAAGGATCAGTTCAGTAGAGGGAAGAAGGGAGAGCAGTGAGGATAGCTCCCCAGAGGCCAAGACAACCAAGCTAAAGAGGAGCATGAGTTCCTAGCCTGGTGCATAGAGTAGTGTGAACAAAGAGAAGAGGAGGCCTGGTCTAGGAGGGAAATCCTAAACATTTCAGCCTGGTTAGGAAGTAAGATATGAGAAAGGAAGGTATTTATGAGCCTGCTCCAAAGAAGACCCAGAAGAAATGTGAAATAATCCTCCATGAGTAGATCTGACAACAACAAGGATGAGTCAGAAAGAAAACAGGCCACAGGAACTTCCTCTCTGTACAAGGCATGGAACACACACATTCGAGCTCCACCAGCTCCTGGGTGTTTGATCAACATAGAGCTTCAGCTCGGGGAAAAAAGGAGCCAAGGCCAGTGCTCAGATGATGGGGGCACTGTAACTGAGCTAAAGCGATTAGTCTCAATGGATAAATATGAATGGGCTGTAGAAACAACAGGCCTTAGGCTTACAAAATCAAGACAGAAAAACCTGGTGCCAAAATAGCGTAGGGCTTTAATACCCATTTCTGCCCAGACAGTCAAAACAAGAGCTGGAAAACATATTTCTCTTGCACTCCTGAGAATTTGCTGGGACTCCAATTACCATTAAAATTGCCCTCCACAGATCCTGAGAGGCCCAGCGTGGACCTCCCATGCACACAGACCGAGGCAGCCTGGCATCCCCACTCTCCCCATCCATCCACTTCTCCCCACTCCTGCTTCCTGGGGTGTGGGGCCACCATCCATGTGGCCAAAAGCACCAACAAGTCACGACCACAACAGCTGGTGCTGCTTCATTCTCATGCACAATTCTTTCCAATTTGATGTGTTTCTGTCTTACTCATTATTTATGTGGACTCATGCTTCTTTAATTTCTACAAGAACTCATCTTTGCCTGTCAGAAGCTCATGTTCTTCCCATTTTCTGTCATTGCTCACCTGTTACTCTTTCTAATCAAATTCCTCCTTATTTAATTCCATTGACCACCACAAATTCTGTCCCCCACTGACCTCATATCTGTCACTGGCATCCTGGTCCCCAGGGCACCTCTGCTCCGGTTGGTCCCAAAGAACCTTACTCTGTCTTTCTCACTCTGCCTTGTCTTCAGCCAATGAATACTGAGTCCTTAGGCTTTCCCTGCCTATGCTTGCAATCATGTGCAATGTCAAGAAAGGCCAGATGTCTAGAATCTGGCATGACTGATGTTTTAGGTGAAGTCTTCTGAATGCAGAGGTTCCACAAATACCTTAGGGGTCTCTGCCAGTGACAGAGATAATCAGAGAATATTGTCAGTTAAAGTTGAGATCTGGAAGATTTTTCTCAATAGAGACTCATCCCCTGGAGCCATGTAAACACCTTGCCTTTTATTTTACTTATTTTATTTTTTAAATTTTTTAAATTTTATTTTATGTTATGTTACTCACCATACAATACATCATTAGTTTGTGATGTGGTGATCAAAGATCCATTGTTTTCGTTTAACACCCAAGTGCTCCATGCAGTACGTGCCCTCCTTAATACCCATCACCGGGCTCACCCATCCCCCCTCCTGCTCCCCTCTAAAACCCTGTTTGTTTCTCAGAGTCCATAGTCTCTCATGGTTCATCTCTCCCTCTGATTTCCCCCCCTTTCATTTTTCCCTTCATTCTCCTAATGTCCTCTAAGCTATTCCTTATGTTCCACAAATAAGTGAAACCATATGATAATTGACTTTCTCTCCTTGACTTATTTCGCTTAGCATAATCTCCTCCAGTCCCATCCATGTTGATGTAGAAGTTGGGTATTCATTCTTTCTGGTGGCTGAGTAATATTCCATTGTATATATGGACCACATCTTCTTTATCCATTCATCTGTTGAAGGGCATCTCGGCTCTTTCCGAAGTTTGGCTATTGTGGACATTGCTGCTATGAACATTGGGGTGCATATGGCCTTTCTTTTCACTACATTTGTGTCTTTGGGGTAAATACCCAGGAGTGCAATTGCTGGGTCATAGGGTAGCTCTATTTCTAATTTTTTGAGGCACCTTCACACTGTTTTCCAAAGTGGCTCTACCAACTTGCATTCCCACCAACAGTGTAAGAGGGTTCCCTTTTCTCCACAACCTCTCCAACATTTGTTGTTTCTTGCCTCATCAATTTTTGTCATTCTAACTGAACACCTTGACTTTTAAAGCTAGAGGTGTATTGAAAGAAAATTGCCTACATTTATTGCCAAATTTCAGGGTGTATGTGTGTGTGTTTGTGTGTGTGTGTGTCTTTGTTAGTTCAGGCTGCTATAACAAACACCACAGACTGAGTAGTCTGAATAAACAACATATTTCTGTGACAAGTTTGGAGGCTGGAAGTTTGAGATCAGAGTGCCAGCCTGGTGGGGTTCTGGTGGAGACAGATGGCCATCTTCTTGCATTATCTTCACATGGGGGTGGGGGAAAGACAGAATCTCTCTCATGTCTCTTCTTTTAAAGGCACTAATTTCATTCATGGGGCTCTGCTCCATGACCCCATCACCACTCTGGGGCTATCACATTGGTGATGGGGCAGAGTGTATAAATGTGATTTCGGGCGAAGGCACAAACATTCAGTCCATAGAAGTGTGTTTATGCGTGAGTGAGGTTTATTTTTCTGAGGATGGGGTTGAACTCTTTCCTTACCAACTCAACCATCAAAGCATGTGTTAAATGCAAAAAGCCCTAGATGTGGATCCATTTCTGCACCTCTTGCCATCTCCCAAACTTGGGAAAGTTCAATAACCTCTTTTCATACCTAAGCTCAGCAGGCTTCTCCACAAAATGGCAGGGCAGTATCTGCTCATCCTGTAATAGGTGGAGTACCATGTCCTGCATCCCTGCATCTGGATGCCAAGACTGTTGAGGTCTGGAACTGAGGCATTCGTGGGGACCTGGCAGTGAGTGATGGCACTGAATGCTGAGGGGTATTTTGATCGTGGCCTATATTATTAGGAGAAACATTCTCTTCTTCTCCTATACTGTTTAAAACAATGATATGATCTTCACATATTACCCAGACCCTACAATCAAACTTATAAATGTAGCTGTCTATGTCTTGCTTTTACTGATTTTCTGATTTTAGAATAACCCTGAATAATTTTAATCGAACATAAAAAAGCATCGACCTCAATGCTTTCTTACGTTGGAACAAGCACTATTTCTAAGTCCATATTTAATTTTACATTTGCCAAGAATTTGAATAAAACAAAACAAAACTGTGTTCAAATCCCATCATTTCACAAAGAAGAGCCAGGGCCACAGACCATAGTGCATTGGGTAAGTGAAGTTATACAGAAAAGGAATGATGGAATCAGGATCGAAAACCTTGATCCACAGAGCCAGGCCAATGCTCCTTTCTTTAACACTCTGTTTCCTCCCAATTTTTAACCATATATGCTACAAATAAAGAAGATTGGGTGAAAACACATAAACATGAGTAATTTAAGTCTCCCTGCTTAAAAGTACAATAAACCAATGGTTCAGGAGCAACACCATACAATCTACTTTCACGAGAACTTTCCTGACCTATCTGAAATTTTAGCGTAGTTTCTCCACACATTTCCACCACATTTCAGGCCACCGTCCAGAATCACTTGTACAACTACAGCAGCCTTTCAAAGGGTCTCCTTGGAATTTAGTAGACACAGTATGAGACTTCCCAACTTCAAAATCACCCATGCTTTTCTGTCTCCTTGGAACAAAGCCCAGACCTTTGTACCTACCTGCCGGGTACGGTGCTATGTGGTTTTGTCTTCCTCTCAGTCTCCTCGAACATTATGCTCCTTTTTGCTGTCCTGTCTCTACGCAAACTTGACTGTTTTCAGTTCCTTCCCCATGCCTACTGTTCACCGGCTGCTTCCTGGAAGGTTCTGTGACATGTGACTTCCTCCTGTGGGTTCTTACAGAGGGCTGGATGGAGCACCTCTCTTCGACACTCTTCTAGAATCCTCTAGTGTCTTCTGACCACTTCATGTGGTTGAGCATCTATGCTCTGCTCTCTGCCACTGTTTTCTTGGCATTTGATTTTTACTCTATCCCCTAAGTCCTAGAAGGTGGGATCAAGAATGTTTTCATATTCTCAGGGCCTAGGAAGGCACTTGACACACAATTGGGATTCGAAGACTATTTCCTGGCTAGCCTTCTGTCTTACCCCTGGTCAGCCTTTGTTGACTGTGACTGACAGGTTTCTTGGCATCAGATTCTCAAACCAGTTCCACGACAGATTTGCTGTCTCTATTGTGTTGACCCAGCATCTGACCCCTCCCTGCCCACCTCTGCCTTCAACTTAGTTTGATTTACTAGGTTTTGTCATTTATCCACAGCTTCTACGATGCTTGACCTTGCCCACTCCTCTCTTCATCTTTGCTTTTCTTGTAGGACCTACTGTGAGGGTGATCTTGCCTGTGTCTCCCCAAGACAAGGCCCTGGGCACCACTCCTCCTCCTGGGTTACCAGCCCTCCCTTCTTTCCATGAATCTCTGCTCTGTTTCCTGACAGCTAGGTGAGACCCTGGCAACTACTTAAAATTCCCTAGGCCAAGAAATGTTAACTTATAGAAAGTTCTCAGCTTGAGGCTGAGCTACCCAAGCTCTAAATGGGGAAATTTTGGTGGATGTTAAAACATTTTAACCTGTATCCTGGATATCCAAGCACTGTCCATCAAAGAAGATTGCTCCTGAGTTAGGAGAACGGGGTAAAACGTGAGGGATGTACGAAATACTGTGACATCTAGAAACAGTAACTACCATGTGCTTTACACATAGCATCTCATTTCCACCTCATCACAACCTCACAGGGTAGGGATTATTATTCTCATTTTATAGCCTCTCATGCTTAGGAAGAGGATGGGACTGTGCCAAGATTGCATTTCCAGTGAGAGGCAGAACTGGCAAACTCATGCCTGCCTCATTCAAACACATACCTTCCCACCTATAAAAGTCAGTGGAGAAGGACACAGAGGCCTCAGGCCCATGGCCACCAACATGACTGGCTCCCATTCCTGTTCCAGGGCATGGCAGTGGGCCAGCCTCATCTGTTAGTGATGGAGTGAGTGCAAATTAAACCCCTGGTGGAAATAAAACCATTCTAACAAAACCAAGTATCTGGGATGCTATGAAGCAGGGGCATCCCTATCAGCTGGTGGGGTGTAGACTGGTACAATCGTGCTAGAAGGCTTTCTGGAACTGTCTAGAAAGCTAAATGAGGCAACTCCTAGTCTAGGGACCTGCCCTAGAAACACTTGTTCATGAGCCAAGAAAACATGAACAAAGAATCTCTGATAGAATATTGCATAAATGCATTATGAGATGGTCACAAAATAGGAATACTGTGTACATCGTATGGACCTTAGCCACACACATCAACAGGGATGAAGCTCAAAAACACCGTATCTAGTGAAAAAAGGCATCTTGCAGTATAACATAAACAGTATAATCAACTGAAGAATACGTAAATCTAAACAATATATCAACTAGGCAGATAGATGACAGATAATAAGTTCATGAAGGAAACGGGAATTAAAATACAATCCATCGGGAAGATGGTGTTTGTCACTGGGAAGTGGCAGCTGGATGCTTCAGAATCATTGGTCATGTTTCTTCTCTCAAACTTCATATTGGCTATTTCCCAAGCATGGGTGTTTATGTTTCCTGTTGTCCTTAAATAATATAGTACATGTACTTTCTGTGCATCTTATAGTCTATATTAAAAAGTACAAAACTGCAAGAATGTTTTGAAATTTCAGGAGTGTGTATTATAGACAATATTACATAATTTATTGCCACCAGGGAATACATTGCCTGGCCTTGCGTTTCCATAATTTATAACGTTTTGACCAACTCAGTAAGCTAATAAAGTCTAGAGAGTCTTCGGTTCTATTAAAAATGGTGAGAAACCCAATTCCATCACATTAGATAACTGGGAAGGTTAGCCTCCCCTCTGCTGGAAGTCAGAGAACCACAGATTCAGAACAAATCTTAGTGTTTATCTAGGTCAAGATGACATGTAATATTGGGAAAAGTAGCCCTATTTCCTTGCTTTTAATGCACCTCTAATGATGTGCTCTTCTTTGACTTGTGTATTGAATATGCTCACAGATGGATGAATGCACACTACCTGAATTCATTTCCTCGACAATCATTAACTCACCGCCTACTCTGTGCTTGTCATGGCAATCAGGCAGTAGGGAACCGGGGGGCAGGGGGGATAGGATGTGGTTCGGTCCTTGAGGAGACCACCCTGAGGTGGGGAAGGCAGCCCACACAACAGAAATATAACGTGCGTAAACAATCTATCGGAGAGAAGTGTCTCTCCCAGCACAAAGGGTGAGCACCTGGTCCAATGGGGAGGATGAAGGTAGACCTCCTGGAGAAGGAAGTAGTGACCTGGGTCCTGAGGAAGAAAGATGAGGAGCAGCCCCCCCAGGAGAAGTTGGGTGAAAGGGGCCTTTCAGGAAAGGGACTGATCATGAAAAGGAAATAGGGCAAGAGCCACAGCATAACATGTCCAGGAAATGCCAACTTCCCTGATCTTGCTGGACACCCATTATTTTGCCAATGATGACAACAAAAGAGAGAATCCCAGAAGGATTTCTGACCTTGATTTTTGTCTGGGTCTCTAAGAAACACGCCTGGGAACCCCTGGCTAGACATCAGGAAGCGATTCACATCCTGGTCTGCCACCTACACGCTGTGTGTCTTTGGACAAGTCCCTTGAGAGAGGCTGACTGTCCTTTCTTCGTGCACCCCCCACCCCAAGCCCCTCCTGGGCATCTGGCCCGGGGAAGATGGGTTGTGAATTTGCAGTGGGGTAAATGACATAAGCCCTTTAGCCGGTACAACGTGCAGTGTGAGGATTCCCATAGCCAGATGGGATGCTGGGGCCAGTCCACGTCTAGTGAGAGTGACCACATCACAAGAAATGCCATTGCCTGAATGTGACCTAAATACTTCCTGCCGTTAAGCCCTAGGAACAAGAAAAGCACTTACCTCCACACAGAACATCCACAGTGGGATGGCAGAGGGCCTGCTCCCTCTCCTCCCACATCACAGCCATTCGGACGTGGTGGTGACAGTGAACTCTGCCAGCACGCTAAGTCGTCCCGGGCTGGTTTGCTGGTGGACTTGACTTGTTCAAATCAATTAACTCCAGCTGAGTGTTCTCTTTGCCCTGTCACCTTCATGCTGAATAATATCGAGGGTCTTTGTCCTGAACAGTTGGTGTTCCTGGCTCCCTTTTATCTCAAATCTGAGTTTTTGCAAGACTCTAACTATTACTATTTTGGTAAGAAAACGCACCCGAAATAACTCCATGGAGACCTAAATTAGTATGCTTACTGTTTGGCAGACACTGTACCAAGAGATCTGTAGACATTATCTTTTTAAGATCTTCATAAAGATCTTATGAGCTAGTTATCATTAACCACATCACAAAATGAAATGATTGTGGCCCAGAGAGCTTGAGTACTCTGCTCAAAGTCTTAAGATCTCCAAAGAGGGGAGCAGAGGTTCAAAGCAGGTTAAGTAACTAGTACTCAGAGTGTTCTTCGGTGTCCATTGGGCCTCCAAACTTTAGGGAGCATTGGTGGTTAACAAGGTCACAGATGCCATCCCCCTGGGAATCAGGATACATCACTCTTGGCTTTGTGGCCTGTTTCTAGCAGAAAAACCCCAAAGCGATTCTTTTAAACAAGCTTTGCCCCAATTGTGTTGTCCCAGTGGCAAAGACATCTTCCCGGCCTGAGGGGCACCCACAGGGCATCCACCCTCGGGGGGCTCCTGGGGGCAAGGTGGTGCTCTGGGGGTCCAGCCACACCGTTGACGGGCCTGGAGAAGCCAAGTAGGGAGGAGGCTTCCTACATGGCTCCGACTAGGTCTGTTGTTTTCCCACCAGTTCTGAGGCTTCAACAACAGGCCTCATGGGGACTGAGTGCATCTCTGCAGCTCTGCCTGCCTCTTTGCAATTTTTTAAGTTTACACTCAGCAGTTTAAACTCGTTTTGATGGGGACCCAGAGTAAGGAAACTGTGACACTTTAACCCATTGTACACAAATGCAAACCAAAGCTTCCTACGTATGCACACAATCCTCTGACCCATTCTAATATCTTCTCTTTCCCCCATTTCTTTCTATTATACTCTATTTTATTTCATTTGGCAAGAATTCTGGTGATAACTCAGTAAACTGATTTCATGGCCCACTGGATCAAGGCCTGAAGTTTGGAGAAGACTGCTCTAGAATAACTCAGAAGCCCCTGAATCCTTATGGTAGTCTAGAGAAATCTCCATCCACCCTGAAGGTGAGCAGAACTTGCAGGCTTTGTCAGGGGCCCCTCCTCTTACTCCCTTTCCCTGCGCCAGATCTCCGCAGAGAGCATGGTGTGCCACCTTGTCCGTATACATGTCTTTCCCCTCATTAGACTGACTTCCTTCAGAGCAGAGCCCGGACCTTGTTCTTTTTACTATGTCCCATCCCTGGCCCACTTGTGCAACACAATAGGGACTCAACATGGCTTTGCTGAATGAATGAATATAGAGCCTCCCCTCTGGGCTGCCATGCTGTGAGTGAGAAGGGTGGAGGTCTTTTACAGAAAACAACATGGAAGGTGCATCTGTCTCGTCCTCTGTTTAAACCTCCCCCCTTAACACAGTAACCCACACCCTTTCTGACACCATTCCCTGCTTCATTTTACTCTACAGAAATGACCAACATCTAATATTATGTATAATTTTATTTACTATTACTATATTGCCACACCTGAGTGTTACAGGGAAGAGGCCTCCCTGGGTCCCCACCAATTCTGCCTTCCAAGTAGCAATGCCGTTCAATAGGAATTTGTAATGGCCATTTCAGATTCTAGCAAATTCTTGACCCATATTCTTTGGAGAAACTGGAGCCAGGACTAGAATGAGACGTGTGCTAATAATAGGAATCTTCTTGAACAAATATTCTCTTAATATTTGTCCCGTATTTTTTAGGGGAGTGCTATTCCAAAGAAGGGCACAGTAGCATTAATGAAAACATTAGAATAAAAGAGGGAGAGCTCACATTTAAGTGGCATTTAAGAGTTCTCACATGCTCTTAGATGTGACTGAGCAGTTTAGATGCCATGTATTTCTCATGATAAATTCCTTCTTCTCCCATCCTTCTTCCCTCTCCTTTTTATACACCATTCACTCCACACCGTACATTGAACAACCTAAAGAGCTCGTGGTGTAATGGGAGGGAAACGCAAGTGCATAGCAGTGTGGTAAGAGCTGTATGGGCAAAAAAAAGGTTAAAGATTGAGCCCGCTACTTAGAAAATGAAAGGCTCTGTGTAAATAGCAAACTATTTTCATTTGGTTTTCAGGCTGGTTGGGCCTTAGAGCCCAGGAGACAGCCAAGAAAGGAGACAGGAATGCTTTCATAAGGTTTATCGATGTGCATATCCAATGTGGCATTTAAGGTTATAATCATTCAGAGAATAAAAACAAACATCTGCATTCTTCTCCTTCAAGCAGAAGTACCCAAGTGTGGAATATGCCAGATGATGCTGTTACTTTATTCAATTGATCAAATGGTTTGATCAATAGGTTGAAGATTGAAAAAAAGAAATCAATATACACAGGGAGAATTTAAAACTCTGTTTATATAATCAATTGATTAGGGGGATTGATTTGAAAGGTACAAGCACAAGGAAAGGGCTTAAAAGTAAAGCAGGAGAAAAGCATTTTTTGTCTTGCAGTGAAGAAAGATAAATATAAACTGGGATGCTTGGAGTAAAATAAACATGGAAAATGCAAAATTCAGAGTAGAGTTCAGGTTTTTAAAAAGACATGCTTTCAACAGACATGTAGGATATAATATATTGTAAATGCATACATATTTTCATTGTTATTTCTAGTTCTTTCTTTTGCCAGGCAGCACCGGGTGTGGGAAACGGCTAGGAGTTTTATTTAGAAGATTACATCAGTCATGGGCCCTAGTTAAAAGCAGTAGAGAACAACTCTACCTGGCAGAAGCAGAAAAGGAATCCACTGCAAGAATGCCAGATCAATAGTCTGAATCAAACATTCAGCCAACACAGCACCTGCAGATTGGGGCTGCTTGATCCAGCATTACAAGGAGCACTAAATGGCCTGGCTAAAAATTCATTCCAAATATTACTGTTGTTCCTTGTGGAAACACCCCTTCTTTGGGTACTAAAATCCTGAACTCAGCAAAACCTAGAGTCACGGAGTGAGGAATCAAACATTTTTGAATTTATCATTGAGCTTGCCAACGAAGGGCCATTCCCATCCCCCGGCCTGCCCCCCCTCCCCGGGTTTCTAGAACCACATAGACTGGCTCAGGGAGAAGATGCTATGTTGCTTGTGTAGGGGACTCCCTCCAACCTCACAGGTTTGCAACTTCAATAATTCATTCAATTTGATAGAGCAACTGCTCCTGGCAATGGGGGATATGGTAATGCTGGTGAAAGCCGTGGCCATCAACCCATTGCTTTATCTTTCACTATGGAGTAATTTTTTTAAAGATTTTATTTATTTATTTGAGAGAGAGAGAAAGCTCACATGAGCGGGGTGGGGGGGGTGGACAAAGGGAAAAGCAGACTCCCCGCTGAGCAGGGATTCCCAACTCGGGGCCCAACCCCAGGACCCTGGAATCATGACTTGGGCCAAAGGCAGACACTTAACCCACTGAGCCACCCAGGTGACCCTGCAGTAAATTTTAAAGATAAGTTAAAGATATGGTAAAAGATATGTTATGTAGCCTACCAGGATGGTGTTTAACCCTCTATATACCAGGAAGAACAGTCATTATCATTTGACATCTGAGCCCAATGTTGGAACATTTTTTTTTTTAAGTGGGGCGTGGAGCCCAGCATGGGGCCTGAACTCACCACCCTGAGACCCAGACCTGAGCTGATATCAAGAGTCCCACGCTGAACTGACTGAGCCACCCAGGCACCCCTCAATGGAACTTTTAAAAAAATATATTATCTCTAAGTCAAAAAGAAGACTTTATAGAGGTAAGAATAAAGGGATGGGGGAAAACTAGTCTTACTAGAAATTTTAATAAGAATTTAAAATAGCTTGTCCTTTTTTTTCCAAATAAATTTTGGCACCCAAATATCATAAAACAGGAAAGAATACTGTCACATGTCTGTTTGACAAAGTAAAGTGGCCCAGGCTCTTGGCACACAATCTAGAGTGAGGAAATCCCTCCCGTTTGTGAATAATTTGGTAACGATATCATATTTCCATTTGAAACCTCATAATATGAGATCACTTCTATCATCCACTTCATAATCAACATTAGAGTTTAAAGCTGTGCTCCTGGTTATATGTGGCTATTGAAATTTAAATTAAGTGAAACTAAACACAATACAAAGTCATTTCCTTGGTCCCACTGGCCACGTTCGAAGTGACCCAGCTCTGTGTGGCTGATGGCTACTGCAGGGTCAGTGCTGATCTAGAACTTTCCCCACCCCCACCCCGGGCAGAAGCCCTGCCCCACAGCTGTGGTGGTGGTGGGGGGGGGGGTTGCACTCATTGGCTGCTCTGCTTAAGGATTGTGAAATGTCTTCTTTGCCAATTGGTTTTCTTTGCCATTGATGGAAGAAAATTTCCATGGATCTGTTGGACCTCTTCAAGGCTTGTGAGCAAAGACACTGCTTGTCTTCCTTTCAGTCTGTTTTTTCAAGGAGGTTTTTAGAGTGAATGACCTTGAAAGACAGAAATACCTCTTTGTCTCAAAGAAAAGGGCAAGTTTCTTTACTGTCCTGGATGATAAAGGTAACATTTCATTCTGGGGCCAAACGTGGGTTGCTTGTAGCGTATTATAAAAGATTTAGTTTCCGAAACCTTGGGGTTCCTAAACGCTGAGGCAGATGCCTTTCTTGAGCAGTGTCCAGCTGGGTGGGGTCTTCTCCATCATCCCTGTGAATCGTGAGGACCTAGAGGAACCAATGCAAGCCTGATGCTTCTGCTGAGTCGACCTTGATGTTTCACATTTTCTGACAGCTGCCATGAAATGGTGGTAAGTCAACTTGGTAGCTCAAAAAAGTGATAAAGTCTTGGATCCTTTATATTTTTGAAATTCCTTGGAGACAAAAATGAACAATTCTGAATTATCAACTATGTTCAATGGAAGTTATAAGTGGGCTACGAAGTTGGTTTCTCCACTGTATTTTATTTCTTTTTGAAAGATGGTGCAATTCTTTGAAAAATTAAAAACAAAATAAAAATGAAGGATGACGATTTATTTTACCACTGTATCATCCTTCTAGGTGATTCTTTCTATGGATTTATTAACTTAATTTTTTTTCTTTCTCTTTTTTCTTTTTGGCCTAGTTGAGAATAATTGATGAGATATGATAAAATAATTCCTAGGATGATAAGAGAATAACACACTTCATAATGTAAGAAAAATAAAATAACTAAGTTCCCATATTGTATTTTAGATTTATAAAAGGATCCAGGGGACCCATATGGTAATTGTAGGGTAGAATGAGTTTTATTCTATCTTTTTCTTTTTCAAGATTTATTTATTTTTTTTTTTTTAGAGAGAGAGAGAGAGTGTGTGCACATGAGTGAGAGGGGCAGAGGAAGAGAATCTTCAAGCAGACTCCCCACTGAGCATGGAGTCTGACATGGGGCTTAATCTCAAGACCCTGAGATCATGACCTGAGCAGAAACCGAGAGTAGAATGCCAAACAAACTGAGCTACCCAGACACCCCTTTTATCTTTTAAAATAAGTAAAATTTTTCCTTGTTCCTTGGAAGATCTTAAGAAAAAAAAATAAATAAATAAAGCCATGAAATAATTATCCTTCCAAATGGTTGGAGCTGCTGCTCAAGAAAGACACTTCAGTGGACCCTGATGATACACTGAAGGTTCAGACATCTATGGATAGTGATAAAAAGGCAAGCACATGCTTATCCAGATGAAGTATCTGTTGAACTGAAGACAAATCTCTACCCTTTCCATAAGAAAGAATTCAATGTGATTAGCCTATCACTGACTGATCCCCCAGAATGTGCTAGGTCACAAGCTCATGGCTTATCTTTGCTGCTGGCAGATTACACACTCAAAAGTAGTGATGTTCACGTCAGCTTTAGTGAAGGGTGCTCCAGTTGCTGGGTCCATGTACCCTCTCTCATTGCCCCGGCCGTCAGCTTTCCCTTCAGCCTGTTGGGCCAGCACTCACTGGCTGGAAAAGGGAATTGCTTGGTATTTACAGAGGAAATCATATTGTTCCCAAGATTATTAAAAACCTCATCCACAATGAAAGATTTTGGTGACCATCTAGATAAGACATAATCTGGACTCTTTTCCAAGGGTAATGCACGCTGCAGAGAACAACCACGAAGGTAATTTGCAGAGATGCTGGTGCTTTCCTAACTGATGGCTTCCTCAAAGCCTTAGTGGAGAAAACAGTTTTAGGTGATCCAAGAAGGCAGAGTTTGGTGGTGGATAGGCAGGTTGCATATGATATACCCTCGTCAACAATCCTGACACCCTAAATCTTTGATTTCATCTACATTTTCCTAAGAAAATTCTGGCTTCTCAGCTTTATTTTGGATGGGCTGCAATTATGTCCCAGAATTATGAAACAACTGGTTAACCAATTAGAGCTACCTCCAGTTGCTCCAAATAGCATGCTGAAATTAGAACTCTTATTATTGCACCCATGTGATAAACACAGCCTGCTAGACAACTATCCTCTTCTTTCCTTGGTCTAAAATGAGGCTCTTTCTGTAAAAGGCTGGATAAGAAGTAGTTTAGGGTCTGCAGGCCATGTGATCTCTGTCACAACCACTTGTCTCTGTCATTTTAGTATGACAATGGAAAGACTATATGAAAACCAAAAGTCATGCTATGTTCCAATAAAACTTTATTTACATAACCAGGCAGCAGGTCAGTCTTGGCCAGTGGACAGTGTTTGATGGCTTAGAGTCTAAGCCTCTCAGAGGGTAAACTGGCAATTTATTTTTACCAAAATAAATTAACCAGGACTTGCAATTATGTTAGTTTTGAAGATTCTCTTCTAGAATTCGTGTTTATGGCCATCCTGCCCTCGAGCTTATTGGGATCTGACCCTTGTTATAGATTTGTAGACAGAGAGTCCTGGCGGTGCTGGGACATGAAGCACAGTGTAGTCCCCTTGCAAAGAACCTCTCCCTGCTGAGGTGTTTCTAGGGTTTTCAATTTCAGCAGGAATGGTCCCCCTAAATGATTACAAGGACATGATTTGGCTGGTAGGGAGCCCTAGGGGAGGGGAAAGGCTGAAGATCAATGAGTGGTCCACATCCTCTTGTATGCACTCATTCCAATTCTCAGTCGCATAGTTTCTTAGTTCGCGCCCTGATGTTCACGTGAGAGCTCTGGCGTCAACGTCAACGCGGGGCAGGGCTGACGTGTGCTGGGTTGGAGCCGACATGTCCCTGTGGCTGCACTGGGCCAACAAGTCTTTCAGAATAATTGTTTAAAGGCCTTGTTTAAAGTTAAAAAAATTGTTTAAAGTGCCCAGCCCATGTCTTGACCAAAATATTTACACATTTGGACTTTTCTTTCTCTTTTAGTAAGTGAGACTAACCAGCACCACAGTGAGCAGTCAGTCAGCCTTCGAGGGCACCAACCCCTCATGCTCTCAAATACACCTGCGGCAGTGACCACCGTTTCTCCCAAAGCCTTGACCATGACCACATTTCCTTCCAGGTGACTACAGTTCATCATTTCCTTAGGTGGTCTATAATATGCTGCCAGAGTCCTCTTGCAATACCAGCAGACTATTTATTTTTTTATTATTTGTTTTAAAGATTTATTTATTTATTCTATATACAGAGAGAGCCCAAGCAGGAGGGGCAGAGGGAGAGGGAGAGAGAGAATCAAGCAGACTCCATGCTGAGTGTGGAGCCTGAAGCAGGACTTGATCTCACAACCCTGAGATCATGACCTGAGCCAGAATCAAGAGTTGGATGCTCAGCTGGCTCTGCCACCCAGGCACCCCACCAGCAGATTAATTATTACCCAACCAGGACAGGCCCAAATACCAACTCCTAATTCCTGTTATTTCTCTAGTCTATTGTCTAGAAACTCCCTTGGTATCAGTTTTAGTATCTGGCAAAGTACTTGATGGCATCCAGGGGAAACTGGTAATGTGAGATGTAGCCAGACAGGAGCTGTGGAAGGTCCTCAGTGGCCCACAGAAAGACCTAGAAAGCCAGGAGAGCCAGGTTCAAAAGGCTGGCACAGATGGAGAACTCCAGGCAGGAGCTGAAACCACGGTCCAGAGCAGGCCTCTGGTCTAACTCAGAAAGGACACAGACCACTACAGCGACCACAAGACAGAACTGTCAGAGCCTACTTCCGGATCCATTACTGAAGCCATAAAATCTTTTCCTTGGCAAACCAGTCTGGAATGGAGAGGTAAGCAGCTACCTTGGGTAGGGAGACCTTGAACTCTGGGTCCTATGGAGAGAAAAAAAAAAAAAATCTGATAAACTTTCCTGCCAAAAGTTTTATTCTTACATAAGTTTGAATGGCATTTATCAATGATATTAAAAACTCATCCTAAATTTATTTTTTTTATTTTTTTTTAAGATTTTATTTATTTATTTATTAGAGAGCGAGCGAGAGAGAAACAGCGTGAGAGAGGAGAGGGTCAGAGGGAGAAGCAGGCTCCCCGCTGAGCCGGGAGCCCGATGTGGGATTCGATCCCAGGACCCTGGGATCATGACCTGAGCCGAAGGCAGTCGCTTAACCAACTGAGCCACCCAGGCGCCCAAAAACTCATCCTAAATTTAAAGAAATCACATAGTATTCATTATAAGAAGAATATAGCCTAACTCACAAAAAAATAGTCCCAAAAATGTCAAGCCGTTTTCATATATCATTCATTCAAGACAGAACATTTCCAACAGGTGTATTTGATCTGCTTCTTCTCACATAGAGACTGGAAGCTGGGGGCGGGGGTGGGGGCAATCACATGGTCCCCGGAGACAGGTGTGGCCATGAAGTTTCCAGAATATAGTCATCAGAGATGGTAGGTCTTTGTTTAATTAGAATGCCTTTAGATATGCCTTCTATGGTCCCCACATTCCTCTGCCTCACATCTGACCATTTTGCTCAAATTGCCTTATAAATAACTAATTCTTACTTTTTAGCTTTTTGCCCTATATATGTAACAGTTTCTGCTCAAGAACTCTTTAGGGCGCCTGGGTGGCTCAGGTGGTTAAGCGACTGCCTTCGGCTCAGGTCATGATCCCAGAGTCCTGGGATCGAGACCCACGTCGGGCTCCCTGCTCCATGGGAACCCTGCTTCTCCCTCCCCCACTCCCCCTGCTTGTGTTCCCTCTCTCGCTGTCTCTGTCTCTGTCAAATAAATAAATAAATAAAATCTTTAAAAAAAAAAAAAAGAACTCTTTATAGCAGCCTGGCGGGGACTCAGGGAGGCCGGGCTCTCTCTCCGCTGGGCCTGTGCTGCTAATGGGGCTCTGTCCTTGGTAAGTGACCCCAGCCTGCCGACCCCAGCCTGCAGGCTAGTTTTCTCACTCGTAGGAGGGAGGGAGCCCCTTTGGAATTACGTTTCTATAAATAGCCTTTACGAGGGCTCTTACCATGCCTGGCAGGCTATTTCCATCACTTGATTAAAACTCACATTTTAGTTCTTTAAACAAAACTCCAACCAACGTTCCTGTGAATGATTCTGTTCTCTGGCCTCCAGGAAATCCTGTTCGACTATGCTGAAGAGTCCGCTCCCGTTCTTTCCTTGGGGTCGTGAGGGGCTCTGACTGAGGGTAGGTTAGGGAGCAAGCAGTCAGGCCAGATGGCGGTTAGGGCCTCTTAGAGCACAGAGCTCATTTCAGGGCAGTGTCGGACAGGAAGCGTGGATGAATGTCCTCATGTCCCTTCTGCCCACCTCCTCCTTCATTGCCAGCTCAGGATCAGAACTAAACCCAGATATCTCACTCTATTCTTTTCCTTCCTCTAACCCTCTGGCTTTACTTGTTTGTAATTAACGAATTAATTAATTTCGGGGGCAAGTGGTTGATTTTTACTTTCTCAAAATTACGCACATATACCTAAAAGATGCTTCTTGATATTATATGCAGTAAATCCCAAACCGTCAACGTCTGATATGTCTGCACAGAATGCAAAGCCAGTTTATCAAATGTCAAGCCACAGGGACCTATTACATCAAACAACACGGGCAGATTCTCTCAGTGTAAAAGGTCAGAAATAGATTTTTGGTTGCGCTTTTTAAAGATGAATAATAAAAGTTCATGCTGGGGCGCCTGGGTGGCTCAGTCGTTAAGCGTCTGCCTTCGGCTCGGGTCATGATTCCAGGGTCCTGGGATCGAGTCCCACATCGGGCTCCCTGCTCGGCAGGAAGCCTGCTTCTCCCTCTCCCACTCCCCCTGCTTGTGTTCCCTCTCTCGCTGTCTCTCTCTGTCAAATAAATAAATACAATCTTTAAAAAAAAAAAAAAGTTCATGCTGCAGGGAGTGGCGAGGCATGCGGGCTCTGTCAGGCTGGCCGGACATCACAATTTTTTTTTTTTTTTTCCCTTTTAGCCTGAACTTGAATGAGATACAAATGCAGATGATGATCATTAATGGTTCAGACAAGACTTGGTGCTTCCCACTAAGAGGGAAGAAAGAGGGTTCGTAGAATTTTTCACGGACGGTTCAGTATGGCCTTTCTTCGTGTGACCTGATGATTGCAGGAAGAAGGCGGGAGGAGCTGCCGATGTAGGACACGGCTGTGGTCACAGGCTGTCGTGCTCTGAATGCGTGTGTCCCCCCACCAGACACAGATTTGTATGTTCAAACTCTAACCCCCCGTACGTGGGTGTTTGCAGGTGGGGTCCCTGTGATGGTACTAATGTCCTTATAAAAAGAAACATCAGAGGACCTCCCCACCTCTCTGTCTGTCTCTCTGTCTCTGTCTGTCTCTCTGTCTCTGTCTCCCACATGAGGACACAGCGAGCAGGCTGCAGTCTGCGAGCCAGGAGGCGGGCTCGCACCAGGAGCCAAATCTGACAGCGCCCTGCTCTGGGGTTTCCAGCTTCCACAACTGTGGGAAATAGGTGTCTGTGGGTTAAACTCCCAGTCTGTGCTGCTTTTCTGTGGAGGTCAGGCTGAGTAAGACAGAATCACACATAAGATGCTGGACGCGGGGATGGAGGCAGCCCCCCACGCCTACTCCAGGTTGTAACTTTCAAAACAGAAAGCACTGAGCCCAAAATTGGGGTAAAATAATATATACGGACGGTGACCAATCAGGCTGAAAAACTGTATTCACAGATATGTGGGACATTGGACCTAAAATGACCAGGCTGCTAAAAAATACCTTTTATGATTTCGAATATGTTACTTTTCTCTTTCCTTTTGGAAAAGTCCTCTCTGGGCCTCTGTCCTCCATTTCCTGGTGCAATTCGGTGAGGGTCAGGCCTTATTTGAGAATGTTATGGATTTAGTTAATCAAATACGGCATGGCGGCTGGCCTTACCTCACACATCTCCTGTCCTCTCAAAGATTTGAAAAGTTCTCTTCTAGGGATTATAACTCACCGTTTAAAATGTTTAATATTTCGCTCTTTAGGAAATTGGCTCATAGCCAAAGAGCAATGTTAAAAATGGTTAAAACGCATGTAACAAGAGGCATTTACTTGAAGTATGTCAAACAGCACGCATGTTTTGTTCAGTCCTGTGACAGGCCAGGGTGAAGAAACAAGGCTCACACGGAGGTCACAAGGCTGTCGCCGGGAAGTGATCAACCTTGGGGACACAGGGACAGAGTGTGGTGTGACTGCAATGAGGTGCTCCTGAGCCCCAATCCTGGGTGGGCCACTGGGTCTGTGAGTCCAGCACGGACTCAGAAATAGAAGGAGCACATTCTCTGGGCCCTAAATGTCCTGTGCGGGGAGGCGCTGGCTGGGGCAGGCCCGTGAGACCCAGGCTGACCTGCGTGGGACCTGGGGGCCCGTGAGACCCGGGCTGACCTGCGTGGGACCGGGGGGCC